>NC_049230.1:22269583-22583542 GCF_011100685.1 Canis lupus familiaris
TACATAGGTTTCTCTTGGTAGTAGCTACCCTGAAGTGTTCTGCTAGACTCTGAGCTCCTTGGAGGCAGAGACCAGTCTAGCCATCTTTATATCACAGGTGCCTGGCATAAAGTATGCAATAAATGCTTGCTGCAGGAATGGAAAGGACATTCCTGCCAAGTGGATTTCCACCTTTTTCTTTTTTTTTTTAGATTTTTTAAAGATTTTATTTATTTATTCATGAGAGACAGAGAGAGAGGCAGAGATACAGGCAGAGGGAGCAGGCCCCACGCAGGGAACCTGATGTGGGACTCGATCTTGGGACTCCAGGATTACGCCCTGGGCCGAAGGCAGGCACTAAACCGCTGAGCCACCCAGGGATCCCGATTTCCACCTTTTTCATGAATATTTTTTGCAGCTGGATAGCATATAGTCCTTTATTTTATTTTATTTATTTTATTTATTTTTTTAGCATATAGTCCTTTAAATCTCACACTAGGAGATTAAACCTAGGAGAAAATGAATCCAATTACGTGTAAAAGTGATCCAGACTGGGCTCCAGTGATGTCAGACACAAAGCAGTTCTCTGTAGTTATCCTCTCAGGTGGTTAGGATCCTGAGGTTGATATTTTAGTTCTCTTACCTCTGTCTGCAGAGTAATGGGAAGTCAGAGACGGGCAGCATCTTTGCAGCAAGTCACAGTTTGTGGCTGGGCTGGGCCAGGAAATACTTAAACAGGCACATTCACAGTAAGCAGCTGTGTCTCACTAATAGTGAGAGTTGACAAACTGCTGTCCTTATCACCTGCTAACTGATACACAGTATCATGAGGGAAGGAATCAAATCACACTGGAAGGACCTGCTCAACATCCTTTTGTGTACGCACACACAAACTAGCAATACCACCCCAATAGGATAGAGACACCTTACAGGTTTAGGAAGTTGAGGGTCATTCAGGCAAGCTCCGTTTGAGGGCTATTTAAAGTCACAGGAGGAACAATTAAATCAATAAATAGGTAGTTTATTAATCATATTAATAACAATGATGGATCAAATAATCAGGGATTCAGCCAATCTGGCAAGTATGGATGAAAATGAAAGGAGGCCTTTCCCCCCCCTCCCTCTCATAGGTTTTTATATCTAAATTATGTGAAAGTGATTCATATACACACACCCATTATGAATCAGTATGGGAAAGAATTTCAAGCCTGATGATGAAAGTGCAAGGTGAGCTCATTAAGTCTTAGTGGTGACTATGTCAGCTGACCACAGTAAGCAGAGAATGTCTGGTTCAGTTCTTACACCCCAAGTCAAAGTTCAAGAAAGCCAGCCAAGATTGCAACTGCAACATAAAAAGCAGGGGAGAAAAAAAGCCAACACCCACAATAAAAATAGACACATTGTCTATTCTACCCCCACCTCTTCTTCCATACTCAGTGGGAGAATCTGCCATGCAACACAGAAAGAATCCTAAGACATGTAAGGAGAGGACACAAGGCCAGAGCATCCTGAGTCCCCTGAAATCATGGGCAATGATAAGGTAGGTGGCAAACATAAATGATGACCAAAGCTATCGTATCAGAATCACCCAGATGAGCATGGTTAATGGGAACTGTGATATACAAAATATGGCAGGAGGGAGGAGGGAAGACCTCTGATCCCTGGGAGGCTGCAGATGCTTCTGCCCAAGTCAGTGTAACTACCTTCTTAGAGGTTCTAAAGTCACTATACTCCCCAGAAGCAACAAATTTTCTCCCCTCTCTATGCCACCACTGGAGGCAGTGTTCCAGACAAGAGTACACAGTTTTCAGGTTTTTGTTTTTGTTTTTAAAGCAAGGTTTAATTAAACTGCACAGCATCCAGAAGAAAGAAATGTACCAAAGAATCCAACCTGAGACCAGATTATACATTGTAGAGAGGTGTTGGGGGAGGGGGGAATCACTGCTTATTGGGAGAGGGAGCACTGTAATTGGAATATAACTCCAAAATAAATCATACAATAAATTATTT
Source organism: Canis lupus familiaris (assembly GCF_011100685.1). Classification (NCBI taxonomy): domain Eukaryota; kingdom Metazoa; phylum Chordata; class Mammalia; order Carnivora; family Canidae; genus Canis; species Canis lupus. The sequence continues at coordinate 22,271,573 of NC_049230.1, forward strand.
TTTTAAAGAAAATAAACTGACCCACATGCAAAGATGGACGGACAGACGGACACACACACACACACGCACGCACACTGCACACATCATTCTAGTCTTTTATTCAGTGTTGACTAGGACATCCATGCTGGTCCCCGTGGGAAAAGACAAGGTTAGACATGAGAAAAGAAGGCTTGGCTCCTCTGCCACCAGTGGAATGAGATTTAAGACAATTAGAAAACCCACTAAGTTGTGAGAAACAAGAGTAGAAAGAAGGAAACAGTTATCAAGGAAGATTTTAATTGCTTCAAAGAGAGAGGAAGAGAGCACAGAAATCTAACACAAGTAAAGGCACAATGACCGTGGAGTTGAATGGAACCAAATCCTTCCTTCAGTTAAACAGTTATCCTTCTTTTTGTATGTTTTGAAGGTGACTGTAGTTTTGTTTTATTTAGCTTTTAAGAGATGAGTCTTGAAGGCAGAGTTGTAACACCTTCCATTCCCTAAATCAAGGTGGCTTACAGAAAGCCACCTTGACCACATTGCCAGGGACTGAGATTCTGTAGGGAAAGAAAGGCTACAACTGGAATGTGAAGAATTGGATTTGCAGTTGATTGTAGGTTGGGTTTCCAGAAGGACAGACAGCTCAGTGTAGTGCCATCAAAGGGCCTTAGATGCCCTATACTCCACCCGCAGAGTTTTGCAGAAGGAAAGGACCCTGGAGTCACATTTTCCCCCACTCCCATAAGCACTCAGCCTACAGATTATTTCAAGTGATCAGGAGAATTAAAACACACCCCAACCCTGAGTTGCTCTGTAGCAAGTCTATTTACAAATTTTTCTCACCTCTCCCTGGAGGTAAATCTGGATTTCAAGTTGGGAAGCTGTGGGGTGAAGGGATGCCCCCAGTGCAACGGTTAGTGGCTAGTCTTGCCTTGGCCAGCATCCTAGTGGCTGGGATGCATTTCTGGAGACAGCAGCCTCACATCCATCAGGTGGGGTAGCCCTAAGTACCCTCACTCTGGGCTATGAGGATGATGGGGCTCTGCAGCTGGAGAAAATCCCCACAAAAGAAAAACCCACACCTGGAATATCAAAGTGATTTGATCCAGGTTTGATGACCGAAGAAAGGGGGGGGGAGGGGTTATCTAGCTCATTTAAAAACCTGGAAGCCACTGTTATGCTTCCTAGAAAGGGTGGAAAAAACCATTAAGTTTTTCCCACTAGAGAAAAACATCATAAAACCAAACACACACAAGGGCTTCTAACACAGCTTCCTGATGCTTAGTTGGGCAATGTCTCTTCCTTCTGGGAGGGAATAAGGGGGCTAATGGGACTGGGTAAGAGTCTCAACATGAGACCACCCAATCTTCCACCGAAGAGACGACATTCCCACAAGCAGATAAAATGAGCAGTTTAAAAGGTGAGAAGTTTTAGTGCTCTTGCAGGCAGCCCACCTTAAATCTATATTACAAGCTTTTTACAACATACAAAATAGATCAATAACTATAAGGATCACATTCCCATTCTTCAATAGTAAATATACACGATATTAAATCTGTTATTAACAGAGGGACCAAATAATGTATAAGGCAAAGACATTTAAATAGGTACTGTGCCATCAATATGCTCTCAAGAAGAAAATCCCTCTGATTAGATCTAGGCCCAGGCCTTTTTTCATGAGGCCAAGAAAATGAGAATACAACCAATACCCATGTGACACAGTCCAAAATGCTGGGGAGTACGAAGGGCAGCAGGTCACAGAGGAGGAAGGTATCAGCCCCAATGAAAAGCTGGGGTTTGGCTTTTACTTGTGATACTTGTTTTGATGCTCTATGTTGGAGTAAAGGGGGGGGGGAGATATACTTTGATAATATTGTACAAAAGGCATCAACTCCCATTTCAAAAATAAATGGGAAGACTTCACAGTCCAAGTTCAGAAACTGGTCAGCATCTCCCCTGGAACTCTGCTGCAGGATTAACTCTTGTACTCTCTCTTTCCCTTCACTCATGCGTGGTCTTAGCACTACTGACTTCAGGATGCTGGGGATACTGCTGAGAGATAACTGCTAACAGATTTGAAAATAAAAACAATGAAGAAAATGATCAGAAAAGGTTTGGTGACAGACCTCATCATGGTTTGTCCCAAGAGTCGATGTTATCCAGGGGATGGCAAAGAATAGCAAGGATAGCATACCCTGTACAAACAACCCAAGTCCAGAGCTCTCCCATCTTGCACGGGAAGACTTGGGTTTCACTGGGCACCATGCACAGATCCTTGGTCTGTGACCCAACAGACTGGAGAGGTCCCTAAGGCAATTTAAGCCTGTGATGTACCTGGTGAAAATTTTTAATTGACTTCCCCATTCATTTTGAGGAAAAGCCCTGGCTCCTCCTCTGCTCTCACTCCAAAGCTTTGAGCAGTCTCTGCACTTGGCAAGAGTTGTAGCAAACTGAACATCCCATCTGTAGAGCCCAGGAGCCATTCTGCTGTTGGAGAATGGTGAAGTCCCCCATCCCACCATCCAAGCTCAGTTCCAACCTAGACTGGAACCCTCTGTGCCCTTCAACTATGACCTGGAAGACAAAGAAACATATTGCTGGCTACCAAGGAAGAACAACTGGACTGAGGCACACCTTACCAAAGCCTTTGTGCTTCCTGGCACAGAGGAATTTTTGACTATCCCCATAAGCTTCCTCACCCTTCTCTATTCTGCTGTGTTAACCCCTGCAGTCTCACAAAGGAAAGACTAGTGGAAGAAGGAACATGAAGAACCTGCTCAGTCAGATGGGCCATGAACTTTGGAACAAGCAGGCCTTAAAGTCCTTCACAGCCCACAGGGCTGACCCCTTCCACGAGGTGCTTCACTCTTCCCTTGTCATCCTGGGGCACCCATCAGGGGCTGAAGTCTCTAAGCAGGACTAAAAAGGCCAATGGCCTTCACGGCTAGTCAGAAAAGACTAAGTGGTGTCAAGGCCATTGCCCTATCTTTCCATCTCCCACTGCAGGTTTCTGGAGTTTGTCAATCTATAATGAATGAAAGTGACTTTTCACTTGCAGGGATAGGCAGTGCAGAGAGGAAAAAACAGCCCTCAGCCTCACTACCCTGAGGAAACAGGCAAATGGGCAGGGAGTCCCAGAGGACACAAATGGCTCCTGGTCCCTTTGCTGCAGAGAAACTCACTAGCTCTAAAAGGGTCCCCAGTTTATTTCACCCTCTCTTTTTATTAGATGTTTAGTTCAACTGATTAGTATTTAGTGTTTCTAGTATCCAACTTCTCCCTGGGGTGATGGCATGGGGTGGGGTGAGAGCAAAACCAAAATACCCTTAAGAAGAAAACAGACCCATTTCTTTGCCCTTTCTTCAAACTTGACCTTTAAAACAGATCACTTCTCTGCAAATTCCTTTCCTGTTTCGCTAAAAATGTCCACTCTCTAGAAGTCCTGGCTGTGCCAGCCTCCTAAATGAGGAAATATAATATTCCTGCCATGCTTCCCCCACAGTGGGTAGGAGAAAGTAGGAGTACCATTCTCCACCCTGCCCCAACAATAAGTTCATTCATCACAAGGCACCTTTCCCCAAGAGGAAAGCAGGAGACATGGAAGCTTTTTCCTCATCTGGCTAGCAGGACTTGCAAGAAGACGGATGGATACAGGGTTTGAGACCCTACTGTCAATACAAAGAGTCCAATCACCAAGTCTAGAGACGAGATGCATAGATGGAGGTGAGTGGGGAGGACGCTTGGTGTCTAGAGGTGGGTTGCACTGGAGAAACACGTCAGGAGCTCTCATGCAGGTTTCAGGGGAATGGAAGGGACCATCTGAGCAGAGGAGAGGGTCCATCCTTTTCCTGAGGAACAGGACCAAGCCAGGCTTCACCTGAGAATGGGTGGCAGAGGTGGGGCTCCACGGGCAGCTGAAAAATATAAAAATAAAATCCACATACATGAGGTCAATGATCAAACCCTGAATAACCCAAACATTCCTGAAATGAGAGGCTCCTTAAGCTAACCTTTAGATTTTAGGAACTGATTTTGTTGTCTCCTTGTTTTTTTAAGAAAACACAGATGAGGGACACCTGAGTGGCTCAGTGGTTGAGCATCTGTCTTCAGCTCAGGTCATGATCCTGGAGTCCTGGGATCAAGTCCCACATCGGGCTCCCTGTGAGGAGCCTGCTTCTCCCTCTGCCTATGTCTCTGCCTCTCTGTGTCTCTCATGAATAAATAAATAAAATCTTAATTATTTTTTTAAAACGCAGATGAGGAAAAGCAAATTTTAATCTAAGAAAAATACACCAATTCTACTTTCTATGGAATTATGGAAAAACTTTCATAGACTACTCTTCTCACCTCGGTTTGTTTTGCTGGGATATATTCTCTGAAAGTGTTTATACTCTTCTGGAGCAGGAAAGTCTTCTACTGGATGAAAAGAATACTTTGACTCAAAATCATCTAGGAAAGGAACAGAATATTAAGTCACATCACCCTTCCTTGTGCTCTCACATACCCTGTACCACTTCTGCCCCTCCCCTTGCTAATCTCCCTCACATTCTGATGGACCACAAGGACCTCCCTGGCCCACTAACCCAGGGTTCCTGAGGCCAGTAACAGGATCTTTCAATGCACCTTACACACACAGAGGATGTGCTCAGAGGCTCTTACATTAAGGAATGAGTCTTTGGGATCCCTGGGTGGCGCAGCGGTTTGGCGCCTGCCTTTGGCCCAGGGCGCGATCCTGGAGACCCGGGATCGAATCCCACATCGGGCTCCTGGTGCATGGAGCCTGCTTCTCCCTCTGCCTGAGTCTCTGCCTCTCTCTCTCTCTCTCTCTCTCTCTCTGTGACTATCATAAATAAATAAAAAAAAAAAATTAAAAAAAAAAAAAAAAAAAAAAGGAATGAGTCTTTGAATTGGTTCTTCAAATCTTTCCACCAAAAATCAGGCACTTAACAGGAAAGGAGACCAGCTGTTTGTTCTGTTTCAGTTAAAGTCATTTTAGAGACTGTCACCATGGGAAACCAACTGACCTGAATCCCCAGATTGGTAGACGGTAACCTAAAATGGAAATTTCTGTCACCAGCTAGTGAGAGATCTGACCAGATAATTCCCCTCTGGGCCACGTTACCCTCATTTAGCTCTACAATATAGTCGGGGACAGCCAACTTATGGCCTCCACTCCCACTTTCCATGGCCCCTCTACAGGAAGGCTCAGATTTTCTAATGGTGTGGCTCAAACACATTCCAAATACCCTGGTCCCCCAATGAGGAACAGACCAGACTGCGAGTGGTAACCATTAAAAAGAATTCAGAGTGTCAGGATTGAAGGAGACTGTACAGATCTTTCCAGGGGTCTTCAACAGAGGGTCTGAGGAAACCCTATGGACAACCTTTGCTTGGGGGCTCCATCCTAGACTCAATGAATTAGAATCTCTTAGGTGGGGCCTAAAACTCATTTATAACCTTAAAAAAGTCAAATCTGATACACTCTTATCTCATCAACCTCCTGATTTCACAGATGAGGGAAGTGAGGCCCACAGAAGTGAAGTGACTTCCTCAAAGTAACACAGCTAGGTTGTGGCTCTATATTACTAGAATAATGTTGTGTATGATAGGTTTTTGTTGCTGCTGCTGCTTTTTAAGGCCCTCTCCTTCCTAGGAAGATACATCATCCCTGTCTAAATAATCCTGAAAGGGATAAAGTCTCTGACCTAAAAGCCAACCACAAATAATCCTTGGGGAGCAAGACAGCAGCTTCAGAGTTATTAGCACAACACCTACTGCTTTTACTTCAATCTCTTCTAAAGCAATCACTGTCTTCTAGAATTCGTAGAAGGCGAGGGATGCCAATGGTGGGGGCCCAGAGATCTGAGGTTAAGTCAGGAGAGGATCTGCTGTGAACAAAGGATACTCTAGAGTGGCCACTGGAATTAGCGAAGTCACCACAGGAACTATGAGACTAAAACAGCTAGCTACTCACCCAAGAAAGATCGGACAGTGGTAATAGAATCTCTATGGCCGTTCCTCAGGGGTGGTGGTGGAGGAGGAGGTGGCCCAGCTGGCGTCCTTGAGGGAGGAGGTGGGGGCTTTCCTCGGCTCAGGGGTTCTGACCCATGCATTCGGTACGGTGGGGGAGGAGGTGGAGCATCCCTGGCACCATTTCGGATCATGGGTGGCGGGGGTGGAGGAGCTGCAAGGAAAATCCAAAGCAGTTAGGATAGGATGCAGAGATGGTGAGGGGTGGGGGAATTTGAGAGATATGTGCTAAGAGTGCCTTGGTGCCTTCCCAAAGAGCCGGGCTCCAGGAGCTTCTGGGCAGCATGTCAAATAGCAGACTCACTCTCCTCTCATCCCTACTTAACAGTGAGAACATTCTTCCAGACCCCAAAGTCCAAAATAAATGTGTGACCCTTTTCATTTCCTATTTCAAGTCAGTCAAGAACTCTGCCTACTCTTGATGATCTTTTCCCTGCCTTTCCATGCCTTCCTCCACAATTCTAATTCAAGGCTCTCTCGTATTTAGCCTGTTCTACTGCAAAAAGCTTCCCAAATGTTCTCCTTGCTTCTCATCTCTTACCATTCCAATCTATTCTGCATAATTCACTAATCTCCCCCAAAACACTTGCTCAAACTTTTCTAAGGACTGTGTATCTCCTCTATCAAGAAGTTCCAAATCCTGGGATGCCTGGGTGGCTCAGTGGTTGAGCGTCTACCTTCGGTTCGGGATGTGATCCCAGGATCCGGACTGAGTCCCACATTGGGCTCTCTGCAGGGAGCCTACTTCTCCCTCTGCCTGTGTCTCTGTCTCCCATGAATAAATAAATAAATCTTAAAAAAAAAGAAAAAAAGAATAGGAGGAAGAAGAAATTTCAAATCCTTAGTTTCAACCCCAACTGAGTCTCACCCCATCATCCTTCTTTTTTACACAGCAACTTACCATGCGAGGCAGGCAGCCTGGTATCACCTTCTCCTCTTCCTTGCTTGATTCCTAGGCTGGGACTCCCACTGTCACCTCTGTATCTCTCTACTACACCATTATATTATATCATAATTGTTCATTTTATGTGCCTCTTCCGCAGCACACTAAGTCAGGGCAGTGTCCATTCATCTGAGTTTCCAAGCTCAGACAAATGTATAGCGCACAGTATGTTCACAATCAACATGTGGTGACTAAACCAAACCACATATGCTTTGCTCTTGTGACTCCCCCAAAAGGTGTGGAAATGCCATCCCCCTTCCCTTACGACCAAACCCAACCTCTCCTTTAAGATTAGATTCAAGCCCCATCTTCTACAGGCTTTCCCAAAGCAATGCACTCTACTCTAATCCCCTCCCTTCTTTGTTCTCCCATAGCATTTATAGGCTATGTCACTTACTCTAGCACTTAGTAGTATGGAATAAAATGAGTGATTCTCAAAAATGTATAATAGGTTCATCTGCAGAAAGTGCATATCTCCAGTGATTGTCTCATTGCTCAAAAAAAACTGGGAATGCCTCTTTGCGAACTCCCTCCAAACCCAGTTTCTAATTAGACATATCCATAAATATATGATGTTCATATCTCATTTTTTAAAAGATTTTATTTACCTATTTTAGAGAGAGAGAGTGCATGCACACATGCGGTAGCTTGGGGGAGGAGCAGAGGGAGAGGGACGAGCAGGCTCTGTGCTAAGTGCAGAGCCCAACGTGGGGCTCAATCTCACAAGCCCGAGATCATGACCTGAGCTGAAACCAAGAGTCAGACAATGAACTGACTGAGCTACCCTGGTGCCCCTCATATCTCATTGCTGAGTTTGTACAACCATCAAGAAAAATATTCATACCTATGTCTGATTTCGCTTTTCAAAAATCAAATTCACTCTTAAAAGACAAAAATGTGCCACCAAGTAGAAAGTAACATCAAAAACACATCTGAAGGGCAGCCCAGGTGGCTCAGCAGTTTAGCGTCTGCCTTCATTCAGCCCCGGGTATGATCCTGGAGTCCCAATATCGAGTCCCACATCGGGCTCCCTGCATGGAGTTCGCTTCTTCCTCTGCCTGTGTCTCTGCCTTTCTCTCTGTGTCTCTCATAAATAAAATAAAATCTTAAAAAAAAAAATACACACATACATCTGAAGACATGTCAACATCACTAGAATAGATTCTTTTTTTAAAAAGATTTTATTTATTAATGAGAGAGAGAGAGGCAGAGAGAGAGAAGCAGGCTCCATGCAGGGAGCCCAACGTGGGACTCAATCCCGGGTCTCCAGGATTACGCCCTGGGCCGAAGGCAGGCGCCAAACTGTTGAGATACCCAGGCGTCCCAACTAGAATAGATTCTAAGTAAGGTCTTTATGTTATATTATTCTATTCTTTCCATTAACTAACAAAAATAGCAGCTATCATTTATTTGGTTTCTGTTATATTCCAGGTACTGCCCCAAGTATTTTATATGCATTAAATCTTTTTTTTAAGATTTTATTTATTTATTCATGAGAGACACAGAGAGAGAGAGAGAGACAAAGAGAGAGAAAGGCAGAGACACAGGCAGAGGGAGAAGTGGGCTCCACGCAGGGAGCCTGCTTTGGGACTCAATCCTGGACTCCAGGATCACACCCTGGGCTGAAGGCAGGCACTAAACCACTGAGCCACCAGAGGATCCCCTATGTATTATATCTTTAAAAATTATTTAGCCACTCCTGCAAAGTATGTGGTATTATCCCCATTTCACAAATGAAACTGGGATTCAGGTTGTTTGTCTGAGGCCACAGATCTAATAAGACTCAGCATACATTTGCTCTTTCCACTATGCCCACACTGCTTTTCATAACTACCACAGTTCTATATTATCTGCCCCCAAAACATATAACCCACTGAGATGGAAGTGTATCTTTTAGGGGTGCCTGGGTGGCTCAGTTAAGTGTCTGCCTTCGCCTCAGGTCATGATCCTGGGATCCTGGGATTGAGTCTGGCATCAGGCTCCCTGCTGAGGAAGCCTGCTTCTTCCTCTCCCTCTGTTGTTCCCCCTGCTTGTGTTCTCTGGCTCAATCAGTGTCAAATAAATAAATACAATCTTTTAAAAAAGAAAAAAAAAAAAAAAAGGAAGTGTATGTTTTGGTACCAACACCATGTCCTGTTATCTAAATAATACATGGAGAGACTACTCGGCTTAACAGACAACACTGATAAAGGGTGTATCATCTTTTTTTTAAGTATACTCTATACTCAATGTGGGGATTGAATGCATGACCCTGAGATCAAAAGTTGTATCTTCTGAGTGAGCCAGTCAGGTGCCCAAGAGCATATCTTCTTATTCCTCCTCTATTATTGTTGGAATTTCTGTAGAGTGACTGCAGTTAAGCATGAAAGAGTAATGGAATGATGTGTGCAGACAGGGGGTCCAGCACTGTAGGCCAAATAATGCCACTTTTCATCCCCTAAGATGTACTCTGAATGTCTACCTCACTCTTTTCAAGGTGTAAGTATAGACAGGTGCTATTAGAAGCAGTAACTAAAAAGAAGTCTCCTTAACACCACCTAGCAGATATCTGAACCTTAATTTCATTCTAAATCTGCCCAAATCAAAGCTGTTTCAGGTCACTTTCAAAATATTTCCCTAAAACTCAGATTTCTCAGGGCCCTGAGAGTCTGTGACTACTCTAGGGGAGGGCCAGGGAGTATAAGGCAGGGTTAGCTTGGATCAAAAGGACACCAGCTACACACTGGGAAGGTGGCAGTGATTAGAGCCAACCCAGACTGGCCAATGGAGTAGGACAAAGAGCACTCTCCTTGCTCCCTTGGCACTCACCCTCAGGGACGGTCATCCCCTCTGGGTTCTGCCATCTCTCCAGTAAGTTTCTGGGCTCTTTGTCACATCCAGTTTTTTTTTTTTTTTTTTTTTTGAAGATGTTATTTATTTATTCATGAGAGACACAGAGAGAGACAAGCAGACACAGGCAGAGGGAGAAGCAGGCTCCATGCAGGGAGCCTGACAGGGGACTCAATCCCAAGACACCAGGACCACGCCCTGACCCAAAGGCAGACGCTCAACCACTGAGCCACCCAGGCGTACCTATCACATCGGTTTTAAAACTGTCTCAAAAAAAAAAAACAAAAAACAAAAAACAAAACAACCCTGTTTCAAGAGAGGGCACTGGAACCCAAGAACTGTAAGAAAGAAGCAGTTTGTAAAATAAACCTGGGGGTGGGAGATCACCTTTTGTAAACCTCGATAAACTCAATTTTGAGGAGGGCATGATGGTATTGATTCTTTAAAAAAAAGTCCCTTAAAAATAGTGTCAAAAAAAAAAAAAATAGTGTCTTACTCCACAAAGAAAAAATTCAGAAACCAATACCACTGATCCCTGAGCACCCTGGGAAGACAAAAGACTCCATACTTTTTCAAATGTAAATAATTCACAGAGAAACAAAAGCATATTATCACATAATACTGTCATAATATGATTTAATAATAAAGATAAATCCATGGGATGCCTGGGTGGCTCAGAAGTTGAACGTCTGCCTTTGGCTCAAGGGCATGATCCCGGAGTCCTGGGATCGAGTCCCACATCAGGCTTCCTGCATGTAGCCTGCTTCTCCCTCTGCCTATGTCTCTGCCTCTCTCTCGAATAAATAAATAAAATCTTTTTTTTCATTTCTAAGATTTTATTTATTTATTCATGAGAGACACAGATAGAGAGGCAGAAAGATAGGCAGAAAGAGAACCAGGTTCAATGCAGGGAGCCCAACATGGGACTCAATCCCGGGTCTCCAGAATCATACCCTGGGCCAAAGGCAGGTGCCAAACCACTGGGCCACCCAGGCATCCCTAAATAAATAAAATCTTAAAAAAAAAGAGAGAGAGAAATCCAAGAACTACCTGGAAATCCTTGCATAAAACCACTAACAGTCATCAGCATACTATGATTTACAAAGCACTTCCATACATTTATTTACAACTACCCGTGAAGATACTATGAAGACATGAGGGAACAAACTCAGAGAATGAGAGCTATCTGCCCAACGTCACACAATAAAGATAACTACATACTCAGAAGATCTCTGACTAAAATATCTCAATTTTCTCTCAGTGTTACCACTCTAAGAACTACTGCTCTGGTTATAGAGATGGAAAGCTGGCTGAGGCCTCCATCAGGCCTCAAAGTTGGTGATGGTTAAGCGACAGAAGAAAAAGGCTCATAACTTCACATTTTTTAAAGAAACCACAAAGAACGAACAGAAAAGTGGGAAGCAAGAATTCTGCAGACATTTAAAACTACTCAAATTCAGGGTGCCTGGCTGGCTCAAGTCAGTAGAGCAAGACTCTTGAGTTCAAACCCCACATTAGGCCTACAGCTTTGTTTAAAAAAATAATTTAATTAAAAAACTAAAACTATTTAGTTAAACCCACAGAAATTACATTTTCCCCCACTTCTATTCCTGGATAGGATTAGAAAGATATGGGCTCAGCAGCCCGGGTGGCTCAGTGGTTTAGTGCCGCCTTCAGCCCAAGGCCTGATCCTGGGGACACAGGATCAAGTCCCATGTCGGGCTCCCTGCATGGAGCCTGCTTCTCCCTCTGCCTGTGTCTCTGCGCCCCCCGCTCCCCGTGTCTCTCATGAATAAATAAATAAAATCTTAAAAAAAAAAAAAAAAAGATGTGGGCTCTACTTTGATAAAGGGTCTTAAAAAAATCCCTAAATTAAAAAATACTTTTTTCTAAAGATTTATTCATTCATGAGAGACAGAGAGAGAGAGAGGCAGAGACACAGACAGAGGGAGAAGCAGGCTCTTCGCTGGAGCCTGATGCGGGACTTGATCCCAGATCCCAGCCTAAGCCGAAGGCAACCACCCAACTGCTGAGCCACCCAGGCATCCCTTAAAAAATAATTTTTAACCTAAACTTTATAGAATCAAAGGCTATCATAAGATTGGAATTCTTATGGCTAAAGCCAGGGAGATACACAGTCAGGAATGTACCAGATTACTATATGACTGTCTTAGGTTAGACTGCCAGCTCCTAAAATACAAATCTCTTATGTGCTTCGCCAACCAGCAGCATAGGTTAATGGGCTTTCAGTATGTGCTTCCTGATGAGTTAATTTCTTAATCAATGATCCAAACCTGCAAGGACTGTTTAAAAGCTCAAAGGCTTTGTGGAGGATGTGGCTCAAAGTCCAATGATATAAGAGGCCATGGGAGGCAGAATTCCCAAGTCTAAGGTCCCAGGGAGCTTCACGGTCTCCCTCTCTACTTTCAGTCATGCTATTTTGTAAAAAGATTATACAACCTCTTCTACCTTTTCCAGAGCTCCTTATCTCCTCCTCATCCAGTTTAGGCTCATGGTCCATTGTTACAATCACTCCCTGACCTATACCCTTAGCTTCCCGGCTCCACTCTCCCTTGGTGCCATACATGCCTAAAATAGCTAACCCTGGTTAAATGCCACTACTCAGTACCTGCATACGCACAGCTGAACACACACTGTGCCAATCTCACTCTGAGTGTATGGCTCCTAATCCTGAGTGGGCTTCCGTGCTGCTTCTCCCAGGACACCCCTGCCACTGCCCCCTTTATTCTCCCATACTCCCAGAGCACCACCTCATGCCCTCTCTCTCCTTCCCTCCCCTCACATCAATAGATGTCCTATTTCACCAATAAGAAACAAACTAGAAGGGATCCCTGGGTGGCGCAGAGGTTTGGCGCCTGCCTTTGGCCCGGGGCGTGATCCTGGAGACCCGGGATCGAATCCCACATCGGGCTCCCGGTGTATGGAGCCTGCTTCTCCCTCTGCCTAAGTCTCTGTTTCTCTCTCTCTCTCTCTCTGTGACTATCATAAATAAATTAAAAAAAAAAAAAATTAAAAAAAAAAAAAAAAAAGAAACAAACTAGAAGAAAATTTGCACATGCTTCTACCATGATGCCCACCTGCCCACTTGCATCTATGCCTATGCACTCTGCCTTCCCTCTTGTTACCATGGAAGAATGATCTATGTTCTTATCTAAGGTCAACCCCTTACCTATGGATCAGATTCCATTCCTTTTAGCCTTCTTGGAGACATTACTTTGACAATTTCCCCATTCTCCTGTATCATTTCATCAGTATCCAAATGGATACGGAAATATCTTCCATCTTGGAGAGGAGGAGTCTCAACCCTCAATTCTCCTCCAGCAAGTATTCTATTTATCTGCACCCCCACTCTCGCTCCCCTGTAAGGAAACTGAGATTTCTACTTTGCTATCTCTAATTCCTTTCCTCCTATTCGTGAGTTCCCAAACACATCCCAGTTAGACTTTCATTCTCATCCTCACCACTTCACTGAAACTACTCAAAAGGGTACCATGTGGGATGCCTGGGTGGCTCAGCGGTTGAATGTGTGTCTTCAGCTCAGAATGTGATCCTCAGTCTGGGGATCAAGTCCCGCATCGGAATGCAGGGAGCCTGCTTCTCCCTCTGCCTATGTCTCTGCCTCTCTAAATAAATTAAATCCTTAAAAAAAAGGGGGGGGGGGATATCACGTTGTTTGGGGGTCACCCCAAAGGACTCCATATTGCTAAGACCAGTGTCATTCTATTTTCAGTCCTGGACACAGCTGATCACTCCATCTTCGCATCCTTCCAGCATCCTCTTGTTTTCTTCCTTCCTCACCAGGGGCTCTTTCTCAGTTTCCTCTCTTGCTACTCTCCATCTCTCTGACTTCTAATATAAAGGCCTCAACCTCTTCTCTATCTAGACTGACTCCCTAAGTGAGCTCACCCAGCATGTGGTTTTCAGTATCATTCAAATTTGGGGTGCCTCAGTTGGTTAAGCTTCTGCCTTCAGCTCAAGTTGTGATCCCAGGGTCCTAAGACTAAGCCCCGATTTGCTGAGCAGAGAGCCTGCTTCTCCCTCTCCCTCTGCCTGCTGCTCCACCTGCTTGTGCTCACTCTCCCTCCGTCAAATAAATAAATAAAATCCTTAAAAATATGTATCATTCAAATTTCTCTAGCCCAGACCTTTCTCCCGAACTTCAGAATCTCACAGATATCTAAGAGAAAATAATGAATTGGTGTTTGGCTGACAGGCATCTCAAACTTGACTTGTCCAAAAGTGAACACCTGGGCAGCCCCGGTGGCTTAGCGGTTTGGCGCTGCCTTTGGCCCAGGGTGTGATCCTGGAGACCCAGGATCGAGTCCCATGTCGGGCTCCCTGCATGGAGCCTGCTTCTCCCTCTGTCTCTCTCTCTCTCTAATAAATAAATAAATAATCTTAAAAAAAAAAAAAGTGAATACCTGTCTTCTTCCCCCAAACCTGTTGTGGTCCTACCTATCTGCTAGTTTACTCCAACAGCCTCCTAAGCAGTCCCCCTTGTCACCTTTGTCCTCCTGCTGTTTGCATCACACAAGTTTGTCATCATTTTAAAAGCTAAAGCAGAGCTGCCCGGGTGGCTCAGCAGTTTAGCGCCGCCTTCGGCCCAGGGCGTGATCCTGGAGATCCAGGATTGAGTTCCACTTTGGGCTCCCTGCACGAAGCCTGCTTCTCCCTCTACCTGTGCCTCTGCCTCTCTCTCTCTCCCTCTCTCTCTCTGTGTGTGTGTGTGTGTCTCTCATTAATAAATAACATCTTTAAAAAAATTAAAAAATTAAAAAGTTAAAAGCTAAAGCAGGGGTGTCTAGGTGGCTCAGGTCATGGCCCCAAGGTCCTGGAATCGAGCCCCACGTCAGGCTTCCTGCTCAGCCTTCTGCCCCTCCTTCTCCTTCTGCCCCTCCACAACGCTCCTCCTTCGGCCCCTCCACAACGCTCATGCTCTAAGTAAATGAATAAAATCTTAAAAAAAAAAAAAAAAAAGATAAAGCAATGTTTCTCCTTTGTTCCAGTGCTCAGCAATTCACCAAGTAAATCCCAGTCTCAACAAAGTCCTACAGTGTTCTCCTGTGGAAATTTAGCTTCCTGAACTCCATGTCCTGCCACAATGGCCTCCCTGCTGTTCTCAGTCTCATGGCCTTTGTATCTGCTGTTCCCAATGCCTGCAATAACTATTCTCTCAGATAACCGGTTAGCTTACTCTGTCACTCTCTGCCAGATTGTTACTTTATCAGTAAAACTTTCCCGACCCCTACCTACTCTCACCCCACTTCTGCAATAAAAAATATTACCACTACCCTCCACCCCATATTCCTATTCCCCTTCTCTGCTTTGTATTTCTGTAAAATATTTACATACCGTGTGTGTGTGTGTGTGTGTGTGTGTGTATATATATATATATATATACATACATATATATTTTACTAATTTATTTGCTTGACTGTCCAGAGAACAGGACTCTTCTATTGATTGCTATTTCCCTAACAACAGAGTCTGATATAGAAAAAGGCATTCAGTAAACCTGTTGAATGAGTAAGTGAATTCTTTTTCTTTTCAATCGCTAAAAGACAGCTTTGGAGAAAAGGGTAAAAAGACAAACTCAGTTCTCCAAGGGATAGGAAAAAAAAGTGCTTCCAAGTACTTACCTGCCCCCCGACTGGGAGGGTCCCGAGCTGGGGGAGGTGGTCTATTACTCTGTAGTGAGGGAGAGGCTGAGGTGGGTGGAGGAGGCGCTAGGCCTCTGACAGGCCCTGGTGTCTTCCTATGCAAAGAATTGTGTCTCTGGGGCAGCTCTGGGGCTGACTCATTAGTGGGACTGGAGGGTCCATTGGGGACCCCGGGAGGCTGGCGGTAAGGCGGTGGAGGAGGAGCCAGAGACTGGCCACTTGGTCCCGTTCTGATATTCACAGGGGAAGGAGGTGGTTTGACTGGGGGTGGAGCAGGAGGTCCCTCTCGACCAGGGTGCAGCCTTTGTCCAGGTGTAGGTGGCAAGGGTTTCTCTCTGTTGTAGGCTGGGGCTTTGCTGCTGTGCATAGGCAGAGGTGTAGGGGGTGCATTGGCACGCCGCCCTGGGGGTGGTGGAGGAGGGGCAGAGGAGCTGTGCTTCATGCCTGTACTGCTGGTGGTATTAGGTCGAGAGAGGTCCGGTAACGAGGGTCTCTGCATCCTGGGCAGTTCTGGGAGTGAGGCTCGGTTGCTGTCTGTATCATCTTGAGGGCGCCCACCAGCTGTAGATACCGGTGGCCTTGGGGCAGCAGCTCGAGAACTGGGGACTTGCAGGGCTGGCTTACCAGCTAGGTTCTCTACAAATAAAGCAGATAGCACTCGATCAACAGAGTTAGATACACGCTGGTCGGTATCTCTACTTCACTCAGCCTCCTTAGTGTAACCTGCATGGTAGCAGGGTAAATGCCTGTATAATTCTGGGTCTTAATCTGGTTTCAGGCTCAGGGCCCACCAACAAATACTGCTGATAACAAGTTAAACACATTTTTATTTAATCCCTCAGCTTTAGTTTTATTCTGCTCTGTAACTCCTCCCCTGCTCCCACTTCTCCTTCCTCCCACCTCTACAACAACAGTCCTTGACCCTAGAAGACCCACTTGGGACTAGTCAGAAATTAATGCACTTGGGAAATACCCTAAGAAACTTTCTGATCAGATACCTGAAACGTCCTTGGCTCCCACAGGTCGGAGTTTCGGCACTCCCCCTTGGAAGAGACCTCCCTTGGGCTGCAGGGCAGCTGCTCCAGAGCCATAACCACCACTGCTTCCTTTGGGTTCTGGAAAGCATACCATTAGGGTTTTCACTTCACATGCCCAGAGCTGGTGACCAAGTCAATCCTGAGGAGAAATGCCTCCTTTATTTGGGCTTTAATTTGAAAACAAATCAATCTTGCTTTTGACTTTGCATTAAAAAAAAAAAAATGCAAAGCCTCTCAGCTCCAGTTTCATGTGGAAATAAAACTCTTCACCGTGATGAAAGAGAAAGAACAAAAGAAACAAGGAGCCAAACTTCCCTATTTAGGAAAGGCAGAGGGAAAACCAGGATCAAGACACATTCAGCAAAATTCTCTGGGCTCTCCTCTCCAAGTCTCAGATTATATGGGGGCCTGTGACTTAAGGATCCAGGTGTGAGCAAACTCTCCAGAGGCCTTTCAGAATGGACACTTCTGGGAATTATAAAATTGTTAGCTTCAGCTTGGCAGTTTTTAGTAACATGGTGGTCTCCTCAGAGAATAGCCAAGAATGTGCCCTAGTGAGCACTAGTCACAGAAGATGGAGTCCTACCCAGAGAATGCTTCCCAAAGGTCAAAGAGAAACTTCTAAGGTATTCAAATGAACAGATGCGAAGACAGCCCAAGAGCGTTCAAAGAAAACTCTCCTAAAGGACAAAATGTTCCCATTCAAGGCCCAACAATAAAATGACAGGCCAACCAAGTCTCCAAGTCAAATCCTGGAATCCTGGTGGCTCACTAGGAAATAAAGATTAGACTCACTCTCAAGGATGGGAGCACTCCGATCGTTAATGTTGGTCACCTTCTTCAGCTTGGTCCCTTTGCAGATGTCCTGTAAGAGGGCACCTCGATTCCGCTGCTCATCTCTACTCAGCTTGGGCTGCTCTGTGTTTGCCTGGAGGAAGAGGAGAAAATTTAACTATTCATCCTAAATAGTTCCCTGTACCATGAGCTTGGGATAAATACCATAAGCCAAGCTGGTTTCATGAATGCCCCTCCAACCTAATCAGATCCCTGCATCAAATAACAGTTCCAATGTGTACTCTCAGCCTTCCTAGTCCATCTTCTGTTGTGCCTTCTGTGAAGTACAGGTCTCCCTCCTATCAGAAGCTTCTGCAAGGAAGACTTATCAGGGGCGCCTGGAGGGCTTAGTCAGTTAAGTGACTCTTGATTTCGGCTCAGGTCGTGATCTCGGGGTAATGAGATCGAACCCCATGTCAGGCCCTGGGTGTGCAGCCTGCTTGCAATTCTCTCTCTCTCTTAAGAAAGAAAAAAAAGGAGGCCTTAACTAATGCTTGCAGAGTACCTGTGTGCTGGGTTTGTACGTTAGATGCTTTATATGTATGAAAGCAATCATTGAGTCTCTACTATGCCTTAGGCTAAGCATGTTACTTCCAATATCTCATTTATATCTTGAAATATTTTTATGAAATAGGTATTATTATCATTATCCATTTGGAAAGTAAAAATAGCTAAAAAGTTTCCTGAGGCCACGCATCCAGTAAATAGTAAAACAAGAATCCAAAGCAGTTGACTCTAAAATGCCTATCTTGGGATGTGTGGGTGGCTCTGAGGTTGAGCGCCTGCCTTTGGCTCAGGGCGTGATCCTAGAGTCTTGTGATCCTAGAGTCTCTGTGTCTTTCACAAATAATAAAATCTTAAAAAAAAAAAAAAAAGCCTATCTTATCTCAACTAATAGATTTTATTGCTTCCTTATTACTTTATCTTCTAAACAATGTTATAAAATAGACCACATTGGGGCACCTGGGTGGCTCAGTCGGATAGATGTCCAAGTCTTGGTTTTGGTTCAGGTTAAGATCTCGGGGCCATGAGATCGAGCCCCATGGTAGGCTCCGTGGAGTCTGCTTGTCCCTCTCCCCTGCTCCTCTCTCTCCCCTGCTCCTCTCTGCTCGCATGTACTCTCTCTCAAATAAATAAATAAAATTTTAATAAAATAACACAGGCCATATTATTCCCATTCCAGAGATGAAGAAATGAAGTAGTTTAGACAAGTCAATATCACATGGAGAATAAATGCAGAGCTGGTCTGATTATGTCAAAGCCCGTGCCTTTCCTCCTTTCCCTACAGCTGCCCCCCACCCTCCACCTTTTCTTTTCTTTCTTTCTTTTTTTTTTAATACTTTATTTATTTATTCATGAGAGACACATACAGAGAGAGGCAGAGACACAGGCAGAGAGAGAAGCAGGCTCCGTGCAGGGAACTCGATGCAGGACTCAATCCCGGGACTGGAGGATCATGTCCTGGGCCAAAGGCAGACACTCAACCGCTGAGCCATCCAGGCGTCCCCTTTTTTAAAGATTTTGTTTATTTACCTTGCCAGAGACAGAGAGAGTAAAAGTAAGGGGAGAGGCAGGCAGAGGGAGAGGGAGAAGCAGGGTTGGATGCAGGGCTGGATCCCAAGACCCTGAGATCAAGACCAGAGCCAAAGGCAGACACTTAACTGACTGGAGCCACCCAGGCATACCCCTACAGTTTTTCCCAACATTGTTATTTCTTCTCAAGTTCTTCACCCTCCACCTACCTCTTAAATGCCTTTCAGAGTCCTATCCTCAGCCTCTATCTAAATCTCCCCAAGCAAGCTCATCCAGTCCCAGGGTATGAATACCACTGAAAAGCCCAAGTATCTCAAATCTTTATATTTCATCACCACTCCTGGCCCTGAACTTCATACCCATATGTGCTAGTGTCTACAGGACATCTCCAAATGAATATCCCACATATACTTAAAATCCAACATGTGGTACCATGTTCCTTACACAATTTTCAAATATAGAGAGCTTTTTAAAGTAACCACAGTGGAATTTTTGGAAACCACTAAAAAATGATTCTAAAATCTACCTAGAAGATTAAGTATAGGAAAAAACTAAGAAAATGGGACTAGTGGAGCACCTGGGTGGCTCCGTGGTCGAGCATCTGCTTTTGGCTCAGGTCTTGATCCCGGTGTCCTGGGATCGAGTCTTGGATCAGGCTCTCTGCTCAGAGCCTGCTTCTCCCTCTGCCTAGGTCTCTGCCTCTCTCTCGGTGTCTCTTATGAATACGTAAAATCTTAAAAAAAAAAAAAAAAGAAAGAAGAAAAGAAAGAAAAGAAAAGAAAAGAAAAGAAAAGAAAAGAAAAGAAAAGAAAAGAAAAGAAAAGAAAATGGGACTAGCACCACCAAAAGCTAGGACCAACTACAACAGGAGCACAGGGACTGACAGCTAAAGGAACAAAACAGAAAAGTCCATAAACAAACCTATGTCTGTACAAGAAATAATAAAAGTGAGGGGCACCTGGGTGGCTCAGTCAGTTAAGCATCTGCCTTCAGCTCAGGTTGTGATCCTGGGGTCCTGAGATTGAGCCCCATATCCACCCCCTGCTCAGTGGGGAGTCTGCTTCTCCCTCTCTCTCTGTCCCTCCCCCTTGGCTCATGTTCTCAGGAGCACAGAGCTCTCTTTTTCTCGACTGAATTAAAAAAAAAAACTTAAAAAAAAGGAAAAGAAATAATAAAAGTATATTTTAGCAGTACAGAAAGCACCGATTATGAAATATAAGCTACTAATAGTAACTGGCTAATTTTGGGGGAAAAAAATAATCAAGTTAAATCCCTACCTGATAGCTTATTCTCAAACAAATTCTAGTTGAGTTATAAAATGTAATGTAAAAAAATCCATAGATGTACTATATGAAAAAAAATTGGTAAGGGGAAGGACATGACAACCAAAATACAAGGAAAGACTGAAAGATTTATTTATTATAAATTATTTACTAGGAATATAATAAGCAGATGATAGACTGGAAGGACAAATCACCTGTGACATACAAAAGCATTATCCTAAATCTATACAGCAGTGGGATCCCTGGGTGGCGCAGCGGTTTGGCGCCTGCCTTTGGCCCAGGGCGCGATCCTGGAGACCCGGGATCGAATCCCACGTCGGGCTCCCGGTGCATGGAGCCTGCTTCTCCCTCTGCCTGTGTCTCTGCCTGTGTCTCTGCCTCTCTCTCTCTCTCTCTCTCTCTCTCTCTGTGTGTGACTATCATAAATAAATTAAAAAAAAAATTACCCTCTGAGGTAGGTTCTGCTATTATTCCTGTTTTATAGAAGAGAAAGTTAATTCTATTAAATATTTTGTTTTATAATATTTTTACTTGATTGTATCAAACCTTTACTGCTGTGTAATAAGAGCTTAACAATCATTCCCTTCTATATTTATGCCATCAGTGTGCAGGCTCCATGCACCGGGAGCCCGATGTGGGATTCGATCCCAGATCTCCAGGATCGCGCCCTGGGCCAAAGGCAGGCGCCAAACCGCTGCACCACCCAGGGATCCCCTAATTTTGAAAATAAAATAACACTTTTCAAGAGCTTAGCATAGTGCCTGATATATAATAAGAGCTCAATAAGCAGTAGCTAAGGTTGTATTGAAAGAAAAAGAGATACATACATGTAGAACATTTCCAGAATGATATATACTAATACCAATAGAGTCAATTTTGGTAATTAATTAATTGGGTAATAATTCTTTATATTTATGTGCATTTTCTAGTTTTCTTTTAGATTTGATCTATTTATTAGAGAGAGAGAGAGCACAAGCAGGTGGGAGAGAGAAAGAATCTTTTTTTTTTTTTAAGATTTTATTTATTTGTTCATGAGAGACAGAGACAGGCAGAGGGAGAAGCAGGCTCCATGCAGGGAGCCCAACGTGGGACTTGACCCCAGGTTTCCAGGATCAGGCCCTGGACTGAAGGTGGCGCTAAACGGCTGAGCCACCCAGGGTGCCCGAGAGAAAGAATCTGAAGCAGACTCCTTGTTGACCACAAAGTCCGATGAGGGACTGGATCCCATGACCATGAGATCATGACCTGAGCCAAAACCAAAAGTCGGACTCCTAAGTGAGCCACCTAGGTGCCCCAAATTTTCTAGTTTTTCTATAATAAATATGTAAAACATATAAATTGTTAACAAAGATTAATTATTAATAGCTTAATATTTTCTATTTTTATTGGCATTCTCTAATTTTTACCAAACTTTTAGTACTGTAAAAAAAAATTTTAATGACATCACTAACCATTTAATGATGTGAGAAGCCATTCACGATGTATTAATAAGAGCAGATTAGAACTCAATATGCATAGCAGTGTGGGGGAGAGGGAGGGAGAAAAAGAAAACAAAAGAAATCAGTAGGTATACAACACACTCCTTTTTTAAAAAGTGGGATAAAAGGGAGGAAGGTGGGGAAGGATATACACAAAACTATTATGACTCATTGGATTATGGATAACTGCTCCTTTATGCTTACCCATAGTTCATAAAGCTTTCTTTTTTTAAAAAAAAAGTAAATTCTATGCCGACTCTGTGGCTCAAACTCACAACTCTGAGATCAAGAGTCCCATGCTCTACCAAATGAGCCAGCCAGGCACCCCAGCCACAGTTCATCAATTTCTTGAATATCTTACTTTTATAAAGAGAAAAGTATTAAAACACTACTCAATATATCTAAAACTGAGTTCAAAAAAATAATAATAAAAAAAATAAAACTGAGTTCATATCCTCCTCCAGAAACCTGTTTTGCTTTGTAAACAGCACCATCATTCAATTCCCCAAACTAGAGTTGTTTCAACCTCTTCCCTCTTTCTCAGGCTTGTATCAGTCACCAACTCTAAGATTTTACTTTTTAAGTGTTTCTCATTGTTATCTCTTCCATCTTCCCAGCTTCAGTGCAAACTCAATTTTCAACTGTAACAGGCTTCTGTCTCCAAGTCTTGACTTCCCTGTCCCCAGTCTCAACCCCAAACCACTGTGTACACTGTGAAGGTGACTCCTGCTGGTGAAAATACACTACCTCCCCATTGCTGCCTGGAGAAAAAAAACAACCCTCAGCCTTTGCCTCTGGCTTCATCTCCTACCAGGCCCCTCAAGCAATGATTCAAACCTGGGTGTGCATTCCCACTAATCAGCACCCTTCCATTCTACTTCCTCAATATCAGGTGCCAGCTCTCCCTCTTCTCTTTCTGGCTAAATAATACTCATCTTTTTAAAAATCTGCAAAAGTATCACCTAGAAGCCTTCTCTGACTGCCTTCACTCCCCCAAGTCAGTATGTGAAGCATGTTTTTCTTGTGGCCTCATTTTTCTCTGCATAGAATGGAATCTGCCTGCTGACTTGCCTATCTCACCCATCGTGCTGGCAAGCTTTGAAGGCAGAAATTGTCTCATTTCTGAGCGATATTACAGATTATTTTTATTTGCTTTTTTTTCTTATCCGCATATTTTCCATTTCTTTTAATTATACAAACAAATCTTTGAGAAAGAGTCAAGCAATATAGAAGTATAGAGTGAAGGGCAGCCCCGGTGGCACAGCGGTTTAGTGCCGCCTGCAGCCCAGGGCATGATCCTGGAGACCCTGGATCGAGTCCCATGTCAGGCTCTCTGCATGGAGCCTGCTTCTGCCTCTGCCTGTGTCTCTGCCTCTCATTCTCTCTCTGTGTCTCTATGAATAAATAAATAAATAAATAATCTTAAAAAAAAAAAAAAAAAAGAAGTATAGAGTGAAGTTATTTGGATTTTCCAAGTCATATGCCTAGCCAAGTCTCTGATACTCAGCCCCCAACAAAATCCTATTGAGTAAATGACTAAGACAGTATGATGCAGGGCAATAATCCAAGAGGTTAGAGAGATCCAAGGATATACTTTGGTCCTTGAATCCCACTATAACCAGAGCAGTTCTGCTTTTATCTACTTCACTTATTGGGCTTTCATTTAAAGTTTCATCCAAATAGGGGGTTCATATATATCCTCAAACAAAATGTCTAAAAACCAGAACTTATGGGAAAAAACAAGTTGGCAGACCTGAACTCTAGTTCTAGTTCTAAAATAAATTAGCTAGGCAAGTTAATTTTCCTCTTTAAAGTAGTACTTATCATCTGTTAAATACCTAACATACACATACACCAACACTTTAGGGCACTATTTCTCATCTGTTAAATAATACACACGCACCCCAAGATATTCATTCCCTTAAGTTCCTTTATAAGGCTTCTAAATTTTACAAAACTGAGATTGAAGTAGAGGCACCTGGTTGGCTCACTCATCCTGCAACTCGATCTCAGGATTGTGAGCTTGAGCCCCACACTGGGTGTAGATATTACTTAAAAATAAAATCTTAGGGCAGCCCCAGTGGCACCGCCTGCAGCCTGGGGTGTGATCCTGGAGACCCAGGATCGAGTCCCACATCGGGCTCCCTGCATGGAGCCTGTGTCTCCCTCTCCCTCTGCCTGTGTGTCGCCTCTCTCTGTGTGTCTATGAATAAATAAATAAAATCTTTAAAAAATAAAATAAAATAAAATCTTAGGGGGCAAGGCTAGGTGGCTCAGTGGTTGAGTATCTGTCTTTGGCTCAGGTCGTGATCCTGGGGTCTTGGGATGATCCTGCATCTCCCTCTGCCTATGTCTCTCATGAATAAATAAAATTTAAAATAAAATAGAATCGTAGGGGTGCCTGAGTGGCTCAGTCAGTTAAGCATCTGACTCTTGATTTCGGTTCAGGACATGATCTCTGGGTTGTGAGACTGAACCCCACATTGGGGCTCTGTGCTCACTGTAGAGTCTGCCGAATATTCTCACTCTCCCTCTGCCCCTCCCTCCAACTCTCTCTCGAAATAAATAAATACAATCTTTTTAAAAATGTAAAAATAAAATAAAGTCTTAAAAAACGAGATAAAGCACTCATGCTTTCTTTCTCATGTGACACCAGATATTACAATCCACATATAGTAAAAGTAGTTGCCTCCTTGGTTCAAAAGCCACACTACTTTTTTCCCTACCATTATCAAACCTTTAAGTCTTTTTTTTTTTTAAGATATTATTTATTTATTCATGAGAGACAGAGAGAGAGAGAGAGAGAGAGAGAGGCAGACACACAGGCAGATGGAGAAGCAGGCTCCCTGCAAGGAGCCCAATGTAGGACTCGATCCTATACCCTAGGATCATGCCATGAGCCAAAGGCAGATGCTCAACTGCTAAGCCACCCGGGTGTCCCCCTTTGAGTCTTCTTAATAATATTTTTCAGAAACTCCTTTTTTTGATGGGCTGGCAGACCTGATGGACTTTGCTTTAGGATGAACTGCTTTGGAGGAGAAGAAGGAGAGATAAAATAGCAAGAAAACCACTAGGAGTTGCCATCCCTTTTCTCAATGATGCCAGAGAAATGCTGTACTGACCCTTACAGAAAAAATAGTTTTAGGGGCAAAAGACTCGTTCTTACTCTGATGCAACCTGTCCAAATCTTCATTTAGACTGAACCAGGACAAGAAAACAAGACAAGCCATTAAAGTCCTAAGAAGACCTCTCAGAAATCAGAGCTAGTTAATGAAGACAGATTTACTTATTCTCTTTCTACACCATATATCTTCGAGTGCACTATGTCTTACAACAGGAAGCCCTAAGTATTCATTAAGGTTTTGAGGTAGCCAGGTGGAAAGATTACTTACCTGATTAAAAGTGGGAGGTGGAGGAGGACCAGGGGGTGGTGGAGGGGGTGGAGGAATTGGCATCCTTGCCCTGCTTGCAGTTGGCACTGCTTTCTCTCCGTTTTAATTTGCAGCTTTAGGTCACTCATATACCTGCAAATGAAATGGAAATTCAATGAGAATAACTCTGCCATCAGAGACAAAGGGTACCCAGGGGAATTAGGGGACTGGGCATGACACAAGAGAGAAACTAAACACCTCATCCCCCAGTTCCTCTGTGATAGAGTTCGGGCTTGGTAAACTTTTTTTTTTTTTTTTTTGTAAAAGGCCAGATAAGAAATACTAATACTGGGGGGCCTGGGTGACTGAGTTGGTTAAGCATCCAACTCTGGATTTTGGTTCAGATCATGATCTCAGGGTCATGAGATCAAGCCCCACATCAGGCTCTGCTCTGGGTATGGAGCCTGCTTAAGATTCTCTCTCTCCTTCTGCCCTCTCCCTTCCCCACTTTTTCTATCCCCCTAAATAATAAAAATAATACTATTATTTTAGGCTTTACAGACCACATATGGTCTCTGTCACATTTTATTCTTTGATCTATTTTGACATTTTTTAAATAATAAGCTTTATTTCTTAGAGTAGTTTTAGGTTCACAGTAAAACTGAGCAGTAAAGTACAGAGTACCCATATAGTCCTGTTCCTCCAGCTCCCACACACACAAGCACAGCCCCCTTCACTACATCTTGCAGTTGGACATTTGATACAATTAACATTTCATTACCACCCCAAGTCCATAGTTTACATTAGGGCTTACTCTTGGTGACCTATGTTTTATGTGTTTGGACAAATGCATGACAACTACACATACTGTAACATCATACAAAACAGTTTCACTGCCCTAAAAATCTGTGCTCTGCCTATTTATCCTTCAACCCCCAATCACTGGTCCTTTTTACTGTCTCCATAGTTTTGTCTTTTCCAGAATGTCATATAGTTGGAATGATGTAATATGTAACCTTTTTTGGATTGTTCTTTCAATTAGTAATACACATTTAAGTTTCCTCCATGCCTTTTCATGGCTTGATAGCTCATTTCTTTTTAGTGCTGAATAATATTCCATTATCTGGATGCACAAGTTTATCAACTCACCTACTGAAGGACATCTTGGTTGCCTCCAGGTTTTAACAATTATGAATAAAGATGCTATAAATATTCTGTAGGTTTTCGTGGGGACATAGATTTTGGCTCATTTGAGTAAATACCATTGACTGTGATTGCCAGATCATATGGTAAGAGTTACATTATATAATGAACTGCCAAATTGTCTTCCTAGTGATTATAATCATTTTGCATTCCCACTAGCAGTAAATGAGAGTTCCTGCTGCTCCACATCCTTGCCAATATTTGGTGCTGTGTTTTAGATTTTGGCCATTCTAATGGTGCACAGTAGTGCAATCTCACTGTTTTAATTTTTCAATTCCCTGATGACATATGAAGCTGAACCTTTCTTCATATATTTACTTCCTATCTTTTTTTTTTTTTTTTTAAAGATTTTATTTATTTACTAATGACAGACCCACAGAGAGAGAGGGGTCAGAGACACAGGCAGAGGGAGAAGCAGGCTCCATGCAGGGAGCCTAACGTGGGACTCGATCCCGGGTCTCCAGGATCATGCCCTGGGCCAAAGGCAGGCGCCGCCAAACCGCTGAGCCACCCAGGGATCCCCCATATACTTACTTCCCATCTGCATATTTTTTTAGGTGAGGTGTCTGCTTAGGTCTTTCGCACAGTTTTTAATAGGGTTCTTTTCTTATTGTTGATTTTTTTTAAAGATTTTATTTATTTATTCAGGAGAGATGCAGAGAGAGAGAGAGAGAGGCAGAGACATAGGCAGAGGGAGAAGCAGACTCCCTGCAGGGAGCCCGATGTGGGACTCGATCCCAGGACCCCAAGATCATGCCCTGAGCTGAAGGCAGACGCTCAACCACTGAGCCACCCAGGTGCCCCTTATTGTTGAATTTTAAGAATTCTTTGTCTGTTTTGGATAAGTCCTTCATCAGATGGGTCTTTTGCAAATATTTTCTCCCAGTGTGTGGCATGTCTTCTCATTCTCTTGATCTTTACATTCTAAAACTACATTTTTACTTTTCTTTTTAAGATTTTATTTATTTATTCATGAGAGACACAGAGAGAGAGAGAGAGGCAGAGACACAGGCAGAAGGAGATGCAGGCTCCCCACAGGGAGCCCAACGTGGGACTCGATCCCAGATCCCAGGACCACGCCCTGGGCTGAAGGCAGGCGTTCAACCGCTGAGTGACCCAGGCATCCCAACATTTTTACATTTTTTTAAAATTTTTTTAAAATTTTTATTTATTTATGATAGTCACAGAGAGAGAGAGAGAGAGAGAGAGAGAGAGAGGCAGAGACACAGGCAGAGGGAGAAGCAGGTTCCATGCACCGGGAGCCCGACGTGGGATTCAATCCTGGGTCTCCAGGATCGCGCCCTGGGCCAAAGGCAGGTGCCAAACCGCTGCGTCACCCAGGGATCCCCATTTTTACATTTTAAAAATGTAAAAACCAGGGGCAGCCCCGGTGGCGCAGCGGTTTAGTGCCTCCTGCAGCCCGGGGTGTGATCCTGGAGACCCGGGATCAAGCCCCACATCGGGCTTCCTGCATGGAGCCTGCTTCTCCCTCTGCCTGTGTCTCTGCCTCTCTCTCTCTCTCTCTCAATAAATAAATAAATCTTAAAAAAAAAAAAAAGGTAAAAACCATTCTTAGTCCATGGGCATTATAAAAAAGACCATGGGGACGCCTCGGTGGCTCAGCAATTGAGTGTCTGCCTTCAGCTCAGGGCACGATCCTGGGATCCAGGATCAAATCCCACACTGGGCTCCCTCTGGGAGCCTTCATCTCCTTCTGCCTGTGTCTCTGCCTCTCTATGTGTCTCTCATGAATAAATAAAATCTTAAAAAAAAAAAAAAAAAAAAAAAAAAAAACAGACCATGAACCAGATCTGACTTGTGGGCCATAGTTTACCGATCTCCAGTATCCTTAGAATCTGACAAAAGGAAAGGGCGAATATTCCAAAGGTTCTAAAAAATCAAGAGCCTTTAGAGGCAGGCAGAATTTGATTAGAAACATGACTGTGAAGGTCTTCAAAATCCCAACCCTTTCAATAATGCCACTACAGGCTGGATGCCCAACAGAGCTTTTTGCTCCAATCACAAGAACTGGACAGTACTTGGGCGAGATGGTTCCCATGGGGAATGGTATCCGAGCTCACTTCAAGAATTGAGCAGCTGACCATTCTTCCAGGGAAACACCTTCTGATTTCTGGTTTTAAAGCTAAGTCTAGGGGATCCCTGGTGGCTCAGCAGTTTGGCGCCTGCCTTTGGCCCAGGGCATGGTCCTGGAACCCCGGGATCGAGTCCCATGTCGGGCTCCCGGCATGGAGCCTGCCTATCCCTCTGCCTGTGTGTCTCTGCCTCTCTCTCTCTACATCTATCATAAATGAATAAAATCTTAAGAGAAAAAAAAAAATAAAGCTAAGTCTAGTTTTTCTTTGCCAGGGATCTAACATACTTGACTTTAAAAATTGATCAAAATAGTAAATCCTCATGATCTATCTATTAGAGGGGGGCGTGCAAATTTAAAATAAAAGGATATAGAGAAAAATAAAAAACCTTCTTCTATTTGAAGTCTCTGGGTTCACTCTGACAGTTACCCCAAAGCATTCTTTTAAAAAGCTAGCAGAGGGGGATCTGGGTAGCTCAGTACGTCAAGCATCTGACTTTGGCTCAGGTAATGATCTCAAGGTCATGGGATCGAGCCCTGTGTTGGGCTCCACACTCAGTAGGGAGTTTGGTTGTCCCTCTCCCTCTGCCCCTTCCCTACTGCTTGTGTGCTTACTCTAATAAATAAAATCCTTAAAAATAAATAAAAAATAAAAAGGTAGCATAAAACAATAGGAAAAAATAATCAAGCTGTATTTCAAAAAATAATAATAATAATCTATTCAGAAACAAACTATTCAACTAATTCCAGTCACTTCAGTTCCTGCCTTTTCTGAGTTTCCAGTTCTACCTATCTTTGCCATTGCCATGACTGAAACTCCTAGAATGACTTGGAAAAGAGATTCAGACAAGTCCCTAATTCTTTTCATAATTCATGGATGATCCAACCTGCATGCTACAAAGTAAAAAATCACCAAGGGAAACCACCTTATGCCTGACAGCAAGCAAGCACTGTTTATAAGGCAAAACAGTAGTCTCTAGCAAGGCAAATCTTTTTCTAAGAAATCTACTGGAAAAGACCACTAATATATTACACAGTTACAAATGCCTTCTTAAAATAGGCTCAATTCAAACTCCTAATTTCAAAATAAATCCATTAAAATAATAATAAAAAAAAAACACCTTCATCAAGTGACAGCCTTTCATACTGACATCCAGCAGTGCTTCTCAACCTTTCTTCTGCCTCTACAAAGACTGCATGCATGACATGCTCCTACAATTGACATTGAATATGCAATGATACACTATGGTAGAGTATCACTGCTTCCTGTTTTACAGGTAAGGACACTAAAGATCCAGAGATGGGTGGAATCTCATGTGTGCACACTACAGAGAAAGACTGATCTAAGGGCAACCACACAAGATCATTCTGGAGTAAACTGCAGAATTAGGACTCAAATTTAGATCTTCTGATCCCCTGCTATTTCACTAATCACCACAAAAAAACATGGGTGATGGAAATTGGTTTGGTTTAGCAATTTCCTACTATTTTTGCCAAATGAAAATTCAACCCACCCCAAATTTCTATTTTATTAATAGAATACAAGCAGCTCTGTTTCCCAAGAGCAGCCCAATGTAAGTAAATTTACATTAATACAACATTCTTTCCCCTGAAAATCCCCAAAAGCTTTATTCAAACCAATTTGATATTGATACAATCACTAATCCAAAGCAGAGGGTCTGCTTTGAGAACTGCTTTTAGTTAAAAATAAGTGAACCTGGGATCCCTGGGTGGCACAGCGGTTTGGCGCTTGCCTTTGGCCCAGGGCGTGATCCTGGACACCCGGGATCAAATCCCACGTCAGGCTCCCGGTGCATGGAGCCTGCTTCTCCCTCTGCCTATGTCTCTGCCTCTCTCTCTCTCTCTGTGACTATCATAAAAAAAAATAAAAATAAAAGTTAAAAAAAAAATAAGTGAACCAAAAACAGTTCATAAAGTTTTATAACAGAATGACAATTTTTTTTCAAGTAGGCCCCATGCCCAGCATGGAGTCCAATGCAGGGCTTGAAGTCACAACCCTGAGATCAAAACCCAAGGTGATATAAAGAAAGGGACACATAACCAAATAAGCCATGCAGGCGCTCCAACAGAATGACAAATTTTAGTGACCAACTACTTTTAATCAAAGGACAAATTCAGGCCTTCTGGGAGCAATCTTTTTTTTTTTCTGGGAGCAATCTTAAAAAACTCTGGGGAACGTGGGTGGTTTCAGCTCGGGTCATGACTCCAGGATCCTGGGACTGAGTCCCATATCAGGCTTCCTGCTTAGTATGGAAGCAGGAAGCCTGATATGATCCCTATGACCCTCCTTCTGTTTGTGCTCTCTCTCACTCTCTTTCTCTCAAATAAATAAAATCTTAAAAAAAAAAAAAAAAAACCAACACTAAAAACTAACATTTCTGAGGCTAGATCAGTTAAGCATCACCTTCAGCTCAGGTCATGATTTGAAGGTTCTGAGATCAAGTCCCAAGTCAGTTTCCATGCTCTGCAGGGTGTCTGCTTCTCCCTCTGCCCCTCCCTCCACTCGTTCTTTACCCCTTCCCTCATTCTCTTTCAAATACATAAAATCTAAAAAAACAAAACAAAACTAATATTTCTGAGATTTAATCTAAGAAGAAAAAAGAGGGTTCTTTACATAATGTTAAATCTTTCCTTTCTGATCTTTTAAATTAGAACTACAAACCTCACCATCTGTGTTCTTCAGAGACCTTGATTTTCAGAAATATAGTGAGACTGTCTCCAGTTCAACAATAAACCAATTTTCATTCCCTTCTTAAGCCCTTCTACCTTAAAAACCATGACAGAATAAGCTTTTCACATCCTCAGGAGTCAGTTTCTTTGAAGTCAAGATCAGAGAGCATTATTTCAAATCTTCTTGATGTCAAATTTATCACAGAATTCTGAGGTAAGTCTTCATAAAATTCAAGCAATACACTTGTAAAAAGCACTCTCTCCTATTCCTCAGAAGACAAAACCCTATTTTTCTATTCAATTTCCTAATGTTTTGTTCCAAATACATATTCCTACATTTTAAGAGCAGGACACTTCCTGGGTACAAAGATGTTGACCTTTCACATTTGATAAATGAAGAATCCAATTTAGTTGCTGTATTTTTCATATATTTAAAATTATCTCGTAAGTATTCTAGTTACCACTACCATTTCGGGCCTTTATTCAAATGGTATTATTCTCCTATTATAAACTCAAGTTTCAACCCAAGTTATTTTTAAAAGAAAAAATATATTTTTAAAATATTTTATTTATTTATTCATGAGAGACACACAGAGAGAAGCAGACACACAGGCAGAGGCAAAAGCAGGTTCCACGCAGGAAGCCCAAAGCAGTACTTGATCTCGGGACCCTAGAATCATGCCCTGAGCCAAAGGCAGACGCTCAACCACTGAGCCACCAGGGGTCCCAGGAAAAAAAAAAACTTTTAATTCTAAATCTTTTTTTTTTTTTTAAGATTTTATTTATTTATTTATTTTTATTTTTATTTTTTTAATTCATAGAAACACAGAGAGAGAATGAGAGGCAGAGACACAGGCAGAGGGAGAAACAGGCTCCATGCAGAGAGCCTGACGTGGGACTTGATCCAAGATCTCCAGGATCATGCCCTGGGCTACAGGCGGCGCTAAATCGCTGCGCCACCGGGGATGCCCTCTAAATATAAATGCTATCTACTTTTATGCTGAAAGACCATCCTTTCTAAGCTTTGATTACTGAGTAAATTACAGTTTTTGTATTGAAGTACCCAACAAAATCCCATGGGGGAAAAATTGACCTTAAAAAGTACGCTCCCCAGCAGCCCGGGTGGCTCAGAGGTTTAGCGCCGCCTTCAGTCCAGGGCCTGATCCTGCAGACCCAGGATCAAGTCCCACTTCAGGCTCCCTGCATGGAGCCTGCTTCTCCCTCTGCCTGTGTCTCTGTCCCTCTCTCTCTCTCTCTCTCTCTCTCTCTCTCTCTCTGCTCCCTCTGCCTGTGTCTCTGCCTCTCTCTCTCCTCTCTCTCTCTCTCCCTCTCTCTCTCTCTCTGTCTCTCATGAATAAGTAAATAAAATCTTAAAAAAAGTACGCTCCCTCCCTCAGAAAAGTCTCAAGGGCCTTAGTTCTGTCTTACAAGAAACAGTTATATGGAATATCGATAAGAAAATTCTTTTTAAGTACTCTCTATACTCAACATGGGGCTCAAACTCATGACCCCAAGATCAAGAGTCACATGCTCTACCAACTGAGCCAGCTAAGTACCCCTCCTCTCTCTCCTTTCTTAAATATAAGTTCTTTATTTTTTTTAAGATTTTAAGTAATCTCTATACTCAACGTGGGGCTTGAACTCACAACCCTGACATCAAGAGATGCAGGCTCCACCAACTAAGCCAGCCAGATCCCCCCATGTTCAAGTCTTTAATATTCTATTAAACCTCTCCCCAACATAAACAGAGAGGGGGCACCTGGCTGGCTCAGCTGGTTAAGCATTTGCCTTGGGCTCAGGTCATGATCCTGGAGTCCCGGGATCCAGCCAAGTGTTAGGCTCCCTGCTCAGTAGGGAGGCTGCTTCTTCCTCTCCCTCTCCCCACCACCCCCACTGGTCTGCACTCTCTCTGGCAGGTCCTCTCTATCAAATAAATAAATCTAAAGAAACAAAAAGAGAGGGCAGCCCCGGTGGCTCTGCGGTTTAGCAACACCTTCAGCCCAGGGTGTGATCCTGGAGACCCGGGATCAAGTCCCACGTCGGGCTCCCTGCATGAAGCCTGCTCCTCCCTCTGCCTGTGTCTCTGCCTCTCTCTCTCTCTGTCTCTCTCGTGAATAAATAAAATCTTAAAAAAAAAAAAAAAAAGAGAGAGAGAGACGAAAGAGACATTTCAAGATCCTCTCTGAAAGACCAATAACTCTACCTATTCTTGTCTCCAGAAAATCAACAGAGAGGTGTGTCTGTAAGAGGAAAGGTTCTAGACATTCCCCTCAATGGAATCAAAATAAATCAAATCAAAATAAATCTAATAGTATCAGAGATGGAACATAAATGTTTAGCAGAAATAGAAAATCAGTTGCTCTGAGACAAAGAAAGTCACATAATGCAGAATGGGTTGTTTTTTTTTAAAGATTTATTCATTCATTCATGATAGACACAGAGAGAGAGAGAGAGAGGCAGAGACACAGGCAGAGAGAGAAGCAGGCTCCATGCCGGGAGCCCGATGTGGGACTCGATCCCGGGACTCCAGGACTGCGCCCTGGGCCAAAGGCAGGCGCTAATCCGCTGAGCCACCCAGGGATCCCCAGAATGGGGTTTTTGTTTGGTGTACTTCAATTCCAGCCAAAAGGAACTACAACCTTGCCTAATGTGGCTTCAATAACCCAAGTAGCTGAAGTGGCAAAACTTTCCAAGCATAGACATTAAAAGCCATTAATGAATCAAATGTTCATAACCATACAACAAACCCTAGAAACAGTCACATCAAACAAGTTCAAAATGAGTAACTCCATTTTGTATATTCTTTTTTTTTTTTTTTTTTTTTAAGATTTTAAGATTTTGTTTACTTGAGAGAGAGCACAAGCAGGGGGAGCCACAGAGGGAGAAGGAGGCTCCTCCCTGAGCAGGGAGCCTGATGAGGGGCTCAACCCCAGGATCCCCAAGGATCATGACCTGAGCCAAAAGCAAATGCTTAATTGACTGAGCCACCCAGGCGCCCCTCCATTTTGTAGATTTCTCAACCAGGTTTAAGACAAAATGAAAGAAACCAAGGGTAACTGCAACAAATAAAAGTAAGTAAAAAGTGAATGAATAGATTTTTGTTAAAACTAGATTTCAAATTCATGAGAAATTTCACCCCATTCTGAATGATGAGCACTTAACTACTGACTCAAATAACCTATGTTGGCCCATTAGCACCACTGGAGACATTACCTTGAAGTAGGAGTTAAATTTGAGAACAGTATTTCATAAATATGCCATCTATTTAATCCAGTAAACCGGGTTTTTTTCACTGCTTTTTTTTTTTAATAAAGATTTTATTTTGGGGATGCCTGAGTGGCTCAGTTGGTGAGGCATCCAACTCTTGATCTCAGCTCAGGTCTTGATCTCAGGGTCTTGATTTCAAGCCCCATGATGGGTTCCACACTGGGAGTAGAACCTACTTTAAAAAAAAAAAAAAAAAGATTTTATTTTTAAGTAATATCTACACCCAAAGTGGGGCTTCAACCCCAAGCCCTGAGATCAAGAGTCAACGTGCCTTTAACCCAATGAGCTCTTAAGCACAGATAGCACTGTATCTTTCTATAGTTTTTTCTTTTATTTTACAGCACAAAGTGCTCAATAGTTACATGTTCATCTGAACAAAAATAAATTTAAGAGTAGCACTGTCTGAAAGGGCAAGCAAACCTAAGTGGAATAAAAAAATAAGTGAAGGGTAGACAATGTGCCAGAAACAGAAAAAAAAATGGTATCTATGAAAAGAGGAAAGGAAGAAATATGAGGCTATGTGCATAGTTTAGTGCTCCAAAAATTTTTAACTTGTTGAATTCGTTCATTCATGAATTCATCTATCATCCAGTGAATATTTACTGACCAGCCATCACTTAATCCATTCAATAAATATCTGTTCTATCTATAACAATGGTTCTAAGGGGAAGGATATTGTCCCCCAAAAGACATGTGGTAACGTCTAGAGACATTTTTGATTGTCATGATAAAGGGTTACTACTGGCATCTCGTGAATAGAAAACACTCTCTAATGCACACAAGAGGCCCCCACAACCAAGAATCATCTAGTCCAAAATGTCAAAAATGCTGAGGCTGATAAACCCAGTTCTAGTGGCTGAACAAGTTTCTCCAATCTTGGGGCTTACATTCTAGTGAAAGAGATAAACAAGGAAACAAAATCTCAGTTACTGAAAAAAAGAATGAAAAAAGAGAAATAGGGATGCCTGGGTGGCTCAGCAGTTGGGCATCTGCCTCTGGCTCAGGTCATGATCCCGGGGTCCTGGGATCAAGTCCCGCGTTAGGCTCCTGCAGGAAGCCTGCTTCTCCCCTTGTCTGTGTCTCTGCCTCTCTATGTCTCTCATGAATAAATAAAATCTTTTTTTTTTTTATTTTTTTTTTAACTTTTTATTTATTTATGATAGGCACACAGTGAGAGAGAGTGAGGCAGAAACACAGGCAGAGGGAGAAGCTGGCTCCATGCACCGGGAGCCTGACGTGGGATTCGATCCTGGATATCCAGGACCCGCCCTGGGCCAAAGGCAGGCGCCAAACCGCTGCGCCACCCAGGGATCCCTAAATAAAATCTTTAAAAGAAAAAAAGAAAAAGAATCATTAGGGGTGAAAGTAGGAATATAGGGAAGTGTTCTCTTTGACAGGGTTGCAGGGAAGGAGGCTGGCTCTCCACAAAGAAGTCTCTCCATGAGCAGAGCAAACCCTATGAACATCTGGGGGAAAGAGCCCTGCAAGAATTAAAGAATAGCAAGTAAAAAGCCCGAGATGGGAACCAGCTTGACATGTCACAGAATAAGTAAGAAAGCCAGGGTAGGGCATCCCAGGTGGCTTAGCGGTTTAGCGCCGCCTTCAGCCCAGGGCATGATCCTGGGGACCCAGGATCAAGTCCCACGTCAGGCTCCCTGCATGGAGCCTGCTTCTCCCTCTGCCTCTGTCTATGCCTCTCTCTCTCTGTGTGTGTTTCTCATGAATAAATAAATAAAAATCTTAAAAAAAAAAAAAAGCCAGGGTAGCTAGAATAATATAGACAAGAGTGGTAAAAGATGAAATCTGAGGCCTTACAGACCATTCTCCAAATCCCTTAAAAGTAGTATCCTTCTCCATCCAATATGTCCATACCAAACAAGTTTAAATCAACTAACAGTTCCATGCCCAAAGTAAACAAGTTTAATCAGTTATCTTATTAAACCCACAGCTTGGTTTAAGCACAGCTAAGGGACCTAGATACTAACTGGAAGCCTTCCAGGGTTAAAAATCACCTGACAATAATGTCTGCCTGTCCACCTGCCCTTCAGTTTTGCTCCTGAAAAGCAGTACAGTATGGCAAGGTAGGAGTTCATTACTACAGTAAACACAATGGCATCCAGTTCCCAAACCAAAGAACTCACACATGGGAGAAGCGCCAGGAGCTACCTAAGAGTATTCACATGCCACTCCTGGAGACTAACAAACAGTAGAAGCCAAACAGGTTCCTATAATTACATAGGAACTGATGTCAACCCAGAATTATGAATACACCTTCGTGTGTTCTAGGACAGAGTATAGTGGAAGGTTTCCACTAAAGCATTTTGGTTTCTCTAAAATAAAAAGAAACAGACTAGAATAACTTTTTATAGATATCTTATCATCCTCCCCCTGACCCGTGCCAAAAAAGCTTGATATAGTTTGTATATACACACACACACACACACACACACACACACACACACACATACAGTTTAAAAATAATCCACAGCCCTCTTCTCTCAATGGAGAAGGTGCTACCTTCCCCTTGAAATTCAATTCAGTCAAATCTCTGGCGAAACAAATTTCTGTCATGTATAGAGATGGAATTAATTAAAACTCTAAGGTTACTCCATGAAAGGAGAAAAATCATTTTTCCAACTGCAGGCATTTTCCATCATGGAAATTCAACTATGCAGCAAATCTGATCCAAAACAAGTAATAATAATAATAATAAATCACATATGCACCATGAATATTTAAACTGAAAATCCTACAACTCCTACAACTAAACCTGGATGTTCTACTCTCCACATCAATGATCTTTCACTGTTACGAGCAGCACGCAACCCTGAAAGAGAAAAGGAGAAGGGTAGAATAAAAGTATGTAACCATATGATGAAATCCTTTTGATATAATTTCTATAATGAAAAATGTAAGTACACACCCCCAACGATGCAGCTTTCCTTCCAAATAGGACACTTGTCATATTGTTTTGTCCTAGATTTGTTTAAAGTCCTAAAAACATAAACTCTGAAATCTACTTATTCACATACTAATTGATGTAGTAAATATTAGATACCACAGGTTATCCCCAGATACAAGGCAACCCGGGAGCCAAGTCCTCTTATCTAAAATGATGACAAATCAATGAGAAGTCTACTCTTATGTTCAATTAAATACCACAGCTGCAAAGAATGGCTTCATAAAAAAAGATGGCTAGAGATTAATTAATGCAAGAACTGTAAATTAAATGTCTGAAAATCATCCTCAACAGGGAATGAACTCACCGAATGTCACCAGCCCTTACTACACCCCTCGAAGCAAAGAGAAAATCCTGTTGATCTAAAAACACTAAAGTATTGGAAAGGTGGGGGAAGGTGTACAGAAAAAAGTCAACTGCAGTAGATCAGTAACAGTTCAAAGTAGTACCTTATAACATAGCAAGTGATCGATAATCTATGAGATAGTAACACTTCAGATTTTGCACTTTTTGTGACATCATTCACCAAAATTTTCAAAGCAAGTTCCAAAAACTTATTAGAGCTGTTTCTAAGGAGCTGTTCATCTTAGGATGTAAATAGGTTCTATGTCAAAGCCAACATGACTTCCTTGGGCTGTATTTTAGATACCAACAGCCACAAGATTTCCAAGAACTAAGGACTAGAATCCTTAGTTCTTTTCAACATTAAAAGACATGTACTATTTGGCTCCTGACTGCCAAGCAATTCACAGCAACCAAGGAGCAGCTGCATAACACCTTATTTCCAGATGCTTTACAGACTGGTAGTAAAAGGTACAGCCATTTTTCTTTTCTAGGCCTTTGGGATCCATAATACAAAAAGAAGAATGTGCCCTTTCATATTATAAAAGTTAAAAACAAACTTCTTTAAAAAAAAAAAAAAAACTTCAAATCACAGCCTTTAATATCTCCAAAAATTATGCTGCATAAATCCAAGACAGATACTTAGTACATCTGTTTCCAAAGCCTGAGTCAATTTTCCACTTCACAAAAAAAAAAAAAAAAACAGATTCTTGGATTTGTACAGTGAAATGATGCAGAGTAGCTCAATGTTCATAACTAATACTTCCTCTCCACCCACACAGGCCAGGAACCAATGGATCTAGAAGTGCTGGCTAAAAAAAAAAAAAAAAAAGTGGGAGTCACACAAGGCCAAAGTTATTGCCATCAGCCAGCATTTAACCAGAGGAGAGGAGTTAATCAGATGAAGGACACACACTCTAATTTAGAAATCCGGACCAAAGCCAGACAGACTAAAACACAGTCTGAATACAAAAGCAATAATAGGTGGATCCTGAGGAGTTTGCCTCAGAGACTTGGGAGCAATAAATGGTTTAGAAGACTCTTCTGAAATAGTTTCCAAACTGATCTGAAGATAAGACACATCTGGGTCCTTGAGTGGTTCAGTCAGTTAAGCATCTGCATTTGGCTCAGGTGCAGGGGTTCTGGGATCGAGCCCCCGCATTGGCTTGGGCTCCCTGCTTAGTGGGGAATCTGCTCCTCCCTCTTCTCCCTGCTTATGCTCTCCTGTCTCTTTCTTTCTCTCAAGTAAATAAATAAAATCTTTAAAGAGAAAAAAGATAAGACACATGTTAGGGTGTTTGTTGAAAACACACGTGTGCCCAGGCTCTAATCCAAACCTACTAAAATCAGAAATCTTCCAACAGAAAAATCTGGTGAACTGTATATTCAACCACCTCCTTAAGTAATTCTCATTGTTAGGGAAGTCTGAAAAATACTGTTCTGCAGGAGTATCAGTACTCAATTACACCAACACTATCGTGACTGAATGGAGAGCAGCAAGGAAAGGCCGATGAATAATCTGGTTAAACATAAATGTGTGGCAGGCATTTATCAATGTTCTCTCAGAAAACACCTTGAAAATGACAGCAAAGGGATATTTTTAAAGGCATAAACCTTAAAAACAGAGAGAGAGAGAGAGAGAGAGAGAGAATGGGAAAGGATGCAACTGTAGAGACATGTCAACAAAATTTTAGGAGCTGGAAAGCACATGCACTACTGACAAGTAACTTCAAAGAAAGGAAAAAGTTAAATGCTTGCAGCAGAAAGTAAATCCTCACTACAAAAATCCAGAAAAAGCTCAGAAACTAAAAGCACCTGGTACCTCTGGACAAAGGGGTTTCAGAGGAGCTAAAACAGGAGAACCGACTGGAAGTCTGTATAAGAAAGGGATCCTCTCTTTCCCTTGCCCATGCTGCCAGGTAGAGGGACTCTGAATCAAGTAAGCAGTGACAGCCTAGGGCAGGAGTACCAAACTGAAAATAGATTGAGTGAACGTTTTATTTACTCAATGATGAGACCTCTCTCCCTCCCCAGTTCTCTTCTCTCACTTGGTTCCAAAACACATGCTGCTGGGCTTGTGTTCTCTAGGCAGGAGACTGGAGGAGTCCTCTCTAAGGAAAATGACAAGCTGCCAATACATCCCACAGCGATGCCTACCACTGGATGAGCCAGGGCTCCACACTCAGAGCTTGTAAGTACCTCATTCTCAAAAATAAACAGACATTTGAAGAAAATCTCTAACAGGAAAGACAGGAATCAAAGTAAACAAAACAAAACAAAAAAAAGTAAACAAAACAATTCCTGACAATGTGTAGAAATACTTACATATAAAGTTCTGAGAACAAAAAGAACTCCTGGAAATTTAAAACACTGATACCAAATATTAAAAATACAATAGAAGAGCTGGAAGAAAAAGCTCAGAGTATCTAAAAACTTAATGAGGAAAAAAAAAAAACTTAATGAGGGGGAGAAAAAAAAAGACAAAATCACAAGAGGAAAAAAAAAGGATCAGTGTTGGAATTTCACCATCTGCATAATAGGGATTCCCAGAAAGACAGAAAACTATCAAAGAATACATTATTAAAAATATAGGGGTGCGCCTGGGTGGTTCAGTCGGTAGAGCATCTGCCTTTAGCTCGGGTCATGATCCCCGGGGTCCTGGGGTCAAGCCCCATGTGAGGCTCTCAGCTCGGCGAGGAACCTGCTTCTCCATCTCCCTCTGCCTGCCACTCCTGCTTGTATTCTCTTTCTCTGTCAAATAAAGAAATAAAATCTTAAAAAAAAAAAAAAAAAGAAAGAAAAGAAAAGGGGGACGCCTGGGTGGCTCAGTGGTTGAGCAACTGCCTTCGGCTCAGGTTGTGATCCTGGAGACTGGGGATCGAGTCCCACGTCGGGCTCCCTGCATGGAGCCTGCTTCTCCCTCTGCCTCTCTCCCTCTGTGTCTCTTATGAGTAAATAAATAAAATTAAAGAGAGAGAGAGAGAGAGAGAAGAGAAAAAAAAATTTCCCAGGACAGATCAAAATAAGCTTTAAGACTGAAAAGGCCCACTGAATGCCAAGCATGATGAATTTTAGAATAGTTACACCATTGTATTTCACATACCTGTGGTTAAGATAGCACCCTAAAATCTTTCAGAGAAAAAACAAATTCCACATGAAAAATTCAGAATCAGAATAACATCAACAATACTATTAAAAGTTAGAAGACCACAAAATGAGGCTTAAAATTTCCAAAGAAAAGCCATCTCCAACATAGCATTTTGTATCTCGTCAAACTCCCAACCATTGTGCAGGCAGAAACATGCAAGGCCCCCCAAAATGCACCCCTCCAATGGAATCCTTTTTCATAAAGCCTCTGGAAGAGGCTCCACTAAAGTATTTGTACTGGGGGCCTGGGTGGCTCAGTGGTTGAGTGTCTGCCTTCGGCTCAGGTCCTGATCCTGGGGTGCAGGATCCCTGAGGGGAGCCTGCTTCTCCCTCTGCCTATGTCTCTCATAAATAAACAAATAAAATCTTTAAAATAAATGAAGGATTTGTACTGAAAAGAGATTTATACTTTCATCAGAGTTTAGGGATGAATTAGCGATTGATGCTCAATGAATCAAGCAGAAGGGAGAAAAAAAGAAAAATGAAAGAATGGTGATTATTATATTAAAGGGAAAATACACGGGCAGCCCAGGTGGATCAGCAGTTTAGTGCCTGCCTTTGGCCCTGGGGCGTGATCCTGGAGTCTCAGGATCGAGTCCTACGTCGGGCTCCTTGCATGGGGCCTGCTTCTCCCTCTGCGTGTGTCTCTGCCTCTCTCTCTGTTTCTCATGAATGAATAAATAAAATCTTAAAAAAAAAAATAAAGGGAAAATATATAAGGAAATACAGTATAATCATAGTACAGACAGTCATACTGGACGTTAATTTTTCTTCTTTAGGCTACATTTACCTCTATCCCCTTTCTGGTCCATGGGGGATGGAAGGGGAGCCTGAAAACATTGGAACTACATTTCCTAGAATGCTCTGTCAATGGGGTTGTGGTTTAAATTCCACCAGTACAGAGTCATTCATTCAAGACCTAAAAGATATAAGTATATGCCATTGTTGTTCTTCTAGTAGCAATGAGTAAGTGTGTGTGGCCTCCAACAGATGACATACATGTGGTTTTATAGGTTTCCAACATTCTACAAATTGCCTGCTTTGGTGTTTAAGATAGCGAAGATTATTAACAGCGCAGTTTTTCTGGAATCTCTGCAAGGTGACATTCCTATGACCTTCCAATGATTTTGTAAGCATCTAATATCCTCTGAAATATCAAGAATGGTTTGTCTTTCTGATTGAACCCTGATACATAATATAAAAACATACAAAATACTGACTTAACCACAACTGTGACAGATCTGTATTAGGAGGATTAGCAGGAAGGGTTGAGGGTAGTTAGCAGTATAGGAATGCAAAATCAGGGGCACCTGGCTAGCTCAGTCAGTAGAGCATGTGATTCTTGATCCTAGGGTTGAGTTTGAGCCTCACACTGGGTGTAGAGATTACTTAAAAAAATTGGGGGGGGGGGGCAGCTGGGTGGCTCAGCGGTTTAGCAACGCCTTCAGCCTAGGGCATGATCCTGGAGACCCGGGATCGAGTCCCACGTCAGGCTCCCTGCATGGAGCCTGCTCCTCCCTCTGCCTCTCTCTCTCTCTCTGTCTCTCATGAATAAATAAAATCTTAAAAATAAAAATTGGGGGGCACGTGGGGTGGCTCAGTCAGGCATCCCACTCTTGATTTCAGTTTGGGTCATGATCTCAGAGTTATGGAGTCAAGCCCTATGTTGAGCTCCGTGCTTGGTGGGGAGTCTACTTCCCCACTCTCCCTCTGCCCTTCCCCTGCTTGCACATGAGTGCACCTATGCTCTCACTATATATAAATTTATAAATCTTTTTAAAAATGCAAAATAATCTTCCATAGTAGAAATTCAAAATATCTAAGGCCAAAAAAAAACAAGCAATAACAGTATAAGCATACTGTATAAGCATAGTATGAGCACACCATGTAAAAATATGGAAAGAAAAAAATAAATAAAAATATGGAAAGAACATGCATCAGAAAAAAACACACTGAAAGTACTAAAAGTGATTGAAGACAAATAAAGAAAGATGGAGCAGCTGTTCTTTTCATTATAAATCTTCTAGTACTATTATTATCTGTTTAAACTATGTATTCTTACTATGTCAATTACAAAATTCCAAAGATTTAATTACTAAAAACCAAAAAATCCTAACACTGTATAAGCAAAACCAAACTTCAGACTGACCAAAATTTCAAAACATCAGGTCTGTACTGATGGATCTGTTACCAATGTAATTAAGAACAGCAGACAATCCCAAACCAACCAAAATAATTAAAAGGCCATTATGCTTAATTCTAGAACCTGCATCTCAAATTCAACTCTAATGAAAGCAGGCTGCCTACTGTGACCTCAATCTCTGCCACAACCTGGGTATCACCTAACAATGTTCATCACTGCAGAGTTTACTCTACCACATGTCAGATATATGAGGAACTTCCAGGCCACTGTAAGAAATCAGGACCAAAATTAATTTCAAAGGTAAGCACAAAAACAGAGGGACAGATCTTACCTTAGCTCTTTTTTTAGGGTTTTCGATTTAACACAACTGAAAAACAAAAACATCCAACATCTGTGGTCAAAACATCTTTAGAAGTTCTTAAAAAACTGTTTTAAAGAAACTGTTAATTAGATTAAAAGGTTGCTTACAAGGCAGGCTGAAACCTAGTCACTGATGAGATGGCTCTTCTCACTGTAGACTAGCAGTGTCTCATGTGACCAGGCCTCAGCTTCCATGTGCCAGCCTGCATTCCACACTCCCCTCACAAACAGACAAGTAGAAAAGCCTACCCAGAGAACAGTCAGAAGTAAGGCAAATCCAGTGATGACAGCCTCCATTAGAAAAAGCCTGAAAGAAAACTTAAACAGATGCTCCATAAAATGTTGATCCAGACTTCACATGGAGAGAAGTGTCATGCCTCATTTCAAAGATAATATATTAAGTCCCAACTCACCACAGATAATCTAATAACAAAGCTGTCACTTTCATTGTTGAGGAGTCTCTTCTCTCGCTCTAATGCCCCTAAGCCAACAGATACACAGACGCTTCTTGCTGAAATGCTAGAAAAATTTGCACATTTTCATTCCTTGCTCGCTAGTGTTGGGCTGCTAAACCAAGATTCTACTTTAAGTTACGAAAACAGGGCAAGCTGATCCAATTACACAAGAAAGGTACTAAATCAAACAGGACCATCTGGGCTTTGAGCAAGAGTACTGTGATTTCTGAACAAAAGTCAATATACTTGCAGATAAAAATGCTTTCATATATTCAGAATTATAATGGCCCTTGGGCTACTATTCATTTGCACGTCCTACAAGAGTTATACATCATGTTAAGACATATGGCCTAGATGATGGGTACGACAATGTATTATATTCACCAGTTTATAATGAGAACATCTGTGCTCTCTTTCTAGCCCTATGAGGCTTACAAAAAAGTCAATATTCTCTAGAAGTAAGTTTTCTTTCCTAAATAGCAGGTCTGGCAAACTAGCCATTTCATCATCCCCATAATCTGACAAGATTGAGTTCAGGGTAGTATGGCCAAAGACTCGTCATCCCCCATAATCTCAGAATGGTTCCCTAAGTAATCACTAACTTCCAAACCAATTTCCAAGATCCTAAAATTTTAAGACCTAACCCAGCCATACAAGTTTAATTTGTTGGACAGAAAAGAAATCAAGGCTAAAAGAGTAGCCTTTATCCAGAAAAGTTCTTACAGAAAACATGTTCCATCGTACAAGCATCAGATTTCTTCATGATATTGATGATTTCAGCATCAACTCTAGTAAATTAATACCTGTGAAAAGAATTGACCAAAAAAAAAAAAAAAAAAAAAAACCCAAAAAACAAAACAAAACAAAACCTTCTCCTGTAAAGCCTGGGCTCAAAATTCACTATTGTGGGGTGCCTGGGTGGCTCAGTTAGTTAAGTATCTGCCTTCGTTCAGGTCATGATCTGAGGTCTGAGGTTCCAGCCCACATCGGGCTCCTGGCTCAGCGGGAGTCTGCTTCTCCCTCTGCTTGTTCTCCCTGCTTGTGAGTGCTTGCACGCGCACATGTGTGCTTACTCTTTCTCTGTGTTAAATAAATAAATATATAAAATCTTTTTTAAAAGTTCACTACTATTTATGTGGTTTTTCTGGAGACCTCACACTCCCTGAAGCCTTACCTCTTTGCTTCTCTCTCCCTAAACTCCCAAAAACACTG
Organism: Canis lupus familiaris; assembly: GCF_011100685.1. NCBI lineage: Eukaryota > Metazoa > Chordata > Mammalia > Carnivora > Canidae > Canis > Canis lupus. Next base: position 22,316,442 of record NC_049230.1, read on the forward strand.
GAACTTACTTCCTTCAAATCTTCAAAATAGCCATGTTCTTTCCATTCTTTCTGTCCTGAGGACTTCCACCTATGCCATTCTCTCCATCTACAACAGTCTTTGGTCTGCCCTTCATCCTTTAGGTTTCAGCTTTAAAAATTCCTTAGTAACATTTCCTCACTGCCCTGTTTCTCAATCAACCTGGTTAGGCTTCCTATTAGCTGTTTCCACAGTATTTACGGCAGCAGTAATTAATTATGGTTTAATGGACGTCTTCCCCACCAGACCATACAGCCGCACCAGTGCAAGGACTGAATCAGTTGTGTTCACTGACGAAGCACAGTACTTGTCACACAGTAGGAGCTCAAAAATTCTTAGCAAATAAATGAGTAACAGGGCTAAAAACACACCAGCTTTGGCAATTTTACTTATAATTTACCCCACAGATACAGTCATACATGCTAAAGGCCAAATGTATATGGTTATTCACTGGAGCATAATTGGTAATAGCATTAAGACTAGAAATATTTAAAATGTCTACCAATATGGAGCAGATGCCAAATCTTTTTACTACTTATACAGAATGATTGCCAAAGTAAGTTTTTAAAAACGCAGATAGTACTAACAGCATCCTACGTTTGTTTATGAGAAAAAGCAAAAAAAAAAAAAAAAAATACACACACACACACACATGCATGTTTTATATGTACATATTTTCTCTGGAAAGAATCTTAAGAAACTGAACACATTAGCTGCCCCTGGGAAGATGAACTGGATTGAAGAATACAAAAGCAGAGAAGAGAGACCATTCAGTGTACACTTTTTAACTTTCAAATTTTTAACCATGTGAATGTATTATCTACTTAAAAAATAAAATTTGGGGGATCCCTGTGTGGCTCAGCGGTTTAGCGCCTGCCTTTGGCCCAGGGCGCGGTCCTGGAGTCCCGGGATCGAGTCCCGCGTTGGGCTCCCGGCATGGAGCCTGCTTCTCCCTCCTCCTGTGTCTCTGCCTCTCATTCTCTCTCTCTCTATGTCTATCATGAATAAACGAATAAATAAATCTTTAAAAAAAAAAAGAAAATCAGATGTTTAAAAAAAAATAAATTAAAAATAAATAAAAAATAAAATTTGTTAGGGGCACCTGGCTGACTGAGTTGGAAGAGCATGCAACTCCTGATCTCAATGTTGTGAATTCAAACCCACAGTGGGTGTAGAGATTACTAAAAATAAAATTAAACTTTTTATTTGTATTTTTTAAAGATTTTATTTATTTGAGAGAGTGCACGTGCATGCACAAGACAGCACAAGCAGTAGAGAGGGAGAAGCAGGCTGCCCAAAGAGCAGGGAGCCCAACATAGGGCGCAATCCTAGAACCCCAGGATCACAACCTGAGCCAAAGGCAGATGCTTAACCAACTGAGCCATCCAGGTACTGCAAATTAAACTTTTTAAAACAATAAATAAATAAAATTTTACTAAATTGCTTACTATCCTTATTTTCTAAGACAGTGATGGAGTTTAAATGACTTTGTGATCCTGCCTACTAGCTGAGGACTGGGAGAGGGATGTGGACAGAAGGAAAACTCACAGGGCACCTGGGTGGCCGAGCAGTTGAGCGTCTGCCTTCGGTTCAGGTGGTGCTCCTGGGGTCTTGGACTGAGTCCCTCACCGGGCTCCCTATGTGGAGCCTGCTTCTCCCTCTGCGCATGTCTCTGCCTCTCTCTCTGTGTCTCTCATGAATAAATAAATTAAATCCTTAAAAAAAAAAAATAAAGTGGTACAATCTACTATGGGATAGGCTATCTGAGATTTGTGGATAAATGAGTTTTCCCTCTTTTTTTTTTTAAGATTTAATTTATTCATGAGAGACACAGAGAGAGAGGCAGAGACATGCGCAGAGGGAGAAGCAGGCTCCACATAGGGAGCCCGATGAGGGACTCAGTCCCAAGACCCCAGGAGCACCACCTGAACCGAAGGCAGACGCTCAACTGCTCGGCCACCCAGGCATCCCTTAGATTGTACCACACTAGAAGAAAATCTCCATCTTTTTTTTTTTTTTTTTTAACAAATAATTGTCCCAATCTGTACATATGAGAATGTTTTCATAGTCAGAAGGGATTATTGGGAGGAAAAAAAGGGATTATTGAAGTCAGCATTTTTATAAGCTTAGAAAGTAGGTCAATGAATTTCTACTGAAGAAATATCATAAATACTAAAACTACATTATTTTCACCAGAGGGCCTCAAAATCTAAAAGGAGCTTAATCTAAATGCACAAAGTTCAAAAACCTAAAAAATTTTCTGAAAACTAATTATAAGGTGAGGAAACTATACACATTCCTTAGACATACAGATTTGCCAAACTTCAAGACATTCTTCAGTAAAGAAATATCTGAGACAAGATTAAACACAACTCCAATAATCCTGTTTGTTACCAAATCAAAGCCCTGGATCAGAGTCAAAACCTTTGGATCTGAACCTGTTAGTCTCCCAAACCTACGTACCGGGAACAGAATACTCTGGGCTAACAATGGCAGGAGGAAGCTGAATCCAGAGTGACCAAAGAGAGGATTTGTTTCCGGGTTAGCTCCAATGTTACAAGGGCCACTGCCATGGACTGCAAGAAATGATCATAATCCACTCCAAGACCTATTGGAGACAAAGTTATCTTCAACTAATTATCCCCTAAAAAACAAAAGGATGTTTACTAAGTAGAACACACTGAAAAGGTATTTACTAAGTAGTACTGAGGACAGCCATTCTAAATTGTTATAACTTTGCCATGTTATATAGCAAATCAGAAGCCACTTCCTGGCCCTCCATTTGATAGCTTACTTGCCTCGAAATGGTCTTTCTGCATGTTCAGTCAAAATCTTAAGAGATCTAAGACTAATACAGACACTGGCAAATGTATCACCTGTTTTCCCTACTAATATTATTTATCTCCATAAAGTTTTTTTTTTTTTTTCTTTAAAGTAGGCTCTACACTCAGCATAGAGCCCAATGCAGGCCTGCAACTGACAACCTTAAGATCAAGACTTGGACAGACACTCACCCAATTGAGCCACCCAGGCACCCCTCTCCATAAAGTTCTATTCAGCATTTTAAAATACTCCTCTACAGGGGAGCCTGGGTGGCTCAGCCAATTAAGCATTCTGTTCTTGATTTTGGCTCAGGTCATGATCTCAGGGTTATGAGATGGAGCCCCACATTGTGTTCTGCAATGGGCATGGAGCCTGCTTAAGATTCTCTCCCCCTCCCCACTTGTGTGTGTGCGCTCACATTCTCTCTCAAATACAAAATTAAATTAAATACTCCTCTATAATAATACCAAGAAGTGCTCATGAGTTTAGACTGTGGCTCCCTAAGCTAAAGGCTTGGGAATGAGAGTGTAGCAAAAAAATGTGGGAAATTCTCTCTCTCTTCCTCAATGCCTTGGACTTTGAAAGCTGGGCAGAGGCAATGATTCTGCATTTAATCAGCAGATGAATAAGAAACAGGTCTGAATTTAGAAAAAGCATAAAGGAGCACAAGAACATTCAGAAAAAAGTACTGCCTCTTATTTCCTTGCAGAGAAGCTCTCAGCATCTGCCAATGAACCTCATTTTGACATGGAGCACCCCATCTACTCTAATCCGGGGCATATCCCTCAAGAGACTGTCCGTCAACCGGAACTCTGCCAACTTCTGCTTGGGAATTGTGTGGAGAATAGTAGCAACAAGAGCCTACTTTGAGAAGGAGCTCAACAATCACACTCAAGAAGAAAAGAAGTTATTTGGCAAAGGGAAGCTTGTTGCCAAAACGTTAGTCACAGCTTAAGGTCCCAGTTTGTGTGTCTGCAACTATTCTTTGCTCTGACAGAATCTATTCTCCGGCCCAGAAAATCCGGCTCAGCTTCTGTCACCCTCTTCATCTGAAGCAGTCAAGAATCCTTTTATTTTGAAGGTATCAAACTGTGACACAGACAACATGCCCACCAGAGACTAAAAAGGAGGGGGGCAAAATGTGTAATTTGCCATTTTCCACCTAGGAATGGCTCAAGTACAGCAAAGGAAAAACGTGACAGAAGGAAAAATGGAAAATCATATGCTAAAGAAGGAGGCTATACCAAAAGCCTGCCCAGAGCTCTGAGCCCCCGTAACTTATTTCCAAACCCTCTGAAAAACAGAGATCCTGGGGTTGAAATAACAGCAAAATATTAAGCAGGTTTTTTACCCTCAAATAAGTGTATAGTATATACTTTATAGCCTGAAGCTCTTCCTGCTCTTGCTGGGGTTAGTAAGAACAGTATGGTTTGCTGAAACAGCGTGAACCAGCGGCCCATGATTTTCACAATCACTTTAGAGGAATAGGAAAACAGACTCAAGTACACTAGGTTACTCTACCACTCAAAGAAGAGGTCAAGAAAGAACTGACAATTTGCTCTTCAACAGGAACAGGACTTCTCTCCCTTCTCAAAAGCCATTAGTAAAACCGGAAAAACTCCACTGTTCTCACCACCTTCCACCTTCCTCTGCATTTCACCTTTGTGCTGACATCACATAACTAATCAGTACGAACTAAAGTAAATACTACTCTGATATCGAGTATGAGGTAGAATTGGAAACTGCCCCCCCCCCCTTAAGCAAATCACGTCAGACCTCAGAAATGCCAAGACTTTCAGGAACAGTTCTTCTAAGCTAAATTAAATAAGTTTACCTATGGGCAAAGTGTTTAGAATATCATGCCCAAAGAAAAAGTTGGAATAGTCAAAATTTCAAAGTATTAACAATAAAGAAGCTAAAGCTGTCCACAAGCACACTGCTGCCCAACAACTGGCAATGGGGCCAAAGTCCTTGGGCCAAAGCAAAAGACTCAACTGTCTAAAATACTATTTTTCAATGAATTCCCAGAGTTTCTGAGGAAAGTCAATCTTTGTCAAAAAGTAAAATAAAACACTGCATTCTCTGATTCTTCATCAACCAACCTCATTCAGCCTCAGCTCTAACTTCCCTATCTCCAGCTGGATGATAGTCAATACAATGTAACACAATAATATGAAAATTTTGGGCTACTAAAAGTTGACTTTGAAAAAAGTCAAAAAATCGGACATGTATCAAATCAAAACCAACCATTCCCTGGCACAACAAATACAGCAAGGCTGAGAGGAAGAAACCTAGAAACAAGTCTTCTAAACATCAATACCTCAATCATGTTTTCAGAGATCACTTCTTTGCAACCACTTTATTTATTTACTTACTTATTTATTTATTATTGAAGTTTGATTTGCCAATAGTATAACGCCCAGTGCTTATCCCATCAAGTGCCCCCCTCACTGCCCGTCACCCAAGTCACCCAAGTCACCCCATCCCCCTGCCTGCCTCCCCATTTGCAACCACTTTAAAGATCCCATTCAGTTAACACCATCTTTTAAAGGAAGAGAGGAGGGGATCCCTGGGTGGCGCAGCGGTTTGGCGCCTGCCTTTGGCCCAGGGCGCGATCCTGGAGACCCGGGATCGAATCCCACATCAGGCTCCCGGTGCATGGAGCCTGCTTCTCCCTCTGCCTATGTCTCTGCCTCTCTCTCTCTCTCTCTGTGACTATCATAAATAAATAAAAATTAAAAAAAAAATAAAGGAAGAGAGGAGCCAAACCTGTCTTTCAAAGGGGAAAAAAAAAATGAGGCAGTTTAATAACTTGCCTCAAAGTTACTTAGTAAATCCATACGTACACTAGAACAGTCCTTATTCAATGAGGTTACAGGAGACGAAAAACAGACACTAAAAACATCGGGGGTGGGGAGTGGGGCAAAGCAGTAACAGATTATTCAAATCCCTTAAAAAAAAATATGAATGCCAGTACACACCAGCTTCTTCCAACTCCTCACCCGAGTGTCCTAAGAATTTTCCTTCTTGATCACTCAACACCACACCGCACACGGCCCACGTCTAAGAGTTTAGGATTTCCGTCTTCCCTCACTTCACACCACTCCAATCTGAACCCTCAACTCTAGGCTGCTCTCATGCGCAACTCACCACTTCTCAATCCAACCTTTAACTCAATTCTGATTCCTTCTCAACCAACGCTCCCTAGATTCCCTCTAGTGGAAGCAGTTTCCCAAATCATCCTCTGAGCCATTGGTTTTCACTACACTCAATCCCCAAAATGTCACAGTGGCCTCCTCACTCAGAGCATCCTGTTAGTTACCTGATCACAACAGGTCCTCCCTCCCCATCTCCCTTTTTGCGCACGGTGACTTGTCCCTCACGCCGAGCTGCCGTCTTACTCACCTTACCCAACCCTTCAGGATCCCTTATTTCCTGCCTCTCAATAACCTTCTTTCCCATCTTCAGTCAGAGCTCGCCCCACACATTCCCGACCACTCCTCCCTGCTTAGATCCCCACGCCCCACTCCAGACCCTGCCACCCACCACGTTCCATGCACCCCTCAGACCCCGCCCCCAGGATCCCTCTCTCCTCAGGCCCCTCCCCCAGTGGCCCCTCTCCAAGCCCCGCCCCAATTCCCCCCTCCCCCGGCTCTCCCTCCCACTCAGGTCCGCAGGTCATCTCAGCGACGTACCCAGCCTCCTCTGCCTCTTTCCGACCTGGCCGCAGCTGCCCCGGGAGCGAATCCTCCGCCACCTCCGCCCCGGCTTCGTCCCGTCCTGCTCGCTCCCCGGCAAGCTCCCTCTCTCGCCGCCGCCGCCCCTTTTGCCAACCCGGAAATGGATCTGCTCCCACCGTCCCCAGCGTCCGCGAACAAAATGGAGGCGGGGGAAAGAGGAGGAGGGAGCAGGGAGCGAAGGGACACTACACGCATGCGCTCCTGGAAAGCCCGCCCCCTGCTGGCGATCATAAGGGCGGAAGCCGTAGGGTAGCCGCCATCTTGGGAAGGTCTCGAGAATTTCCCCTCTTCCTTCTAAAAGCAGGGTTTGCAACTTTGGCTGCAATTGGAGTCGTCAGCGAAGACTTAAGCAGATAGCGAAGCCCAGAGATTCTGATTTAATTGGTCTGGGGTATGGCCTAGGCATCGAGATTTTTTTAATTGCGCAGGTGAAAAAATAAAATTGTGCAGGTGAAGCTAACATGTTGCCGAGGCGGAGAATCACTGAGCTAGAGTCTTGAATATACCCTCTCCATCTTCATTTTACCGCGCGCGCGCGCACACCCACACACGGACCCCATAAATGTCTTTCACTAATTTCGAGTCAACGAAAGGATCCGCCTCAGTCAACCTTGCAAGGCCCAGTAGTCAAGCTCCTGTTGTCATAGCAACAGAGAGGCAGGCCCTTGCTAACAAGTCATCCTTAACGTCATCTTAGCCACCTGACCCTAATGCCCGTCTTTTTCGCGGGGCGTGGGGGCCGTGGGGGGGGGGGTCCCTAGTTTCCAGGGCTGGGGAACAGTGCTGCGGACACCTCCAGCTCCTTGAGGTCCGAGGAGGAATCCTGTGCCCTCCCTGGTGGGGCTGCTGTCAACTCGTTCCCAACTGAGTAAGGATCCCTCCCTAGTCCACTCACAAAAGCTCTTTCCCACCTTAGCAAACCCCATTACCTTCTATCTTCAAAATGCTGTTTGTGTCTCTCCTTGAGTTGAATCCAAAGTAAGGGGACGGGATTGGGACTTAGTTTCCACTACTCACTAGTTGTGTGCTCTTGGGCTTTAGCTACCCTGTCTGTTCAATGGGGCTAATAGTGCCTGCCTGTCTCCACTGTTTCATGGGGTTGTTGGGGGGCTCAAATCAAGTAATGAATGGAAAAACATGTGATAAACCATAAGTTGTTTTATTTTTGTTTTCCTTCTGTTCTGCCATGAGTAGTGCTAGGCAGCACCCACTAGTCAGTGTCACAGTGTTCACTGAGAACCTGCTGTGGGCTAGGCACCACAAGATGGTTACAGAGGTGACTAACAGCCTCTGTTCTCAGGGAACTCACTGTGTGGTGGGTAGAGTGGATGTAAACAGCTAGCTGAGATGCGAGTCAGCATGTAATTAGTGCCATGGGGATGTATGTGCTGAGAGAGGTCAAACAGGGAGGGATTAACTCCTGCTGAAGAATGGGAGAACGTTTCATAAATGGAACTGGGCCTTGAAGGACGAATAGAATTTTATTACCAGTCAGAGAAGGCAGGGAATGCATTCCAGGCATAGGGATCAGTGGGTGCAAAGGTAAAAATGTTCAGGTATGTAGTCCAGCATGTCTGAAGGTAGGGTGATTGAATCAGAGAGATGGTAGCCCCAAACTCCCAGTTCTTCAACTTCATGTCCATCCTGTCTCCTTCTTCACCGTATACCGTGTGGACCTGCTTTCTATCACTGAAACACAGTAAATACATGGCTTCTCAAGACTTTTGTGCTAGCTCTACTATGCCCCTTCCTCATTCTTCAAGACTTAGTTCAAATGGCCCCTCTTCAGAGGCATTCCCTGCCCACTGTAGCTAATATAAGTATCCCCCTCCCCCATTCTCTATAATATCGTTCTATGATAAAGGCAGCCGCTGGGGTGGAATACAGGGACATCTCCCCTGGGGAACTAGACATTGGTTTCATGAAGAAAGTGACATCTGGGATCCCTGGGTGGCGCAGCGGTTTGGCGCCTGCCTTTGGCCCAGGGCGCGATCCTGGAGACCCGGGATCGAATCCCACGTCGGGCTCCCGGTGCATGGAGCCTGCTTCTCCCTCTGCCTGTGTCTCTGCCTCTCTCTCTCTCTCCTCTGTGACTATCATGAATAAATAAATAAAATCTTTAAAAAAAAAAAAAAAGAAAGAAAGAAAGAAAGTGACATCTAAGTGAGGCCTAATGGGAAAATAAGAATTGGGCAGGGGCAGGAGAGAGAAAACCATTCCAGAGCAGAGAGAGGTTATGTGCAAAACGAGAAGAATCAAAAACTGAAAGCATTTTGATGTGACTAGGGCTCGAATTTATGAGAAAGGCAAGAGATTAGGTGAAAGAAGTCATAACATCTGACGTTTAATTAACATCATGTTACTGTGTAACACTGGCACAACTTCACATGTCATAACTCATGTAATCCTCAAAATAACTTTCTGAGTCCGTACTATTACCCCCAATTTACAAATGAGGAAACTGAAACACAGCATCCTGCCCGAAGTCACATACCTACAAAATAGCGAACTGTGGGATTCCTGGATGGCTCAGCGGTTAAGTGCCTGCCTTCAGCCCAGGGCGTGATCCTGGAGACCCAGGATCAAATCCCACGTCAGGCTCACTGCATGGAGCCTGCTTCTCCCTCTGCCTGTGTCTCTGCCTCTCTCTCTCTCTCTCTCTCTCTCATGAATAAATAAATAAAATCTTAAAAAAAAAAATAGCGAACTGTCTCCAGAGTCTGTGCTATTAATGCCCATACCAAGTAGTCCTGTGTTGTCATTTGTAATGTGATTTTCCAAAATGGTGAAAGACTCTTGGTAAAGTTCTGAACAACACAAAGCAACCCAGTAATTTTATTCATAAAAAGGACAGGTTAGGGACACCTGGGTGGCTCAGTGGTTGAGCATCTGCCTTTGGCTCAGAGCGTGATCCCGGAGTTACCAGGATCAAGTCCCACATCGGGCCTCCTGCATGGAGCCTGCTTCTCTCTCTGCCTATGTCTCTGCCTCTCTCCCTCTTCCTCTCTCTCTCTCTCTCTCTCTCTGTGTGTGTCTCTCATGAATAAATAAATATTTTTTTTAAAAAAGGACAGATTATATTAAGTTTGTGCAGAAATAATCCATGCTTGTACTCCCCTTTTTTTGATAATGTGACAGGCCAAGTACCTGGGAGACCTTCTCCCCCAAAACAACAAAAGAATAATATTGAAAAATATCTTAAGGGATCCCTGGGTGGCTCAGACGTTTAGCACCTGCCTTCGGCCCAGGGCGTGATCCTGGAGTCCTGGGATCGAGTCCCGCTTCGGGCTCCCTGCATGGAGCCTGCTTCTCCCTCTGCCTGTCTCTGCCTGTCTCTTTCTCTCTCTCTCTCTCTCTCTCTCTCTGTCTATCATGAATAAATAAATAAAATCTAAAAATGTAAGGAATTCAAAACAAAGTAAGCAAAGGCAGGGTTTCTAGAAAGAGGTAAGTAGAACACTGAGGCAGGTTTTTGCTCTAGGGACATTTGCCTAACTGTGTGAACCTGAGCTTTTGCCAGTGGCTCATGGAAAAAGGAAACACCTCAGAACCTCCTCAACAGGGTATTTTTAACAAAATGTTTTCCTTCACAAAAATGAGACCCCCCAAAGAAGTACAGGGCTCTATTTCTGGTAAGGGTGAATCATAAATAAGCCTGTCTCCTCCTCCCTTGGGTATAGAGTTAATGGATATAGGTTATAGGCTTAGATAGGGTTGTTTTTTTTTTAATAAATGGAATTTTCACATGGAATGTCCAATCATGAGCCATGAGGAGCCCAGGATAATTCTTAGTTGTGTGGATGCGTCCCTTGCATTGCAGCATTCTAGCATCCCTGACCCCTGCCTACCAAATACCTATACCACATCCTTATCATTGTGATAAGCAAAAAAGCCTCCACAAATTTCCAAAATGCCCCCGTGGAAAACCACTGCCCCAGAGTACACTGTCAGGTTGACAGGAGCCAATCTATGAAGGACTTTATTATCTGTTATGAAAAGTTAGATTTTTTCTTCTGGGTGAGAGAGAAACCAATTAAAGGTTTAAGTGGGGTAGTGCCATGACCCCTTTTGCCTTCCAGAAAAATCTCTCTGACCGTAGGATGGAGGATAGATTAGATGGGGCCAGATCAGAGGCAGAAACACCTGTGGACAAGAGGCTGCTGTGGACATCTAAGAGAGAAGCAATGGTTGCCTACGCTGAGTGCCAGCTGGCACCAGCTGGACACAAAGACTTGGGAGGCAAGGCTGCCTGTCTCCAGAGCCAAAGGGCTCAAGTTCCAGTTCTCCCCACTACTGAATGGGGTGAGACTTTGAGCAATTTATTCAACCTCTACCACCCTCAGGCTTCTCATCTACAAAATGAAGATAAGACTGTGGAATGTGTCCAAAGTGTGTTCACACTTGGAAAGCACCCACTAATCTTAGCTATGATCATTATTAGGTATGAGCAATAGAGATGGAGAGAAGTAATTCTAGAGATATTTAAGAAGTGGAATGTGAGGGCCAAGGATAGGGAGAAGCCAAAGATGACTCCCAAGCTTCTGGCTAAACTCCTGTGTGTACGTGATACCAACACTTAGCTTAGAGAGGCCAGGGCTGTGAATGAACCTGAGGAGCCTGGTGAGGAAGGAGGCAAGAGAGGTCCAGTGGACAACTGCACATTTGGATCTGGAACTTAGAAGAGCAATCCTGGCCATTTGGGACTCCTAACCTATGGTACCTACTTTCCAAAGATGGCCCCTATCAACCCTCGTATTCATCAAATCTGGGCTGACTTGTGACAACCTTTATTTACTGCAGCAGAAGTCATGCTGTACCAGGTACAGGACTAAGCTTTAAGAAGACCTGGCAGCTTACAATCTTGCCTTTGGGACCCGTAAGCTCTCACATGATAAATCAACTACTCTGCCACAGAGATCATCTGGAGAGAGAAGCTTGGACATGGAGAAAGAGAGTTCCAGCCATCCCAGTATTCCAGTGGTGCTACTAGAGTATGAGACAAGCAAACCAGCCATCTTGGATGTTCTAGCTGCCATTAGACTTCTAACTGCAGCCATATGAGACCCCCCAAGTAAGACAGCAGAACTGTCCAGCCAAGCTACTGACAAGCTGGTGGATCACGAGAAGTTATAAAACAGTGGTTGTGGGCAGCCTGGGTGGCTCAGCGGTTTAGTGCAGCCTTCAGCCCAGGGCCTGATCCTGGAGACCCGGAATCAAGTCCCGTGTCAGGTTTCCTGCATGGAGCCTGCTTCTCCCTCTGTCTGTGTCTCTGCCTCTCTCTCTCTCTCTCTCTCTCTCTCATAAATAAATAAAATCTTTAAAAAAATAAAAAATAAAACCGTGGTTGTTTTAAGCCACTAAGTTTAGAATAGTTGGTTATGCAGCAATAGATCCCTACACAGAATGAAATTGATGAAATCTAAGGCCAGGTGTATAGCGAGAAGAGAAGAAGGCTTAACACAGAGCCAAGGCACCCCACATGCAAGGACCAAGCTGAGGGAGAAGGCTTATAACGGAGGCTGAGATAAATAGGATGGAGGGAAATCCTGAGAGCGTAGTGTCCTGGAAGTGGTGATAAGTGCTCAGGAAGGAAGAATGGTCAGAAATATCAAATGCCAGTGAAAGAACAGTTAGATAAGTGTCCCTTGGATGCAGTAACATGGGAATCAGTAACCTTGACAAGAACAGTTTCAGTGAATCCTGAGGGTGGACACCAGATGCAGTGGGTTGAAGAATGAAAAAGCAACAAAACCAAACAAACTGGAGTTATGGTTTGGGTTCTGTTTTTTTTAGAATTACTTCTATTGACCTGGGTGAATCTCACAAGCATGATGCTGAGAGGGTAAAGTTGCTGAACACTATACCTGGGAGGACAGTATTTATAAAAACTTTTAAAACATGGGAATATTAAAAACCTTTAAAACTCAATAATAAAAAGACAATCCAATTAAGCACTGTGAAAAGGACCTTGAAGTGAATTGAACAGTGTCCCGCCCCCCCCACCCTCAATTCACGCTCGCCTGGAGCCTCAGAATTTGACCTTATTTGGAAGTAAGGTCTTTGCAGATAAAATTAGTTAAGTTGAAGTCAAGCGGATCAAAATGAGGTGAAGTGGATTAGAGTGGGCCCTAAATCCAATGACTAATGTCTTTAGAAGAAGAAGAGAGGACTCAGACACACACAGGGAAGAATGTCATGTGAAGACAGAGGCAGAGATTGGAGTGATGAGTGTATAAGTCAAGCCAATAAAGTTCACACAACCAGAAACCATCTTAATAACTTTAAAATGAACAGTTGAGTGGGTTTCAGTATATTCTCGATATTGTGCAACCACAACCACTAATTCTGGCATGTTTTCATCACCCCAAAAAGAAACCCTATACCCATTAATGGCCTCTCCCAATTCTCCTTTCCTCCCACCTCCTGCTGATTGCTAATCCACTCTCTGTCCCCTGGCAACCACTAATCTACTCTCTATCTTTGTGCCTCTGCTTATGCTGGACATTTCCTATAAATGAGAATCATACAATATTTAGGCTTTTGTTCTTGGCTTCTTCTACTTAGCATAATGTTTTCAAGGTACTTCCTCTGTTGTACCATGTATCAGGACCTCATTCCTTTTTCTGACCAAATAACATTTCGTTTTATGGATATACCACATTCTAGTTTATCCACTCATCAGTTTGAGTTGTTTCCACTTTTTGTCTGTTACAAATAATGCTGCTATAGAATACTCTTGTACAATTTCTTTTTGAGGTGATGAACAAGTTCTAAATTTGATTATGGCAATGGCCACACAACTCTGGTTATGCTAAAAGCCATGGAACTACACTTTACTGTATGTGAAGTATATCTCAATAAAATGGTTACTCCCCAATGCAAAAAAAAAAAAACCTATATTGTTTTGAGATTATATGAACACAGTAAAAGTTTATGGAAACATGGAAATGACACCACACTCATGAAACTGGTTGTCTCTGGGGAGAAAGGAAGGGGATGTGACAGGGGATGGGTACCAGGGACCTCATCTGCAGGGCATGGTTTTATTTCTTAAGCTGGATGGTGGAGACATGGGTGTGCATTATATTAGTCTTTAAACTTTTTGCACGATTGAAAAATTATACAACACATTTAAAAATGACTTTTTAACACAAATGAATGATTGGGATAAACAGGATATTTGCAAGATGCAAAAATCACCAAATACTAACAACCAAGAGAGAAAAAAAAATGTATCTTTTTCATGGAGAGATCTAGCAATCCCTCCTTGACAAACTCTACCATCACTGATGTGAGCCAACCTGGCATTATTTGCCACCTGGTATAATGTTATTAACAACATCACCTATATTCTCCTCTAGAATATTTAAGCTCCAGAAAACCACTAGAATAAACTATGCTGTCCAATTTCAGAGCCACTAGCTACATGTACCTATTGAATAATTAAAATGTGGCTAGTCTGAATTAACATATGTTGCAAGTATAACATGAACACCAGGTTTCAAAGACTTATTACTAAAAAAGGTAAAATCTCTCATTAGTATTTTTATATCAATTACATGTTGAAATAACATTATTTAATATATATTAAGTTAAAGAAAATATATTATTGGGATCCCTGGGTGGCGCAGCGGTTTGGCGCCTGCCTTTGGCCCAGGGCGCGATCCTGGAGCCTGCTTCTCCTTCTGCCTGTGTCTCTGCCTCTCTCTCTCTCTCTCTGTGTGACTATCATAAATAAATAAAAATTTTTTTAAAAAAGTCAATGTCATTGGAAAAAAAAAGAGAAGAAAAGGAGCTAGTCTATATTAAAAGAGACCAATGGATATAAGAACCCAATGCAATGAATGGGCCCTGATTGGATCAGGATTTTTTTTAAGATTTATTTATTTTTTTATTTTTTTAATTTTCTTATTTATTTATGATAGTCACACAGAGAGAGAGAGGCAGAGACACAGGCAGAGGGAGAAGCAGGCTCCATGCACCGGGAGCCCGACGTGGGATTCGATCCCGGGTCTCCAGGATCGCGCCCTGGGCCAAAGGCAGGCGCCAAACCGCTGCGCCACCCAGGGATCCCAAGATTTATTTTTTTTTAAGTAATCTTTAGCCCCATCGTGGGGCTTGAACTCAAGACCTCAAGATCAAAAGCAAGAGTCATGCTCTACTGACTGAGCCAGCCAGGTACTCCTCTCTCTTTTTTTTTTTTTTTTTAAAGTTTTTAAAAAGATATTTTTGAGACAACCTGGGAAAATCAAACAGAGACTAGATATTAGGTGATATTGTAGAACTACTACTGACTTTCTTAGGCGTGATAATGCTGTGGTGGATATGTAGGAAATTGTCCTTATTCCTAGGAGGTTCCTGCTGAGGCTTTTAGTAGTGAAATGATATTATTTGCAACTTACCTTCAAATAGCTTGGCAAAAGAAAAAGTGTGTGTGTGTGTATGTGTGTAAAGAGAGAAGAGGGAGAAAAAGTGGGAAAGAGATAACAAAAGCAAATTTAGCAACATGATAATTATAGAATATAGGAGGTTTTAAGGATATTCACTGTACTAATCTTTAAGATTCCTGTGTTTGAGTTAATTTGAGATGAAAAGTTGGGGGAGGGGCACCTGGGTGGCTCAGTGGTTGAGTGTCTGCCTTTGGCTCAGGTTGTGATCCCAGGGTCCTGGGATTGAGTCCCACACAGGCTCTCCACAGGGAGCCTGCTTCTCGCTCTGCCTGTGACTGCCTCTCTCTGTGTGTCTTCATGAGTAAATAAATAAATAAATAAATAAATAAAATAAAATCTTTAAAAAAAAAGAAAGAAATGTTGGGGGAAATAAAAAAGAAATGAATGAGAGATGAGGATGTGGAGACAATCCTTTCCAGAAGTTTGGCCTTGAACTGGAAGTGACAGAGGGGACGGTAGCTGGAAAAGGCCTGCAGGGTCAAGGGAAGTGTTTTTAAAAATAGGGAGTTGAGAAGGTTTAAATGCTAAATGGGAAAGAGTCACCAGAAAGAGAAGAATGGAAGATACAAGCTATTCTGGTCAAACTTCTGACTCATGCCTGGGGATAGACCGTATGAGAGATGCAATATTCCCCTGAGAAATATTCTACCCTCCTCCCTGTCCCCAAGTGTAGAGAAAGTAATCTTGGTGGTGACACCTAGTGGATTCAAAGGGCACTACTTACGTTCTTCACTCTCCTATACACCTGATCAGGAGGGCAGCATATTGTGCTGGTCCTCTGACCACTCCAGATCATTTTCACCCTTTTGTTCATTGCTAGACTAGCCTTGGTTGTACAATGCTACTAAGTGAGTTCGTCTTCTCCCCACACAGCCCACAGAGCCCTTGATCACATCTCATGTCTCGACCACTCTCCGCACAGCGAGACAGAACTCAGGCAGAGTGGAGAAAGGGACCAGAAAGGATAGTCTCTCCACCCCCTACCTATAGTCAAGTGGCCACTGCAGCCTGGTGAGTGCAAGATGGACATTTCTCAGTTATTCAAGCTCTGGGGATTGTTGTAGATAAACAGTGGGTTCCGGAGTCAGAATAACAGTTCAAATTCTTGCTAGCTGTGAGACTTGGTCTCTTTGTACCTCTGATGAGAAATTTCTCATGATCTCAGTTCTCATCTGGAAATTGAGACTGGTAGAACCAACCTCTTTGTTGGAAATTAAATGAGAGAACCTACATAGAGCCAAGCATAGTGGGTTGGGCGAAGGACACGCTTCCAAATGTCAGTCCTCATCATCACTCCTGAAAGGGAGCAGATGACGGAGGGGTCTGAAGATGGCGAAGATGGGGACAAGGAAAATAACCCATACCACTTTCTCTGTCCTCCCTGGGGTAGAGAAATGGGGACAGAAAGAATTGGCCCCTAGAATCCTGCCCCAGGGCATGGAGTCCTTCAGGGTGGGATCAGAACCCTTTGAGGAGGCCAGAACCTGTGCAGCCCTCACACATCTGGATCCCCTGGGGACCAGTCCAGAAGGGAAGCACTGACCAGTCTGCTTGACTGGAGTGGTCATTGATGAGCAGTGCCTCCCAATGCCTCTTACCCGACTTTCCACTTCCACTCTTTGGCCATCAAACCTGTTTTAGGGGAACCTGGGTGGTTCAGTGGTTAAGCATCTGCCCTTGGCTCAGGTTGTGATGCCAGGGTCCTGGGATCGAGTTCCTCATGCAACAGGCTCCCGTGGGGAGCCTGCTTCTTTCTCTGCCTGTGTCTCTGCCTCTCTCTCTCTCTGTCTCTCATGAATAAATAAAACCTTAAAAAAACAAACAACAACAACAAAAAACAACCCTGCTTTAAGTCCTAGGTCATGTCTTTCAAGAAGCTTTCTTTTATGATCCCCCACCCCGTCCCCAGACCAATAGTGAATCTCTTTGGCTCAATCCCATCTTGTGTCTTGCCCACTCATACAGATACTATTTCAACCAACCTAATTTATTCATTCAGCAAATACGTATTGAATGCCTTCTCTGTGCCAGGTACCATTCTAGGCTCTGGAGAGCAAACAAGACATTCATGGAGCTAAGAGCTGACATTCTTGTAGGACAGTAGGCATGAAGAAAATACACAAAGAAGTAAATATGATGTCAGGGAGTGATGAGTACCTTGAAGAAAATACAGGGGGGTAGGGGAAAGAGAGGGAGGGGTGGGTGAGATGGGATCTGCATGATCAGGAAAGCTCAGGAAAGAGCAAAGGTGATTCCCTTAGACAGGATTGGGTGTTAGTTTAGGAACAGTAAAGCAGTCAATGTAGCTGTTGTGGGGTGAGTGAGAGGAGAGGGGGTAAGTGATGGGGTCAGAGAGGAAGGATTTTGATTTTTTTTAAAGATCTTATTTAAAAAAAATAAAGATCTTATTATTTATTCATGAGAGAGAGAAAGGCAGAGACACAGGCAGAGGGAGAAGCAGGCTCCATGCAGGGAGCCCGACATGGGACTCGGTCCTGGATCTCCAGGATCAGGCCCTGAACTGAAGGCAGTGCTAAACCGCTGAGCCACTCAGGCTGCCTGGATTTTGATTTTTAATGTGTCATCAGCAAGAGATTTTAATTTGTAATGATCTGAATGGTTTTAGTTGAAATATCTACAGTGAAATGTATAAATCTCACACCTTAGTGAATACATACACACATAACTACCCCAGGTCAAGACACAAAACATTTTTGGGGGGCCTGGGTGGCTCAGTCAGTTTAACGTCTGCCTTTGGCACAGGTCATGGTCCCAGAGTCCTGGGGTCGAGTCCCACAATGGGCTCCCTACTCACCGGGGAGTTTGCTTCTCCCTCTGCCTGCTTCTCCCTTCTTCCTCTGCCTGCTGCTCCCTCTGCTTGTGCTCTCTCCCTCACTGTCAAATAAATAAATAAATAATTTTTAAGAAAAAGATATAGAACATTTTTATCACTACAGAGGGCTTCTTCATTCATGCCCTTTCTGTCAACATTCTCCCATTCCCATCAAGTAACCTCTATTTTTACTTCTAATCCCCATAGGTTAATTTTGCCTGCTCTTGAACTTCTCTTAAATAGAATCCCACAATTTGTAGCCTTATGTGTCTGGCTTTTTTACTCAATATAATGTTTGTGAGATTCATTCATGCAGGTAGTAGTTGTCTGTTCTTTGTTATTGCTATGCAGTATTCCATGGTAAGAATATACCACACTTGATTTATCCATTCACTTGTTGAAGGCCATTTAAGCTTTTTCCAGTTTCAGTGTCATTAATAAAACTACAATCACTAGGGCAGCCCGGGTGGCTCAGCGATTTAGTGCCACCTTCAGCCCAGGGTGTGATCTTGGGGTGCCGGGATCGAGTCCCGCGTCGGGCTCCCTGCATGGAGCCTGCTTCTTGCTCTGCCTCTCTCTCTCTCTTTCTCATGAATAAATAAATAAAATCTTAAAAAAAAAAAACTATGATCACTATTGTCCATGTCTTTCGGCAGACATAAGCACTGATTTCTCTGGGAAGTGGAAATTCTGGGTCATAGGTTAGGTGTACATCTAGTTTTAGTAGACACTGCCAAGCAGGTTTCCAAAGTGGCTGTACCAATTTATACTCTCGCCAATGGTGTATAAAGATTCCAGTTGCTCCGCATCCTTACTGATACTGGTATTGCCAAGTTTTGTTTTGTTTTTAAGATTTTATTTATTTATTCATGAGAGACACAGGAAGAGAGGCAGAGACATAGGCAGAGGGAGAAGCAGGCTCCCCATGGGAAGCCTGATGTGGGACTCGATCCCAGGATGCCAGGATCGCAACCTAAGCCAAAGGCAAATGCTTAACCGCTGAGCCACACAGGTGTCCCTGCCTCTGCTTTTAATTTTAGCCATTCATGATCTGCTTTAGGTTTTTCACAGAGCAATCTGGCTACAGTGTGAGAACCAAGTGGTTGGATCAGGGTTGGGCTGGGCAGAGGAAGCCGAGACACCAGGTAGGAGGCTGATGTGGTCATCCAGTGGAGGTTGGTGAGTAGTCTGCACTAGGTAGTAATAGAAGAGTGATAGAGAAGTGGACCAGCCATGTTCTGGAATTGGAGCTGGCAGGACTGACTGATGAGATGAGGGAGGGATGAGAAGGAAGCCTCAAGGCCAAGTCCTGCATTCTTGCCTTGAAAACCTGGGTGGGTAGATGAGAGGACCATGTTCTGAGATGTAGAAGACAGCAAATAAGAGATGTGTGACAAGGGGAAGATTAAGGGCTTCTGTGTAGCTTTTTGAATATATGTCATCTCCTAGAGCTTAAGCTCTCTTTAGAGCCAAACTGTAGGCTCTAGAAGCCCCCCATCTTAGCATAAGTGGTAGATGTTGGTTGTGTGAATGATGCACCCTGTCTGGGTAGTGGCTGGTGGGTGTGTATGGTGGGTGTCCCCTGCAGGGACAGACCACCATTAGGGGGCCCAGTACTCCCCCCTCACTCGCCTGTAACTTGACCTTCCACTAGGACTTCCCAGCTACCATCTTCCACCTTCTGGTGTTAGAATTTAATGAGGTCACACGTCTATGGCACCTAGAACATGGAAGGACTCAAACTTCCACTTCCAGTCAGTATGTGACAAGTCTCATGAGGTTGGCACCGTTCCCTCTCATGCACATGTTGAGTTAGTCCAGAACAGCCCGGCTGATGGGCCCAGTGCACTGAGTGGGGGTTCCCCCCTCTTCCCTCCCTCACCTTTTCCCCAGCTTCAGAGAAACAGAATGGAGAACGGCAAGCAGCTTGATTCATAGACTTTATCAGCTTCTTCTCCACCCAGCGGTTTCTGCAGACAACCTAGCCTGTACAGGACACACGGTTCACTCTGGCCAAGCTGGGGAGCAGTGGGTCAGGCATCAAGGTTAGGGGTGGGCAGCAGCTGAGACCGGATCAGTGGAGCCCAGTGCTTGAGGAGGGAAATGGGAGCTGTGTGAGAAGGCTGCCACGCAGAACCAGGAGGGAAGGATGGCCATAGGGAGAGAAAGGTGCAGGACAGCTGCAGGGAGGGCACAGGGAGTGGGAGGGGGCCCTATGGTCACTGCCTAAGGGATGGAGGAGGTGAGACAGGGTGCCTGTGCAGGTGGGGATGAGGGTGGGGAGAGTCCATACACATTTTCTGTGGCAGGAACAAGACAGACCACTGTATAAAAGGGACTGTACAACGTAACCTATGATACAATGTTTACATATGATACAAGGCTCTTCCCCTCTTTGAATTTTAAAAAATAAATTTACAATTCCAGAGCTTTTGGTAAAAAATATATACACCCCCAGAGCAGGAGCAGCAGCTGCTTTGGCTGCTGCTGCCACTGCCTCTTCGGAAAGGAGAGAGGTGGGCCAGAGAGAAGAGGGATGAGGCTGTGCCAGGAAACCTCACCCAGTAGCTGCCAGGAGCCCTGTGCCCCTCGGCCCTGGAGGCCCATGCAGGAGACAGTGGGAAGACAGAGAGGTATTAAAGGCATCACCACAGTCCAGTTTTGCCTTTATGGTCTTGGCCATTCACTCCCCTCACTTCTGGGGGCTGCCTGCCCAGGTACAGGGGTCCACCCCCTCCCAGCTCAGATGGGGAAGACCCAGGAGGAGTCAAGACAGGGGGAAGGATAGAGACCATGTTGTGGGTGTCCCACAGAAGGGCCAGAAGGGGGTTGATTGCTCCCCTCTGAGCAGTAGACACTCCAAAAGCAGGAGTGTGGGCAGCAGACACCCCCAACTCCTGATACCGCCACATTCCACCCTGCAATGCAGAAGGAGTGTCCTGCAGGCAGCTTAGGCCTGTGTTTCCCTGAGCATCTTTTACCCTCTCATTGGACCCCACCCAGACACCTGGGGAAGCCTGAGTTGGGGACTCACAAGGGCTGACGGGTAACCCCTCCCACCTGCTGCTGCCCCCTGCCCCGCGAACAGCTTCACCCACAGGCTTGGGCATGCAGGGCAGCAAAAGGAGCTGAGCAGGGAGTGGTGGGGGTGGGGAAAGCACCCCACACCATCACAGGGCAGAGTAGACCAGGGTAGCACCAAACCCTACACACATCACCCTCTCTCAATTACCAGATGCATTCCTGCTTCTTAAAGGGGACAGGCATACACACACACAGACACAAGGGCAATATAATATTCCAGGGGGGTACATCCAGGGCTCCCAGCCCTGACCAGGGAGAAGGCGGACAGGGGTGGAAAAGACAGCTGCCAATTCCCTCCCACAATTCCACTCTGTGAGACAGGAGGGTGGGCAGCTTTCCTGTCTGCTAGGGAGGAGATTGGAAACTCCATCTCTAGAACGGACCTCAATGGGAGAAGACAGAGGAAGGAGCACAGTGCCCCCCTTCCCTGCGAGGGCAGGAACCAGCAGAATGTGGTTTTGGCTTGAAGGAGCAAAGGGGAGAGGACTTCAGCAGGATGAACAGGCTTATGAGTCCAGGGGTAAGTCCATCCGACTCTTTCCTAAGGGGCAGGAAGTTGCTCCAGCAGAAAGATGTCAGAGGTGGTTTGGGACATCGTGCAAAGTGCTTGAGTGCCAGGTGCCCGAGGACCTTGGTGAGGCGCCAACCAGAACCTCTGTTCTTACTGACTATTAGCCTCCAGCTTGTAGGAGAGCTCAAAGAGGAGGTTCTGGTTGTCGATGACCTGGAACTGGCGCACATAGGCCTTGGTCTGCAGGTGATGGGGGGACGCCTCCATATCCAGGCCTGGGTGCATGACAAGAGAGAAGTGTTCAGGCTCCCAGCCTCCCTTCTTGCTCTACATGCATACCAGCCAGAGGACAGTGGTGTGGATTGGGACAGGTGTTGGGCATAAGGGCCCCTGGGGAGGCCAAGGAGAGGCTGGAGAGCTGACAAGTTTAAGGAGATAAAGAACTGAGTAGGGACTCCTCCCAGAACCCTCCCAACTCAGAGCTCTGCCTGCAAAGCTCTCAGAAGCCAGGGTACTCACAAAGGGGCCGACTCCGGTATTTGCGGATTGTCCTCACTTTTTCAGCCACTGAATGCTGGGAGATGACAAGGAATGAGCCCTAAAAAGGGTATGGAAAGATGCTCCCCCCTCTAACGCTCCCCCTGCTCCATTCTCCAACTCTGCTGGTTTTACCCTACTCCCTCCAGGGTCAAATTCTGGAGGGTCTCTGAAGAACCAAAGGAGGGGTGTAATGGGCAGGAGGAGAGGTAGTGTTGCGCACCTCCCCCCCATCCCTGTCCCAGCCCCAGCTGCCTGTCAGCTTTGCCACCCTGTGGGCGGGTTGCCACAGCAATGCCACCAGGGACAGTCAGGAGTCTGTCAGGCAAGCTGGGCACCGAAGAGGAAGGCTGCTGTCTTTAGGGGGCTGCCAGGAGAAGGGGAGGGATGCCAGCCCCCACTCCTGGGTCAGGGCCGGCAGGCCACTCACCAGCTTCTCAATGTTCACCAAACCATCGACAAGGGTCTTACTCCCCTCGTGCAGGAAAGTCAAGTCTAGAGGATAGAAGAGAAGCATATGTGAGAAAGAAAAGAGGAGGTCCAAAGGGCCCTCCCTCTCCCCCACATCCCTCACTAGGGGTCTCCTGTTCAGGTAGGCACTCTGAGCTGAGTGACAGGGGGCCAGAGCCAGAAGTGAGGCATGGAGAATGTGGCTAGAAGAGCACAAGAGTGACTCTCACCTTTGAGGATCAGAGGCACGAAGGGAATCACAGGAGGCTTCATCTTGGAGATCACTTCTCGGTAGCTTTTGTGGTTCCGGCAGGGGTCCTGATATTCCAGGGAAGAGAAGTAAAGGGACGGATAGTTCCCATGGACCTTAAAGATGTCCTGTACTCCTCCCTCATCCCCCTGCTTTAGATCCATCTCTGATCAGAGAGGGGTATGCACGGGTGTCTAGCTGGGGGTGAGGTAGAGAGGGGCTTGACTGTTCTCCTCCCTCCTCCATGGAAAACTGGTTAGCAATCCTCCCCCACCTCCCCTCCCAGCATGGGGTGGGGGCAGTCTCAGGCGCTGAAAACCTTGAAGGGAAGTTTGAGGAAGAAGGTTTATGGGAACAGGGGGTTTTTGGGGTACAAGTCCAGGAGCAGATAAAAGAGCTGAACCCACTCACTGTCAGGTTCTCAAATTTGCGGAACAAGTTTTTGAATTTCCCTGGCAGCTTCTGCAGAGGTTGAAGGAAGGAGAAAGAATGTCAGAGCAGAGCTCCTTGGGCTTCATGGCATCTCTGGCTAATCCTCAGGTGTCAGAGGGGGAAAGGGCCTGGCTCTCTTGCATGGGGCTGGCCAGCTGGTAGGTGGGGAAATAAAGCCAGCCCTTGGTACCGTCTAGGGAGCTGGAAGCTGCCTAGAGGAATGAAATTCCGAAGAATTGGAGCCTCTCTGCTCAGGCATTGGCCATGAACTAGGGGCCTCACTGAGTGTTGGGTGAAATCCAGTTATCCAAGTCTGTGACCTGGCCTGGGCTGCCTACCCTCCTCCCACGGGGATTCTAGCTTTTTACTAATTTGCCCAAGGACAGGGTCCATTAGCCAAGCTACATGCCCTGGGGCTGGACCTGCCAGAAGGGGGAGCCTCCTTCTGTCCAGGCACCTCTAGAGGCTCCCTGGTGGCCAGCAGAGGATGCAGGGGCAGGGGCGCAGGGGACGCACTGGGGTGAACCCAGGAGGCCAAGATCCCGAGCAGGGCCAGCACAGGCGGTGGGGGGAGGAGAGGGCAGCGGTGTCATCACCTCCCAGGTGAGCCGCAGGCGGCTGACCGCAGCATTGTCCAGCCCCATGACCACAGCATAGAAGGACAGCAGGTCCTGGTTCTGCTTGCAGCTGCGGGGGCGTGGGGGAGGGGTTCGGGGGTCAGTGCGCGCTCAGGGGCCTCCACCCCCCAACCCCTCCACTCCCCCCCCCACTCCCCCACCCCCAGCCGGCTGGCCACACTCACATGGCCGCGATCTTGAGGAACTTCTTGAGCAGCTGTGCGCGCTTGCCTGGGGCCTCGCAGAGTAGCACCTCAGTGGCCACCCAGTGCGTGACCTCGCTGCAGCGCTGCAGCAGCAGCTCCAGGTTGGCTGTCTCTCGGCGGCCGCGCTCCCCATGGAACACGTAGTCCACGAATTCCAGCTGCGGCCATGGTGGCAGCGGGGCGGGGGGGGGGGGGTGGTGGCAGGCAGGTGGCAGGTGTCGGTGCGTACCCACGGAGGGAAGGGCCAGAGGGTGGCAGAGGGAGGGGTTGCAAAGAGAAAGAAACGGGGACAAGCCGGGTTGCAACAGAGACAGGGGTGGGGGGGGGAAGCAACATTAATAATACACCACTCTATTGAGAACTTACTAGGTGCCAGGTCCTTGAACCATCTGATAGACATTATTGTAACTGCCTTATATTCTTTCTTTAATAGAGAATAGTTTAAAAATACTAACCATGGATCAGGTTCTATGTAAGACCCACCTTACTAAGGTGGGGGGGGGGGCTTGTCTCCCTCTTTGCTCTTGTTTTTTTTCCTCCCAGATCAGGGATATAAGGCTTAGATGATCTAGGGTGAGTTGGGGTGAATTGCCCCAGGATACCCTGGCAGCCAACCTTCTAATCCCGAGGTTCAGCTGCACACATTGCCCATCTCCAGACCACCCATGTTGGCATGTTTCTCCCTCCAGGTCCCCAGCCCAGCACTAGCTACAGTCCCCACCTCGTGCACACATCGGAACAGCTCCCAGTGGAAGGCAGTAAGGTGATTGGCAACGTCCTCAGGCTCCACTCGGTGGATCTCTGTGTCTCCCGGGGAGACCTGGATCTCCTCAGGGAGGGGCATCTGGTGGCAGGCAGGGCCACAGGGGCTGGACTCCACTCTGGGCTTGTGAGTTTCTGCCCATAGCCCCTCTGGGCCCTCGCTCCCAGCCCAGGCCTTGTGGCAGAGTTCTTACCAGGGCCTCATAGCTGTCACGGGTGCAGGCAAACAGATGGCTGTTGATGCCCAGTGTGGTGAAGACACAATCTTCAGTCGGCTGGAGAAGGACCTTCTCTGCAGGAGAATGAGCTGCTCTGCCTCAGCCCCGGCCACCTGCACCCTCCCACACTCCAGCCACTGTCTCCATCCCTTCTGGAAACTCTTAACCCTGCACGAACATGTTCTAGACTCATGGGATTCGTGTTATCACCAGTTTATGCCATATTTATCTGAACTTTTTCAAATAATGATTTCTCTTGTGTTCGTAACCTCCTTTTTACTCCCAACATTCTTCCACAGCTGTTCCCTCACTGTATCATCCCCATGACACTGGAACATTTTTTTCCTTGCCTCAGAAGAAAAGGGCTCTGGCTACATTGCAGGCTTTCTGCCTTTCCACAGGGATTGGAGGCCCACTGCATGTGTTTTAGCCTCAAAACCATAGCATCCTCAGATGCTCTGTGAGGTTAAAGAACCAGATCCCAAGATGAGTACAGAGGCAAGAACCTAGATCAGAATCCAAGTGTTTTGGACCAGTGTTTCCCAAACCTTAGTATGCACAGGAATCACCTGGAAACTTTGTTAAAATGCTTACTCTGAATGGGCAGGTCTGAAGTAGGGTCTGAGGGATTGCAGTTTAAAAAAATTTTTTTTTTATTTATTTATGATAGTCAGAGAGAGAGAGAGAGAGGCAGAGACACAGGCAGAGGGAGAAGCAGGCTCCATGCACCGGAAGCCCGATGTGGGATTCGATCCCAGGTCTCCAGGATCGCGCCCTGGGCCAAAGGCAGGCGCCAAACCGCTGTGCCACCCAGGGATCCCAGGGATTGCAGTTTTAATAAGTTCCCAGGTGATGCTCAATGTGGCTGGTCCCAGGACCGCACTTTGAGGAGCCAGGGCCCAGAATTCCTCTTTGCCCCTGCCCCAGGGCTTGAGTTTCTCCTCTCCTGCCCCCCCCCCCCCCCCCGACTCCACTACCCACCCCAGCTCTTTCTGAGCCTCACCTCCGGAGGAGGCCACAGCTACCAGGATGAGGGAGTCCTCACGCCCTGCAGGTTCCTCCGAGTACTGCAATTTTTCTGTCACAGAGCCCAGAATGTCCTGCACAGATGCGGAGAGGCGGCTGCGTATGGTCACGTAAGAGTGGTCAGGCATGTACACCCGGCAGAAGACTGGGCAGAGACAGGAAGTGGCTTCTCATTAGAAAGCAGAATGGCAGCACTGGCACAGCCCCCTCCAGAGCACATTAGTCTCCCACCCCATCTCACCCCTAGCCCTAAAATGGTTGGCTTCTGAAAAGAGACTGTGAAAAGGACAGGTTCTACTACACAAGGAGACTGCACTGAGGGTGCCCAAGACCCAGAGACCCCAAGGGGCCCTCAGAGCCACTCTGGAAGCTCTGCCCATCTTAATGTACACACTCACTCTCATCGGAGCCCCGGAAGGCCACTCGGGTCTGCAGACAGGAGTCAATCCGACGGAAGTGACGGAAGAGTGGCTTCACTTGCTTGCTGGGAGCCTGGCTTTCCTCTGGGATCCTGCCATGGACACAGCTGGGCGTCAGGAAGTCCTGCCACGCATATGGAGTGCCAGGCAGGCAACCGTCAAGCAGGGATTATCAGAACTGAATCAAGGATGAACCAGCACCAAGTTCAGAAAGTGGTGAAGGAAGTCAGAAGAGAGACAATGGCCAGCATGGAACAACTGTCAAAGTGACTCAAATCAGATGCCACCTCTTCCATGATTTCTCTGATCCACCCCACCCACCAGGAAAGGTCACTTTTTGGCCTCAACTGCTGTAGGACACTGGGCTAATATTTGTTTATGTGCGTATCTTATCTCTTTTGCAAGACTAAGAGCTTTTGAGGGCTGGGCTTAGTTCTTCCTGAATTTTTTTTTCACCCTCCAGGCCTAGCACACTACTTGGCACATGGTAGGTGTAGGTCATCTGCTTGTTTGCTGAATTTTGCCGACAAGGACTTCACAGCCTGGGAGGGAGACAGACGTGTATGCCGTTAGAAGTAGCGACTTCTAACACGAGGCTGGAGGTGTTGGGTGATATAACAAAGGTACAAGGAGAGTTTTGTTGACACGAGGGAGGGGAAACTTTCATCGGGAAGACAGCATTGACCTGGGCCTTGAAAGACAACAGAAAGAGAAGTGGGTGCAGGGTGGTCCTTCGGGAGTGGACCATATACATGACAGCAAGAAATTGGGATTGGGAATGCCCAGGATTCAGGGAATGGTAGGGTGTGTAGGGAGTGTCATGGGGGCTGAGGGACGTGGGACATGAGGCAGGAGTGTTGAATGCTGTGCAAGGGTGTTGCAATTTTGTCTTGTGGGCAATAGGGAGCCCTGGATGGTTTTGGAATAGGAGCATGATGTCGTCAAATGGGAAGGAACTCTCTGGTGTCAGCATAAGAAGGGAGAGGATGCAAGACCATGAGCTGAAGCCCTGGGCAAGAGGCTGTGGCAATAATACAGGTGAGAGCTAATGAGGTCTGAATGAGGGTTGTGATGGTGGAAATGGAGTGGGGGGAGACTGAAATGGCCAGAGGGATGGACGGACAGACTGACACAATGGGGTCCTGAAGCTGGCTCACAGTGGCTCATGAGAACAGATTATGAAATTTGGCGATATTCTGCCTATGGGTCCTTTTTTTTAAAATTTTTTTATTTATTTATGATAGTCACACACACAGAGAGAGAGGCAGAGGGAGAAGCAGGCTCCATGCACCAGGAGCCCGACGTGGGATTCGATCCCAGGTCTCCAGGATCGCGCCCTGGGCCAAAGGCAGGCGCTAAACTGCTGTGCCACCCAGGGATCCCTGCCTATGGATCTTTAAATAGCCATTAATAAAAAAATGTCCTATAAACTTCTAGCCAAATTATTACCACAGAAGGTAGTATTCTGTTTTACCATATTTTGCTATTATCTATCGTCTTGGAGTTATTTACCTCTCTGGTATTTGGTGAAAATACTAGATAACGGCCTACTACTACACATTTCTTCCCAACTTCACATTCAGTGACGTCATGTTGCTAGCTGGAAATCAGCCAATGGGAGAATTTACATCATGGGAATCAGCAAAAGCTACAAATTGGGACTTTTTTTTCCCCCTGAAGTGCTGGTTGTTAAATATGTACCAGTACACAGTTGGATTAACAAATAAATGGATGGGAAACGTGACTGGAAGCCATGCTCTGTGCTACACTCTAGCAAGAGAAAGGGGCTAAAATAAAACTGAATTGGAGTCAAAAGGCCAGAGGCAGTCCCCGTAACAGGGGAATATGGGGGACTTCTGTCCTAGCCCCTTCCCCAACCCATCCCCCTCACTTTAGCTCCACTGTTTCCACAAGCTGGTGCAGTCTCAGTGTGTCCTCTCGGAGGTCCTGGTAAAGGGACTCATCCTTCATAATCAGCAGGTACAGATCCTGGGGAACAAAGGAGAGAGAAGGTAAAGGCAGGGATCTCATCCCAAGCATTGCTATTAGCAAGGGCCAGGGCAGGGTCTCCATGTCTTAGAACATAGAGGAGCCATATAGACTGAGGTCCACTGGCATCTTCTCCTTCCAGGTACCCAGCTTAAGGAGTATGGCTCCTTCAAAGGACCCCCCCTTCCAGAGCTAATAGCCTGTTCACCCACCTTCTCTTCCCAGGCCCACCTTGATGATGCGGCCGGCCCCCTCTTCCTCCTGCAGCAGCCCCTGGTAGGTGTCCAGGAAATGAAGGAGCATGGCCAGACAAGCCTGCTTCCGGCCCAGCCCCTCCGGGCCCTCCATACCTCCTGCCCAAACAAAACTGACCCCTTAGTTAAGAAAAAGCCCTGGGCAGGCAGACCCGAGGAAACTGGGAAGGGAGATGAGAAGCAGTGGGAGGTTTAACCCTCCCAAATAGCCTTGAGGTCTGGGGCCAGGGGAGAAGGGTGGTACAGGGGTCCTTGGAGCCAAAACCGCCTCATGCCTCAGCCTGGGCTTTTGCTCAAAGTAGGTAGGGATGGCACCCAGTTGACCACACCCATCTGACTATATCCTGCCTATTAGAATTTCACTTGAAGATGCCCTGCCTGGACCCACCCAAGCTCTGATCAGCCCATAACCTGAGGTCAATGATGCTTACCACAAACCTGACCATACCTCAGTGTAAGGCCTGGTGTTTTCTAAGAGAGCCTATGGTATTCTACTCATTTACAATTAGATCCTAGAATAACTCAGCGAGAGGTCCTATGCTTACATGAGACCCTACGAATAGCCTGGCCAGTGGCCTGTCTCTAGCATCTCTAGCAGACCCCACTAAAGCACAGCCAGTGACCTGATGTTTACATAGGACCCTATAATAACCCACTGGGCAACCAGATGTTTAGAGCAACAATTCAGTGGGGAGAGAAGCACCCTTAATAGAATAATAACACCTTACATTTGCACAGGGCTCTGCTGTGTCTCCAAAGCACTCCCACATCTCTATCAGATTGATCTCCACAGCAGCCACATAGGTAGGCAGCACAGGTGTTATTTACCTCCATTTTACAGAAGAGGAAACTGAGGCCCCAGGAGATTAGGTGGTCTGCCCAAGGTCAAACAGCTGTGAGTAAAACCCTTGGAATTGAAACCCAGGAGTGTGTCCTAGGGAAGCACTGAGCTTCTGATGTCACATGGGCAGGGAGAGTGGCTTCCTCCTGACCTCCCCTATTGCAAGCTCCATAAAAGGATATTACTGGTGTAGCTCCTGCAGAAATTTCTCCGTGGGGAGGAAGAGAGAATGGGTGAGGACGATGTCATCCAGCAGGATATCTGTAGAGATCAATTGGTGCCACTGATGTCAGGCAGGCACTTCCAGAACCCGACCGGACACTCACTACCCCCTTCTCTTGCCTCCTAGAGTGAGTTCTCCTTAGCCAGCCTGGAGCCCGAGCCACCTGCCCTGTCATGCTCTACACAAGTACGCGCGTGCGTGCGCGTGCACACACGTGTGAAGGTTCTGGGCAGCCGCTGCGGGGGTGGGGTTGGCAGCTGCCAAGGCAGCTGGAGGGAAGGAGGGGGCGCCCTTTGATGGCCACGCCCACTACTCTTCAATGTGCGTGGGAAGCTGGTCAGATAATACAGCAAGCTTGAGATCTGCCCCAAAACAGAGAGAGATCACAGAAGTGTCTCTAGACAAAGAACTTACAAACACAGAGGTTAGGGTCAGTGGTGTGTGTGTGTGTGTGTGTGTGTGTGTGTGTATTCCTCCTCCCTTCCCTACTCCCTACCTAACAGCTTTGAGTTCCAACTAAGCAGGTGAAACCAGCTCCATTAAAAGGGAGAGGGAGTGACTGCCATCTCTTTGATCCCCAAAGCCCTTAAATAGAAGCCCTGTGTCCTCTGGATGCCCAGAGATGGAAGGGTTAATAATGGAAGGGTGGAGGGGAGTGGCTCTCACCACCTTTTTCCCCTCCACTCCCCCATCTGGGCCTGGCTCAGCCAGTCAGCCAGGTACAAGGTCGCCCTGACTTGCAGCCAGCCCTGGGGTGGGGCAGGGCAGCCTGGCACACAGAGACACGCAGGGAGCAGGGAGGGAGCCAGGTGTCCTCACCAGGACAGGTTAGGGCCAGGTCCCCAGGCACTACCCCAGGACAAAACCGAGGCTTCTGAGATCCTTTGGCTTACCATCCCCTGGCCTCTGATTCTAGCCATGAAGGTAGAGGAGGAGAACCAACACAAGATCCTCTACTTCAACTGTTGCACTTCACAAATGAGAAACCGAGGCCCAGAGCTGGGAGGGACTTGCCTGGGGCTTGAGTAGGAACCCAGACTCCTGAGTCTTTGTTCTTTGCTCAGTATGCCTGAGGCAAGCAGCTTGTCAGGGTAGAGCACAGTGGTTAGATAGGGCTGCTCAGATGTTTGCGAGTTTTTGACTGGTTTGAGGGTAACTTCTGTAAGTCCTCCCTCCCACACAACCTGGGAGGAAGCCAAGATGGCTTGACAACACTGGTTGTACTGGAGAGTATCAGAGTAGCAGGTTAAGCTGATTTTCATTTACCCTGGGACTGGTTTGAGGTTCCTCAAACCAGTTACGCTGGAGATCTAGCTTGCCAGCCCATATAATAAGGTGACAATCAATTCAAAAGTTTTTCCCCATGGGAGACCAGGTAGAGTGTGTGGCACCAGGTCCCCGTGGAAGGGGAAAGATAGAGCCTCCCTTTCCCTTTTTGCCTAGCTAGCCTGCTAGTTTCTTAAAGTGAGTCTGAGAGCCCCAGCCGTGGGCAACAAGGAGTAGGGATGCCCAACACCCTTCCTATCTCATGGGAGCGCGAAGCCAGAGTAAATGAAGAAGAACATGGGGCAGAGTGGGGGAGATGCTGCTATGGGGGCTACAGTTTAGCTTCTGTCTCTTCCAAGCCAGGCTCTGGTCCAATGCACAGCCTCCCTAGGAAATGTGTCATAGAGACACAGGGTGTGTGGTGTAGGCGGGAAGTTATGGTTAGGAGAGCTGTGTGTGTCTGATATTTTTCTAATTAAATCCAAAAGGTGTCAGCTCCCCAGGGCAACGACAGCTGAGCCAAGGAGAGGACCCAGGTCTTGAGAAAAATCTGGGGGAGTGGTGTCCTAGTCCACATGCCAAGGTCCAGGCTCCCTGCAGAGTTCTAAGAGCAAAGTGTGAAACCCCCATCTTTAGGCCCTCAACCAGGTCTCCCATCCTCAGACCCTACTGGGCTTAGGGAAATGCTGAGAGGCAGACCTAAAGACCCATCGGTCTTCTACCTC
Source organism: Canis lupus familiaris (assembly GCF_011100685.1). Taxonomy (NCBI): domain Eukaryota; kingdom Metazoa; phylum Chordata; class Mammalia; order Carnivora; family Canidae; genus Canis; species Canis lupus. The sequence goes on from NC_049230.1 coordinate 22,348,116, forward strand.
CACCACTAACCAGTAGCTTGGGGCCTCAGTTTCCTCAAAGTCCCCTTGTTAGGGGAGCTGGTCGGGAGTGGTGAAATAGCATATCATTTAGGGAATAAGCTTCTCAGGGTGTGGCTATTATTTTTTAAAGAGGCCATGTGCTGACGCCTGCCTTGGGAAGGGCAGGAGTCGGAGGGGCTCAGAACCCCCTGGGTGCTGCAGGGTCCTGATGTCTGTCTGCCCAGCCACCTCTCCCCCAGCAAACATCTTCTGAGTCAGCCCCCAACTAGAACACCTCCTTCCCCCAAAGCTGCTAAGGACAATGCATCCCTTTGCCGGAGCCGGAAAGGCTGCTTCGGCCCCCTGTGCCTATTGGGCATTGCCCCACTGATGGGCCAGCCCTGAGCTCTGGGGCTTCTAGACAGAAGCAGGGACTCCTAGAAGGTCCCTAAGGTCTTGGAAAGCACCTCTTGGGGTGGGGGTGGGGGCATGGGACACCATCAGCTCTGGGCAGCTTCCATCTTAGTGTGTCAGGCCTTAACTTGGGGCCCCAGGAGGAGGTAGTCAACATCAGGCACCCATGAGAATCTGTGGGTAAAACGTCCAGGAGAAAGGAAGGGTGGCTTAAGGAGAGAATAAGGTTCAGCGTCTCCAGCCGGTGGGTGAGGCTGCTACAGGGAGGAAGGTGGCACTGCCGCTTCCCGCACAAGGGTCTCCGTTCCTCTCCTAGGCCGCTGCCCCACTTCAGGTGACCGCTCAACCCCACACCGAGGCTGCCGGCAGAGCGCCACCCCCACGGTCCAAGGGCAAGGAAGAGGAACCAGGTAACAACCCCCTACCCCAGGATGGATGAGCCTTACCTGAGGCGGCGCTGTCCCTGGTGGCCCCTCCGGCGAGCCGCTCCAGCACCCGGTTCAGAAGATGCTCCGGCCGCTCGGGGGCGCCCAGGGGGGCCCAGGGCGGGGAAGTCAGGGGCTCGCCCGGGGACAGCTCGTCAGAGGAGTACGAGGAAGGGGAGCGCAGGGGCCCCCCTCCCCCGAGTGGCCCAGGCCCCGGCACCTCCTCGAGCTGGAGCCAACAGGGCCCCCCGCCGCCGAGCTCCTCCGCGACCCCCGCCGGCTCTCCCCCTTCCTCTTCAGGGGGCGGCTCCAGCCCCGGCTCGGCGGGGGGCTCCCGGAGGAAAGCTGGGAGCAGCAGGCGAGACACGCTCTGACGCCGCTGCAGCGGCCGCAGTCCCCCGGCTGGACCGCCGCCCCCGCCAGGTCCCCCGCCCCCGCCAGGCCCGCCGCAGCTCCCCGGAGCCCCGCCGGGACCTCCCGCCACCGTTCGCCCCGCCAGCTGCGACGTCTGCTTCTTCAAAAATTTCTCCAACGGCTTCATGCCCCCCCCCGCCCCTCTCCTCGGGGCCGCCGGGGGACCCAGGTGTCCCAGGCGCGGGCGGGGGGGGCGGGGACACGATGCTCAGAGCCGGAGGGGCAGAGCGGAGGGCTGTGCCAGGCGCCGGACTGGGGGCCAGAGGTGCCCGAGGCTCGCTGGCCGGGGTCCAGGGGCCAGTGGCCCGGGGGGGTGCCAAAGGGAGAGAGTGCTCGCTCTCAGTGGCCCCCCATGTCGGTTGCAGCCGCCACGCAGCCCGGAGGGCGGGTAAGCTGCGGGGCCAGTGCCCCGGGCTCTGCGCTCCTGGGCCGGGCTGCGGCGGCAGAGACAGCAGGCGGAGCGCAAGGCTGAGAGGACGCGGCGGCGGCGGCGGCGGCTGCGCTCCTGGCCGGGGGGAAGGTGGCAGAACTGAGACCGCGCCCCCTCCCCCAGTCCCCGCCCAGTCCCCGCCCCCGTCCTTCCTGGGCCCGCCCCCTGGGCCGCGCGAGGCTTGAACTTGGGCGCTGGGGCTGGCCTCGAGGCAAAGCGGGAAATCAAGAAATCCAGAGGGGCTGAATAGGATTGGCGTCGGAGCAGACGCAGAAATTACGGGCAAAGGTGATGGAGTGATTTACTAATGGAGAGTGATTCCTGGCTTGGGGGGGGGGGTGGTTTGCAGGGGCTTTTTATCATTTCAGAGTAGGGCAGGTGTGTGGCCTGCAACTTGGACTTACCTGTACTCAGGTGAGACCTAAAAGATTGCTGATTGGGTGTCCATCACTCTCAACCCCGACAGTATGGTCTGTTGCCATATTTGTGGTCTTTATCTTCCTTCTATAGGAACGGCTGGAAAGGCCTGGGGTGGATTGGCATTGGCACTGGGGGCGGTGCCCATCTGCCCTTTCTGGTAGGGCACAATAGGTGGTGAGGACCTGGCTTGTGAGAGGCAGGTACTGGCAGGCAGGGAGCAGCAGGTTGTGGCAGGTCTAGTTGAGGTGAGAAGAGACAGGAGGCAGGGGGGAGGAGATGAGGAGCACCAGGGCACCTGACCCAGCTGGCAGCAGGAGAAAGCAGGGCCACAGAGATGTGACAAGCTCCAGAACTGCCAATGTCCTTAGGCATAGAGAGCCCCTCCAGAGTTGACATGGCCATGAAGCAGGGACAGTAGTGCTAGTTTGCACTCTAAATGATCTTTATTCTTGATGCCTGTGCCAGGAGCATTCTGTCCCTAAGGATACACTGCCCCAGAAGGAGGAGTTGGGTGTAGAGACACACTCAGTGTAAACACATCAAGGTTAAAGTAACAAGGTGGGGGGAGTGGCACCAGGTTCCGGAGGGACTGAAGCTCCTTGGATAATGCCCCACCCCTGTTTACTGTGCGGGGACCAGGCAGGGACAGGAATGCTAAAGACTGGGAGTGGTGGTTGAACTGAGTAGGGTGTGGACTACACACATGTCACCGTGTGTGCCTATCTGGTCCTATGTGTGCTAGAGCATGTGTTCACAGAAATCAAGCTTTGCACACCCATCTGTTTGTGGATTTGGAAAGGAACAGTAAAACGGAGAGCACAGTTCTGGCTAAGAAGCTGGAATAGAGATCTGTGTATCAGCTTGCTGGGCTCCCTTTATTGGATGCCCCACTATCCCTGGGGTTAAGAGGAGAAACTGGCTGGAGTGGCTAGGAGCTCCCCAGGCATTTTGTGAACCAAATAAAAAGAGAGGGCTCCACTCCCAGCACATGCCACAGTTACCAGATTAAGCTGGTTGCCTTGGTAACCTCCTCTCTGGGCAGGATTTGGGATTGTCGGTTAGGAAGGGGGAAGAATTGGGGAGTGTGGAGGGTGTGGGGGCTGGAAATAAAACAGGCAGAGACACTTCTGGAAACTGAAAGCTTGGGGAGTAGGACCCCAACACCCCTGCAACTGTTCAAGGATATTGGGCAGAGACTAAGTTCAAGGACTTGAATCAGGAAGGAAAGCCAGCATTGAGCCATGGCCCTCCTAGAACCAAGGTTCTTGCCTCAAGTGCATATTGGAATCCAGGGGAATTTCTCAAAAATATTGATGTCTAGGCCACATTCTAAATCAATTAAATCTTTGAAGCGAGGGGACGCCTGGGTGGCTCAGCGGTTTGGCATCTGCCTTTGGCCCAGGGCATGTTCCTGAGCTCCCAGGATCAAGTCCCTCATTGGGCTCCCTGCATGGAGCCTGCTTCTCCCTCTGCTTGGGTCTCTGCCTCTCTCTGATGAATAAATAAGTAAAATATTAAAAAAAAAAAATCTTTGAGGTGAGGCCAAGTTTTCTGAAATTGTTTAAAAAAATCCCCAAGTGGGGGATGCTTGGGTGGCTGAGCCGTTGAGCATCTGCATTCAGCTCAGGACATGATCTTGGGGGTTCCGGGATCGAGTCCCGCATCTGGCTCCTTGCATGGAGCCTGCTTCTCCCCCTGCCTGTCTCTCTGCCTCTCTATGTCTCTCATGAATAAATAAATGAAATCTTAAAAAAAAAAAAAAAATCCCCAAGTGGTACTCGCTTTGGTAGCATATATACTAAAATTGGAACTATACAGAGATTAGCACGGGCCCTGTGCAAAGATGACACGTAAAAGATCCCCAAGTGATTCAAACAGTCAGGGTTGAGAATCCCTGCCCTAGAGGGACAACCCAACCCAAGTGGGCTGCCTATGCTGGGCATCAACTTCAGGATTTGAAGCTCTTCTGTTCTGGGTCATCCACAAGGTAGCAGGCCAGTGTGTTGACCCCAGAGGTGAGGTGGGGATGGCATGGAAGAAATGGAGGGAGAATGGTAGGAGGACATGGTAGCCAAAAAACTTTGAGCTTAGCCTCTAGAAGGGGATGGAGCAAGGCTACCTAAGGCTGATCTCTTTGCTCTTTATATTCCTCTTCTGTCCACTGAGAGGCAGACTGGCAGGGCAGACAACCTGGGGGCTTTGCTGAGCTTGAGTTTTTTCTCACTGAGTTCGTTACCAGGGCAACAGAGAGCAATGGGATCTAACTGCAGGACTGGGGAAATCAAGAGGCAGGGGCGAGGGGGAAGCATCTCCACATCGTCATTCCTCCTGCCATAACCTTCCCCAAAGACTGGCTGGCATTCTTTGCATGACCCTGGAGATCAGGCCCGTAGTTACCCATCACCCTGTGGGGGAGGAGGAAAGCAAATGGACATTAAGAGGATTAGGGATAAGGGTTAAGAGAGTCATGGCCCATGGCTCAAGCAGCAGCACCAGGGGATGTAGGGGGAGTCCCAACTGTTTTAAGGTATACCATGAAGTCCATGTCCCCAGTGTACAAGGATTTGTGGTACCCAAGAACAGATGCCACCAGCTCCACATTAAATTCAATTGCTCCCCCACACCAGGATCAACCTCTATCATAAACTTCCACCCTATCCAGGATCTGAAAGAAAAGTCACTTCAAAGCTAGGAACTGGCCTGGGAACATCAGAGACCCAGTGGCCTAGGTATCTGGCAAAATAAGCCACAGCTGGTGGTCTCAACTGCTCTTTACGTTTACGAAGACTGAGAAGCCTCCCACTTAGGCTGTGGTTCTTGGCACTTTAGTGCCAGTGTGTCTTTACTTTTCAAGAAAGCTAGCTACCTAATGCCTCCCCCTCATCTAGGACCTGGTACAGTTGTATTAACACTGGGTACATTACCCTGGGAAACTCTCCTGCCAAACACTATCAAAGGCAAAAAGGAGAGCTACCTTTCATTAGTTTTTCTGTCCATGACACTTCCAATCTAAGGGATTGCACGGTATCCTAACATGTAGTTAGGAAAAGATAACTAATGGGAGTACAGACATACCTATGGGCTCATCTCTCAGGAGTTCCATTTCACAAGTCTTGAGTTGGCTTGAGTTGTGACTGTGGCTCTAGGGGAATCAGCAAGTCCTCTCCTATCCCTCCCAAATCAAGACTCATGCAAAACACTGGCAAAGGAGCCAAGTTTACAGTCTAAATTTTATTATCTCGAAGTCACAATGCTGATCACAAATGTGCACCCTTTAAAATAGTAACAAACAATAACAACACACATGGAGAAATTCTTGCAACAAAACACAGTGGACCAACAGAGACAACTGTCACAGTGTCTTAAGGTCTGGGAATCTGGGCATGCTGCCCACAGGCTTGAGGAGACATCTTCAGGTTTAAGGCAAAGGGGACAGCCTACAAAAGGCACAACCACCAGCCACTCCTGGAAGAATCTCTTAGTTATTTCCTCCTTGGGGCTTACAGCTTGAGTGCCTCTCCCCACTCCCCACCCCACACCTGTGACTCAAGAGTGGTTAGATCAGCTGCTGGAGAGAAGGAATAGAAACAGTGACATTACTTGGGAGAGACAGAGCCACCACCATCTCCCTCAGGTTCTGTAGGACAGGGACAGTGGCCAAGTTACCCCTGGCAGACACAAGTGTTGCAGCAATAGGAATCTCTTCTGCAGAGGCAGTGCCATGGATAGGGAGGAAAAGAGGGGAGGAGCCCCTGCCCTGAAAGTGACTGGTTTCCTTAGGCCTGAAGCCCAAATGTGGTATCTTCTGTTTTCAGGGACAGGAGCAGAACTTGGGGGAAATCAGGTAGTAACATCTAAAACACTTGTAGCAGGAAAGACATGGAGAAGACCAACTGCAAAGTATTGGGTAGACTGTTTGCTGGACAGTGTCTGCCTCTAGAGAGATGCATTGGTCCACTGCAACTGGAAAGGGGACATGATAGGAGGAATAGAAAGAGAAGCAGGGCCCCCTAATTCCACTTACCTCAAAGATTGAGCCCTGAGGACTATGTGAACACAGACCCCTAAGGTGCAAAGGCTTACTCCACTTTCCCTTTTTCACAAAAGCATCTGGTTTGCCATCTCTCCCCACTGTACAGACTTTGCCCTCAAGTAGAGGACTGACGCCTACCACAGTACAGGGACTGATGGAGGCTCAGATTCTGGAAAACTGAAGTCAAGAAGAAGGGTTCCTACCACACACTTTGAGCTTTTCTCCACACAATGAGATACTCTGTGGACGGCTCTGCTTCCATAGGGTTAGAGGAATTAAGAAAATCCAAGTATACAATAACAAAGGCCAGCCAAAACCAAAAGGCCACCTCTTTGCAGACTTGGTGCAGGAAAACTGGCTGGTAAAATATCAATTATCTGGGATGCAGGGAAAAACCAAAGGAGAAACCAGAGGAGCTAACAAATAGAAGGATGAACTCGTCTCATTTAAAGGCAGAGAAGAAAGAAACTAAAAGAATATTACTTTAAGAATAGCAAGCTAGGCTTTAAAAACAAACATCTTAGGAAACAAAATAAACAGGAAGGAAACTTCCCTGGGAGAAGACACTTGAATTTCCCAGGAAAAAGTGAAGAGTTAAAAAAAAAAAAAAAAAAAAAAAAAAAGGGGGCGGGGGGGGGGCGGGGCTTCTAATCTACAGACCCAGAAGCCTGAGCTCACTGGATCTCTGCTCCTCTGAGCACAGCCAACTCAAGTAGAGTGGAGATGGGAGGAAGTCCACTTGTTTGTCCCTGTCTCCAACAGAACCTATCCTCAGAGGAGGGCAGGGGTCCTCCTCCTTCAGCTGCTTGCTGGTAGGAGCCACCCTATATCTTTGAAGCCCTCCTGGTAGTAAACAGCCAGTTGTATTTCTCTTCTTTCCTGGGTTCTCTGACAGGGGTGGGGAAAAGGGAAGAATCATCAAAGTATTAATGGATCTTCTGGGCATTTACAAGCTGTTTTCAAAAAGCCACATTTCTAAATATTTGTGTTTTAAAGTCCCTAACAAAACAACAATAAAATCCCCATGGTCTTTCTCCATATCCTTTTAAACTGGCTTTGCTGCAAAGACGTCAAATTGATATTTCCCCTTTCCCTAAAACAAAATACCCTCCTGCATTTTTTCCTTGCAGCTTCCCAAACAAAATTCTGTCAATTTAACAATGGTTTCTGCTTCAATCCTGCTCAGTGCATTCACAAAACAAAGCAGCTGGCAAATTTTGAGACTCATGTAAACCTCCCCATAAGGTATCTCGGGATTACAACTTAAATCATTAATTAGGGAATTGTTATGCAAGTAAGCATAAGCATTAGTTTCAAAAATTTGCAAGAATCATAGTATATTATATACTTACTTTTATATGTTGTTTGATTTAAAATATTTAGAAACTCATATTAACTGGAACCCCTGCTTACAACCTGAAATAACAAAGTTAGAATTTGTTACCAGTTATTTAAAAAAAAAAAAAAAAAAAAGACTATGGAGACACATCCAGAAAAGGAGAGAAATCTTCTAGGGAAAAGGAAAGCCCACTGAGGCTGGAAGCAGCTCTCATACCTCAGGTGGTGGGGGCTTGATGGTGACTGGCTGGGGAGTCCTCCGGGGTGGGGAGGGCTTTGGCTGCACCTGCTGCTGGGCTGGGTTATAGTAGGTCACTCCTCCATATACCTGTGATGGGGCCTGGGACCCCAATAAGGCAGAAGAAAAAGTTAGTGATAAATTCACCTAAACTATGATGAACAGGAAACATCATTCAGGCACAAAAATAAAAGAGCTGAGGAACTTTATAAATCTCTAAGCTGCCCCCCTTTAAAATAAGTGATTATTCATTTCTGCCTTACTATATCCTAATTATGTTATGGTTCCTACTTCTTCAAAGTACTACTTAGTTTTCTCTAATTCCTACCATCAACTGAAAAATGGAAGAGGCTGAGCTCAGTGGTGACACCTCACATACCAGATGGTGTCAACCTGTTTGGAATTAAGAAGTACATGGAGGAGGCAGCCCCAGTGGTGCAGTGGTTTAGCACCACCTGCAGCCCGGGGCGTGATCCTAGAGACCCGGGATCGAGTCCCTTGTCGGGCTCCCTGCATGGAGCCTGCTTCTCCCTCTGCCTGCTGCCTGTGTCTCTGCCTCTCTCTCTCTCTGTGTGTGTCTCTATGAATAAATAAAGTCTTAAAAAAAAAAAAGTACAGGGAGGGGTAAGAATAATATATCTTCTTTATTCAACACTTTATTTTTTTTTTAATTTTTATTTATTTATGATAGTCACACAGAGAGAGAGGCAGAGACATAGGCAGAGGGAGAAGCAGGCTCCATGTACCAGGAGCCCGACGTGGGATTCGATCCCGGGTCTCCAGGATCACGCCCTGGGCCAAAGGCAGGCACTAAACCGCTGCACCACCCAGGGATCCCTATTCAACACTTTAATGAAACATCATTAAAGAAACAGAAGAGAAGAGATGATGGGCATTACATAAGCTGCATTTCTAGCTCCTGACCACCAAGAGGTGTCCTGGCGCCACATGCAAAATCAGTGGCACTGAAATGTTCTCTCAAATTCTTTAACCATTCTCCCCATACCACATCCTTGTCTGATTTATAGGATGTGTACCTAGAAAAATCTGCTCATTAGCCATCTTACCTGTGTATTAGGATACAGATGAGGAGGCGGTGGGGGAGGCAGTGCCCCTGGAGCATAAGGGTAGCTGGGATTACCAAAGTTCATGACGCCTGGAGCAGAAAAGTAAGTAGGAGCAAGCAACTGCTGAGGTGGTGGCTGTCCTGGAGACATGGACACTGGTGGGGGATAGAGGCCTGGATTGGGCAGAGGTGCCGGTGTCTGGTGGGGATGTAAACCTAGACAAGAAGAGAAGACAAAAACGGAAATAGAAGATGACACAATTTCCCTAGGATGGTCTGGCTGCCCTGCTCAGCACAGACAGACTCAGGACGGAAGTCCTCAGGATGGACCCAAGAGGAGTTTGCTGCCCAAGCAACCAGAGCGGCCAACCCTGTGAGCAAGCAGTACAGAACTCAGGAGGATGGAGTTTGTGAAGCCCCCAACACATATCCTCATGTACTGGAAGCATACAAGCAGAGGTGCAAAGCTTACCTGGGTGGGGAAGGTGCATTTCTGGCTGCACAATCATGCCCTGAGGAGGCAGTGGGGCAGGGCTGTCACCATGGGTATAGATTGGTCCCTGGAACTGCACTGTAAGATATCACATTGGGACTCTCATAAACTCTCACTCTTCATATCACATGGACCAATCTCCTTGTCCCCCAAACCCTTTAAAAGATGGTCTCAATTTTCCATGTGAAGAAAACAGCAGCCAGAAAATGTTTGATAATCACTGTGAGAAGTCAGAAGGGAAATTCAGGAGGCAAGAAGCTGGTTTCTTAGTTCACTTCATCCTACTAAGAAAGGTGCCTGAACAACAAGAAAAAACTCACGTGGATCATAGTAATGGCCTTCCATGATACTGATGTGCACAGGAGGAGCAGGGGGCTCTGGTACAGGTCTTTGCCGCTGAGAGGAATAGCGTTTGGCTCGCCCACCCTGGACACCCTGAAATAAAGAGGTCTGAGCAGAAAGACTCCCAGAGGGCTGGCTCTCATATCAGGTCCCCCTTCCTTTAAAGGTAAACACACACTTGGTACATGGAACATGTTTAAACAGTATTTGCAAAATGAGGGACTCCTGACTGACTCAGTCAGAAGAGCATGCAACTCTTGATCTTGGGTCTTTTGAGCCCCAGTGGGATGCAGAAATTAAATATAGAAAAAAAAAAAAAAAAAAAAACCAACGTAAAAAACAAAAAGAATAGGGGTGCCTGGGTACGTCAGCCAGTTAAGCATCTGACTCAATATCAGCTCAGGTCACAATCTCAAGGTCATGAGACCAAGCCCCATGGTTGGGTTCCACTGTGGAGAATTGCTTAGGATTCTCTTTCTCCCTTTCCCTCTGCACTTACTGCCTTGCCCCCTGCCCTGTACTTTCTTTCTCTTGAAGAAAAATAAAGGAGTATTTGCAAAATGAATTGAAAAACCAACAATATACATCAGGATCTGAACGAAGACCTTGCTACCCTTTCTGGAGAGCCAAATTAAATATGGGTAAATCAATGGAAAACGGACTCCAAGACCTTATCTTGGTTTAAACAGTGAACAAATGATGCATGCAACAACCCCCCTCCCCCAACTACTGCTTTCCCTTTCTGTACCATTTCTTCCATCCGGTTAAACTGAGGTGGAGGTCCTGCTCCCATGTGTATATGGTTGGGCATACCTGTGATACACCAAAAAAAGTCATGGCTACAGAGAAAATAGGTATGAGTGGGACTAAAGAGAACATCAAGAAAATGGAAAGTTTAAGAATCCAACATAGAAAAATGCTTTCTTCTTTAAAACTAACAAAATTCCTTTTAAAGTAGCTCTGCTTCCTGTCAACACCAGCATTTGGAAATTTGCCCCCACAGACTGCAACCTTAACACATCAATAACGCCTTTGAATGTGAAAAGAAAAAAAGACTTCAATGAGAAAATGCAAGTTCAAATTTTTCCCACCAAATCCTTCCCTGTATAGAATCTCTAGGAGGTTAAAATTACACAGAATATTATCAAACATATTGAAAAATCTCAGCCCTTCTGTGCAACAACTGGACATTCTGTGAATTTGCTCGATTATCCCTGACCACAGAGTTCTGGGCTAGACGTTCAGGAAGATACCCACCTCTGGCTGAAAATGACTCAGGATAAAAAAAAAAAAAAAACAAAGGATATTTTAGAGACTGTCTTCCAATGGTAATAAAATACCAGTAGAAGGATATACTCCTCCACCCAAAGATCAACTCCAGGTCCAATTTAGGCTACACTGGTTTTTGGTATTTAAAAATCATGCACATTGGGATGCCTGGGGGCTCAGCAGTTGAGCATCTGCCTTCAGCTCCGGTCGTGATTCTGGAGTTCCGGGATCAAGTCCCGCATCTGGCTCCTTGCATGGAGCCTGCTTCTCCCCCTGCCTGTGTCTCTGCCTCTCTCTATGTGTCTCTCTGAATAAATAAATAAAATCATTTAAATAAATAAATACATACATACAAATTTAAAAAAATAAATAAAAATTATGAACACCAGAGAAGGATGCTGAAACTCCCAGTCCAAATGAGGATTTACAAACTTTAAGTTCAAATCAGATTTCAGAAACTAGGGACTCTTGGGTGGCTCAGTGATTGAGCAGATGTCTGCCTTTGGCTCAGGTCATGATCCTGGGGTCCTGGGATCGAGTCCTGCATTGGGCTCCCTGCAGGGAGCCTTCTCGCTCTGTCTATATTTCTACCTCTCTCTGTGTCTCTCATGAAAAAATGAATAAAATATAAAAAAAAAAAAATTTCAGAAACTAAGGAAAAGATCCTCTGATCTACCTGATTGGAGGGAGACAAAAATAGATGAGCAAGAGCGGTGGTAGATAGGTCCTAGTTTCTAGAACTATGCAGTCCAATGTGATATCCAGTAGCCACATGTGGTTATTTAAATTTCAGTTTATTAAAATTAAAAGTTCAGTTCCTCAGTCACTCTGGCCAAATTAGAAGTAGTCAAAAACTTCTTATACTATAGAACATTCTATGGTGCAGCCTAGCTCTACATTAAGGAAATTAGGCTTTCCTTTCAAAGAGATTAGAATATTCTCAACCAAATGGTCAAAAGTGTAAGTTTCTGCCTTCAAATTTATTTTATTCTATTATTATTTTTTAAGATGTTATTTATTTATTCATCAGAGACAAAGAGAGGCAGACACAGGCAGAGGGAGTAGCAGGCTCCATGCAGGGAGCCTCATGTGGGACTCGATCCTGGGATCTGGGATCACGCCCTGGGGTAAAGGAAGATGCTCAACTGCTGAGCCACTCAGGCATCCCTGCCTTCAAATATTTAACCATTAGCTCATATAATAAGAACACTGCCACCTTCTTCCAACTTTTCCTACAGAGAATGGGTAAAAGAGTCTGCATGCAGGAGCTCAATACTAATGACTGGTCTGGTAATAGGAGGCAAAGTAGTGGGGGGTAGTCTTAGGTAACAGATAAAAACTCTCTGAGGTCTTTGGATGAAAATACCTGTGAATCCATCCATTTCTTTCAGTTAATGAAAACAAAGATATCTGTCAGACCCCATTTCTCTGCATGGGGGGTCTAAATCCCATGCCCCCAAACTCAGTGATGTATAGGGAAAAAAGCTAGTCAAACCCTAAGGTACCTACTTCGAAGCTCACGTGGTTGCAGGAACGAAGGTTGCCCTGGACTCCAGTTCTGTTCTGTTATGTTTAGTTGTGCCACATCTTGCTCAAGTCCACTTGTAGTAGAATCCACTGAAGCCTCCCAGTTTCCAGTCTTAGCAGGTGGAGGAGGGGTCGTTTCTGGGACTGGAGGTGCTGGGTTCAGCCCTTCAGGTGGAGGGGGCACCTCCTCTGCAACCTTGACTGCATCTCCAGCTTTGATTCTGGTTCTTCTTGCCCGGGAGTAGGATTTCTTCTCAACAGGCCTGTCAGGGGCTGGTGGTGCAGTATCAGGGGCAGCAGCTGGTATCTCTGAGACCGCCTCTTCCTTCTCGGGACTGCCGAGCACTTCAGCATCAGCTTCTGGAGATGGGTCCCTCACAGGAGTCTGCTCTAGGCGCCGTGATCGGTAACTGCTTTCATGTTTAACAGTCTCACCAGATCGGCCACCGTGCTGCCCACCAGCTTCCACAGGCCTAAAACCAGCACGACCTTCCTTGAAGCCCCCAGATCGAGAGTAATTCCTGGGAGCAGACATTCGGCCAGTACCTGCAGCGTTCCTGTTGATAAATGTCCTTGGTGGTAGGGTACCCCCAGGACCCTGGTGGCGATGGGACTTGTTTGGCCGCTCAACAATCCAGTTTGGATCTCTTTGTGGAGGACTCCCAAACCTGAATAAATGGAATGGCAAACGTCTTAAGAAAAGAAATAACAAAAGAGGCCACTAGAGGATTGCCTTGGTGGCTTAGTTGGTTAGACATCTCCCTTCAGCTCGTCATGATCCCAGGGTCCTAGGATGGAGTCCCATGTTGGGCTCCCTGCTTAGCAGGGAGCCTGCTTCTCCCTCTCCCTGCCACTCTTGTGTTCTGTCAAATAAATGAAATTTTGAAGAAAAGAAAAGAAAAGAAAAGAAAAGAAAAGAAAAGAAAAGAAAAGAAAAGAAAAGAAAGGAAGAAAGAAGGAAAGAAAGAAAAGAAAAGAAAAGAAAGAAAAAAGAAAAAAGAAAAAGAAAAAGAAAAAGAAAAAAAGAAAAGAAAAGAGAAAAGAAAAGAAAAGAAACGAGACCACTACAGATATAAACTGAGGGTTAGGGAGACTTCCCATATCCCTCCAACCACTAAGTTATAAGTTGGAATGGCACTTTGAAAAGCAGAGTGTTGGGGTACCTGGTGGCTCAGTCAGTAAAGCGGCTGCCTTCAGCTCAGGTCATGATTCCAGGGTCCTAGGATCAAGCTCCACATCTGGCTCCCTGCTCATCAGGGAGCCTGCTTCTCCCTCTCCCTGCCCCCAGCTCATGCTCTCTCCTGCTATCTCGCTTTCTCAAATTAATAAATAAAAATTTTTTAAATTTTTAAATTAAATTAAAATTCAGAAAATAAAAAGAGTTCTTTCTACAAATATAACTCCAAATTTTCTCACCTGGGTTTCCGGATTCTTCGGGGTTTGATGTCATCAGGATTGTGAGCTGAGCGTATGTCATAGCCATAAAGAGCAATGAGCTCCTGTCGGGACTTTGGAGCTTGTTCATCTTCTCGAAACTTGTCGTGTTCCCAGCGACCTTCATCCTTCCATAGCTTTCGCTGACGCCCCTTGGGTCTGGATAAAACCAGGGAAAAGTGTCTGAGGTTGGCAAACTCTGCCAAATAAAGATGTTCATGAAAAAAAAAGAGGGTTGGGGAGGGAAACGGTAGAACACTTCAAGGGTCTCCCCATCTTCCCAGATGGATTATATAAAACCAAGAGAAAATCACGGCACCTTAGGGCCTGCTGGGCTCAAACAGAACAGGGAGAGAAATGAGGAAAGACTTTACTTTAAAGTGCTGGGTGGGCACCTTGGAAACATCTCTCACCTATACAGCAACCTACACATGTACTTCATGTCCCAGAGGCTTGAGCCTCAGATTAAGGAGGGCAGTGGAAGTGTGGGTCCAGATCCCAGCTCCTCCACCAAGAATTACCAAAAAACTTAAGCCTCACTTTCCTCATTTGTACAAAAGGGATAATCATAATAACCTGAAAGTACTGTGAGCAGTAAATCAGCAAAGTGCCTGGCCTATAAATAGAGCAGCAACAAGTGGCTCTTACCTGACTTCCTCCTCCTGAGTTTGCCCTCGAAGATCATGCTCAAAGAAGAGTCCTTTCCGGGGTATGTATGCTGGGTTCTTTCGATCTTCATCATCATCCAAATGCTTAGGGCCTTTTTTACCCACTTTGTTCTCCACAGGTTCTGTGCTCTCCTGGAGGACAGATAAAGGGCTTCTTATTCTCTCCAAGGTTAAGAGCCCTTATTCTGACCCCCAAAATGGAGGCCTCTGGTGGATACTGACCTGCCCATCCCCACTCTGCCTCTCTCCAGTCACAGTGCCTTTGGTGTCAGGCTTTTCTTCTCCCTTCTCTTCTTTGGCTGAAGAGTTAGCAGCATCATTGGCTTCTGATTTCAGCTCTACTTTGGAGTTTTCCTCTTCACTATACTCCCCTTCTTCACCCTGAAAAAAGTTTCCTTGTCAATTGGAAATGGTGCATTTTTAAATTTTCCATTCTTTAGGTTATTTTCTAATGAACTTTTACTATAATTAAGAATTAAAAGCAAACAGGGAAGCCCGGGTGGCTCAGCAGTTTAGCACCACCTTCAGCCCAGAGTGTGATCCTGGAGACCCGGGATCAGGTCCCGCGTGGGGCTCCCTGCATGGAGCTTGCTTCTCCCTCTCCCTGTGTCTCTGCCTCCCTCTCTCTCTTCTCTGTGTATTCTCATGAATAAATAAAATCTTAAAAAAAAAAAAAAAGAATTAAAAGCAAACACATCAATACTCTTACTAAAATTTCTAGAGAACGGGGCACCAAAAAAAAAAAAAAAAAAAAAGAGCACAATAAAAAAATACATATAATATATACACACATTTATACAGATGCACATAAGCTTCCCAAGAAGATATTCAAGGAAATGTTAACAGTGGTAGCCTCTGGGGAAGAATCCTAGGAGATACGAAAAGGAGGCTTTTTTTTTTTTAAAGATTGTTATTTATTTTTCAGAGAGAAGCAGAGGCAGAGGGAGAAGCAGGCTCCCTGTGGGGTGCCCAACGCAGGACTCAATCCCAGGACCCCACAATCACAACCTGAGCCAAAGGCAGATGCTCAACCACTGAGCCACCCATGTGCCCCTGAAAAGGAGGCTTTAACTGTCTAGCATACAGAAAGAGATTAATCTTTGATAATTTACCTCCATCTTCATGAATTGTTTCTTAAACACGCAGGACCTAAAAACTACACTCTAACTCAAGTTGTGAATTCTCTCATCTCAAAATGGCTTAGGGCAGATTCTCAACCTTTTAGATTGTGTGGACCTCTTTTATGCCCTAAAATTTTCATGGATCTCCACAGACAAGAGCTTAATATAATATCCACTGACTGAAAAAAAAAAGTATGATGAAAAACTCCTATATATTCAGTAATATTCCAAAATAAACTTATATTGTATTAATTTATATATTCAAAAACAGTAGTCCATAAAGGTGGAAAATGTATAATTTAGTCTATAAATAACATTAACTGAACTAGTGAATTTGCAAACTCTTCATAATAATCCTATGATTTCTCAGGCACTATTTACCTTCAAATTGGGAAACAGTGGCTTACATTTTTTGTATCCTGATAGGAATACTCAACTTTCTGTAGCATGAGATCCTCCTAGCCAACAATTCTGTCCAGAATGATATAATTATAAAATTCTGACTTAGAAAATTTCAGAAAACTTGTGTGACCATTCACATTTTCTTTTTTTTAGAGATTCTATTTATTTGACAGAGAGAGAGAGAGAGAGAGAGAGCATAAGCAGGGAAAAGAAGGAGAGGGAGTAGACTCCCGGCTGAGCAGAGAGCCTGATGCAGGGCTTGATCAAAGGATGCCAGGATCGTGACTTGAGCCAAAGGCAGATGCTGAATGAACTGAGCCGCCCAGATGCCCCTATTTTTTTTTTTTTAAACAGCACAAACTATTTTTGTCTTGCCTTTTTTTTTAAGGATTTATTTATTTGTTTATGATAGACACACAGAAAGAGAGAGAGAGAGAGGCAGAGACACAGGAGGAGGGAGAAGCAGGCTCCATGCCGGGAGCCCAACATGGGACTTGATCCCGGGACTCCAGGATTGCGCCCTGGGCCAAAGGCAGGCACTGAACCGCTGAGCCACCCAGGGATCCTATTTTTTTTTTTTTTTTTAAGATTTTATTTTGAGAGTGGGCAAACAGGAACAAGGGGAGGGGCAGAGGGGGAGAGAGAACTCCTCACTGAGCAAAGCAGGGAGCCTGATGCGAGGCTCAGTCTCAGGACCCCAGGATCCTGACCTGAGCCAAAGGCAGATGCCCAACCAACTGAACCACCCAAGTGCCCCTGACTATTGCATTTTAGAAATGAAAACCAAGCCTGTGTGCTCTCTCACCTCTCTACTATTCCTTCCCTCTCCTGCCACATCAATATTAGACAATCCTGCTTGTGATGGAGAAACTGCTGGGTCTGTTCATACAGAGGAGCGCCCTTAGGCCATCTTCTAAATAGGGGCCACCAGAAAGGGTCAGGTAAGAGAGGTGTGGCTAGTTCTAGGCAGGGAAAAGGAGCAACTAAAGCTCATGCTGAGGGAACTGGCTTTAGAATACTCTCATTTCACAGACTTGTCAGGATTTGGACCTCCAGAGGCACAGCTATAGGCTAGGGTGGGCAGTATGTTTAGAAACCCGAAAAGACACAAAGAAATGGGTTCAGGGGAAGGTGGGCTAGTCCCCATTGTTGGGTTAACAGGTCATAGTGCCAATTATCCCTCTGCCACCTGGTAGATATGTGCACATTGGTCTTATTCTCCTACTGGGTCTGATACCTGACCTGCACCAGACCCTCTCAGAACTCCAGACCCAGACTAAATCAGAAATGTGATCCAAGGGGATTCCTGGGTGGCGCAGCAGTTTGGCGCCTGCCTTTGGCCCAGGGCGCGATCCTGGAGACCCGGGATCGAATCCCACATCGGGCTCCCGGTGCATGGAGCCTGCTTCTCCCTCTGCCTATGTCTCTGCCTCTCTCCCTCTCTCACTGTGTGCTTATCATAAATAAATAAAATAAAATAAATTAAAAAAAAAAAAAGAAATGTGATCCAAGAGTCCCACTGTAAAATTCCTGATGAAGCAAGAAGCTCTCGAGCTCTAAGTTTCTGCCGTTTCCTTAGATAGAGTGAAGTCTGTCCAACTGGCCCAGAGAAACCAATTAACTCCTTTTCCCTGCTCAGCATTCAGGTATCTCAGCCTCTACATGTTCTGGGTGAAGATTCCCAAAGAGGTGATACTGTTGTGAAACCCACAATTTGAAGGAGACCCCACACCAACCCTACAAGGATTAAGCCTTTACCGATAGCTTTTTAATAACCAAGTACCCTTAATTTTTCTCATTTCCCCTCAGTCACAAGAGGTTACCTTCCTTTTGAGATGGGGAAGGGTGGGTGGTAATCATTCAGTTATTTCCCTGATCCTATGTTCCCTGTATGTTCTGATGCAGAAATCCCAAGAGTCTCGTTTAATATGTATATGGACCTTAATTTATCAGTCCCCACCAAACACACATACACACACACAGACTAAATTCAAACATCTCAAAATAGTATTGGAATGATTAATGAGAGAACTTTGTTTTATGCTCTACCCTCTCTAGGCCATGGTGGAATGTCAAATGAGGCAACTCTTTTATTCCAAATGAAAACACTAATTTTGTTTCCAGAGCAGGACAGAAAGATACAAACATTGTAATGCTGAGGAGACTCCAAATTAGAGTCAAAATCTGGTCTAATGAAGCCAAAAAGTGGCTATCCTTGGACCACACTGCTTTTGCTAAGGGTGGACATCAAAATCCTTTTCCAGAGACAAACTCTCCTACTGCTAATTGTACCTTTCAATGGACACTCTTCCCAACTCTGAAGCCTAGCTCTCCCCTAAAGCAACTGCTTCCCTGGGAGCATTCTCACACAGAGTTTTAGCACATTCTTTCGTGCCCTATATATATCAGACTATGACGTGGAGTTTGTATCTTCCTCATTCTCAAAGTCTTTTCCAGATCTAAGTTCTCCAGCCTCATTTTTTAATTTAATTTTATTTTTTTTGTTCCAGCCTCATTTTAAACTCCTACACCCCTGAGGCTCCTGTCACCTAACTATAACTCTATGCCCTGGGTCAGCCCACCCTGCCACTGACTTGGAAGACCAGCAAGGTGCTCAGTCTTCATCTCTGCTACAGGCATTTGTTTCCATGGCCACACTCCAGACAAGTCTTATCTAGAACTCCTATACGTTTTTAAAGTAGGCTCCATATCCAGCATGGGGCTTGAACTCATGACCCTGAGATCAAGAGTCACATGTTCCGCTGACTGAACCAACCAGGAGCCCTTCCCACACATTTTATTTACTTATTTAGATTTATTTGAGAGAGAGAGAGAGAGAGAGAGAGAGAGAGAACGCATACATATAAGAGGAGGGGCAGGGAAAGTGAGAGAAAATCTCAAGCAGACTCCATGCTGAGCAGAGAGCCTGATTTGGGGCTCCATCTCACAATCACTCGAGCCAAAAACAAGAGTTGGGACACCACTCTTGTGCCATCCAGGCGCTCCTATACATTTCACTTTTATGCCATATATATATTTTTTTAAAGTGCCATCCAGGGATCCCTGGGTGGCGCAGCGGTTTGGCGCCTGCCTTTGGCCCAGGGCGCGATCCTGGAGACCCAGGATCGAATCCCACGTCGGGCTCCCGGTGCATGGAGCCTGCTTCTCCCTCTGCCTGTGTCTCTGCCTCTCTCTCGCTCTCTGTGACTATCATAAATAAATAAATAAATAAATAAATGTGCCATCCAGGCGCTCCTATACATTTCACTTTTATGCCATATATATATATATATATATATATATATATATATATATATATATATATATAAAAGTAAACCTGCTCCTCTTTAAAAGCTCTTAAGTACTCCTTTGATCAAAACTGCCACATGCAAAAAATGGGAAGTTAGACCCTTACCTCACCCTGTATACAAAAATTAACTCAAAAAATGGTGGTATAGCCTGTTAAGTGCCCAACTCTTGGTTTTGGCTCAAATGGTGATCTCTGGGTAGCGAGACCAAGACCCCCATCAGGCTCTCAGCTAAGTGAGGAGTCTGCTTTAAGACTCCCTCTCTCCCTCTACCCCTTCCCTCTGCTTGCTCTCTAATAAATAAATATAAAAAAAATAAATAAAAAAAAAATAATAATAAATAAATATAAATTTAAAAAAAATTAGGGACACCTGGGTGGCTCAGTTAAGGTCTGCCTTCAGCTTAGGTCATGACCCAGGGTTCTGAGATCTAGCTGCACATCAGGTTCCCTGCTCAGTGGGAAGTCCGCTTCTCTCTCTCCCTCTGCCCCTCCCCCCAATCATGCTCTCCTTCTCTCGCTCTCAAATAAATAAAATATTTTAAAAAATTAACTCAAAATGGATTAAAAACCTAAATATAAGAGTTAAAACTATAGAACTCTTAAAAGAAAATGTAGGAGTTAATCTTCAGGATTCTGGTTTTGGCATGGATTCAGCAAACCCTCCTAGATATGACATCAAAAGCAGAAGCAAGGGGTATCTGGGTGGCTCAGACGGTTAAGTGTCTGTCTTTGGCTAGGGCTATGATTTCAGGGTACTGGGATCAAGCCCTGCATCGGGCTCCCTGCTCAGCAGGCAGTCAGTCTGCTTCTCCCTTTCCCTTTGCCCTGCTTGTGCTCGGTCTCTCTCTCTCTCTCAAATGGGGGGTGGGGGGGGGAAGCACAAGCAAAAAGAAAAAACAGATATATTGGACTTCATAAAAATTGAAACCTGATGTTATCAAAAAAAAGAAAACCGGGCAGCCCCGGTGGCGCAGCGGTTTAGCGCCGCCTGCAGCCTGGGGTGTGATCCTGGGGACCCTGGATCGAGTCCCACGTCAGGCTCCCTGCATGGAGCCTGCTTCTCCCTCTGGCTGTGCCTCTGCCTCCTCTGCTGCCCCTCTCTTTCTGTCTCTACGAATAAATAAATAAAATCTTTAAATAAAAAAAATAAAAATAAAAATAAAAATAAAAATAAAAATAAAAATAAAAAAAAAATGAAAACCGACAGAATGGGAAAAAAAGATTTGCAAATCCTATATCTGATAAGGAATTATATCTAGAATATTTTACAAAGAACTCTTACAACTCAATAGATAGACAACCCAATTAAAAAGTAACTGAATAGGTATTCTTTTTTTTTTTTTTTTCTGAATAGGTATTCTTTCCAAGGAAGATACACAAATGGTCAATAAGCACAAGGAAAAATTGCTCAATATCATTAGTCACCAGGGAAATACAAATCAAAATGAGGCACCATTTTACACCTACTAGGATGGCTAGAATGAAAAAGTCAAGGCACGACCATTACATCCTGGCGAGTATTTGAAGAAATGTGGAATTTCCATATATTGCTGTTGGGAATGTAAAATGGTCCAGCTGCTTTGGAAAATAGTTGGACAGTTCCTCATTCAATTAAACATAGTTACTATGAGGCACCTAGGTGGCTCAGTCAATTGGGCATCTGACTTTAGCTCAGGTTGTGATCCTGGGTTCAGGCCCTGCTTCAGGATCCCTACTCAGTGGAGTCTCTTTATCCCTCTACCCATCCCTTTCCCTGCTGGTGCTTGCATGCACGTGTGCTCTCTCTTTCTCATATAAATAAAAAGGAATCTTTGAGAAAAAAACAAAAAGACTAAAAAAAAAAAGCCCACACAGTTACCATATGACTCAGCAACTCCATTCCTAGATACAGAACCAAGAGAAATGAAAGCATAAATCCAAAGAAAAAATTGTACACTGATGTTAATAGCAACATTATTCATAACAAAAAAAAAGGAAACTCAAATGCCTATCAATGAATGAATGGATAAACAAAATGTGGTATATCCAAACAATGGTACACCACACACCACAATGTTACTGAGCCATCATAAAAAGGAATTAAGTACTGATACATGTTACAACATGGATAATAATTGTGAAAACATAATGCTAAATGAAAGAAGCCAGTCACAAAAGTCCATATGTTATGATTCCATTCAAATGAAAGGCCAGAATAGGAAAATTCCTAGAAACAAAAAGTAGATGTGTGATTGGGGGATCCTTGGGTGGCTCAGCAGTTTGGTGCCTGCCTTCGGCCCAGGGCGTGATCCTAGAGTCCTGGGATCGAGTCCCATGTCAGGCTCCCTGCATGGAGCCTGCTTGTCTTCTGTGTCTCTGCCTCTCTCCCTCTCTGTGTCTCTCATGAATAAATAAAATCTTTTTTTTTTTTTAAAGATTTTATTTATTTATTCATGAGAGATGGGGGGGCGGGGCAGCAGAGGAGAAGCAGGCTTCATGCAGGAAGCTCGATGTGGCACTCGATCCCGGGACTCCAGGATCACGCTCTGGGCCGAAGGCGGGCACCAAACCACTGAGACACCCAGGGATTCCTAAGTAAAATCTTAAAAAAAAAAAAAAAAAGTAGATGTGTGATTGCTTATGGACCAAAGGATGAGGATGGAAAAACTAGGGGGCGGGGAGAAACAAACGCTAAAGGCAACAAGGTTTTTTCCAAGGTGATGAAAATGCTCTGAAACTAATATTGTAATAGTTGCATATATCTACATATATACTAAAAACCACAAAATTGTACACCTTAAATGGATAAATTATAAGGTATGTAAATTATATCTCAATAAAGCTGGGTTTGTTTGTTTTTTTTAAGATTTTATTCATTTATTTGAGAGAGAGCAAGAGTGAGAGTACATAAGCAGACCTAGGCAGAGGGAGAAGCAGGCCCCACGCAGGGAGCCAGACGTGGGACCCGATCCCGGGACCCCAAGACCACGCCCTGGGCCAAAGGCAGGCGCCAAACCGCCAAGCCACCCAGGGATACCATTTTTATGCCTATTCTTACTTAGTTATTCCTTTACCCTCTCATCTCCAACCTAAGACAACCACTTCTTTAACCCTCCCACCTTCTCCCTATCCATCCATCTTCTTCCACATTCACCTTCCTCTCTCTTTAGTTTCCACAGCCCACTTATTTCAATCACTACTAGATTCCAATCACCAAGTCCCCTGCCACTCCCTTGTGCCCAAGACTGGATCAACTAAAATGTCTGCCTTTTCTAGGTCTTCAGTCAGACCATTAAACATCAACAAAGAGGTTAAAAAAAAAAAAAAAGGGATCCCTGGGTGGCGCAGCGGTTTGGCGCCTGTCTTTGGCCCGGGGCGTGATCCTGGAGACCCGGGATCGAATCCCACGTCGGGCTCCCAGTGCATGGAGCCTGCTTCTCCCTCTGCCTATGTCTCTGCTTCTCTCTCTCTCTCTCTGTGTGACTATCATAAATAAATAAAAAATATTAAAAAAAAAATTCCTATAACTTCATACATCAGTGCCACCTGCAACCTCAACCACTCAAACCTCCTGGAGTCTGACAATCCCTCCCCTTCCCTCCAATAAATTCCCGATTCAATGTTTTTCCTTCTACTTCATGAGGAAAACAAAATGAAGAAGAAAACATCTCCCTCTGCCTAGGTCTCCACCTCTCTCTCTCTCTCTCTCTGTGTCTCTCATGAATAAATAAATAAATCTTTAAAAAAAAGAAAAAGAAAAAGAAGAAGAAAACAACAGTTTCCTCCCCCATACATCTTTCCTTCCCACCTCTCTCTAATTACAATGGAAGATGTTTCCCTTGACTGGTTCTTATTTCCTCTCACATTGTCAATCAAGGACACCAGTACACTTACTATCTACTCTCTCTCTTTTCTTTCCCTTTCTACTTCTTCCTTCAATTTTGAACCATACTGGATTCTCCAACTTGAAAAAATAACCACCAAAACCTCTCTTGACCTCACAGTCTTCCTTCCAGCTACCATCTCTCTAGCCTTCTTTTCACAGTCAACTTTCTTTAAAAAATTCTCTTGGAGGATTCTGGAAAATGGCAGCAGCATAGTTTTTGATCCCTTCAAATCTCCACATGAAATTATGGCTTCTAGGCAGCAAAATCAAAGTCCTAATTTAAACCCTCTGAACAACATTCACAACAAAGTAATAATAAAGGAATAAGGAATAAAGCACCAACAGCCATAAGACCTGCATCAGACTACTGTCCTTAGAGAGAGCACAGAATTGAGAACAGGAGAATCCTAAACTAATCAAACCAACATTTAATAGAAAGCTAGGGATCCCTGGGTGGCGCAGCGGTTTGGCGCCTGCCTTTGGCCCGGGGCGCGATCCTGGAGGCCTGGGATCGAATCCCACATCGGGCTCCCTGCATGGAGCCTGCTTCTCCCTCTGCCTGTGTCTCTGCCTCTCTGTCTCTCTCTGTGTAACTATCATGAATAAATAAATACAATCTTTAAAAAAAATAAATAAATAATAGAAAGCTAATCTGAGAACAACAGTTCCAACTAAGAGGGATTTGACTATCTCCAATAGCATTTGAACGTGAGGGTCCTGCAGTAAAATGCACTGAAAGGGTTGGAGCTAACACCTCTGAAATCTTGCAACTAACCTAGCTGCCAGGGCTCCCTTCTAGAATAGGGCCCCATACCAAAGAAAAACTTGAGAATCAAACTGAGCAGGAAAGGGGCAAAAGAAATGAAGAGAAGCTATAAAACAAGTTAGGGAAGGGAACAAGAGCAAAAAATCTCAGAAAGCAAGCCACCATGGTTCGTTCGTTCGTTCTTTCTCTCTCTCTCTCTTTTCTTTTTTCTTTAAATTTAAAAAATTTTTTTAAAAATTTTTAAAAATTAAAAAAAAATTTTTTAAAAAAAATCAGCAACACAAAAATAGAGATGTCAAATTCCATATAAACTTATTACGAGGAAGAAATAAGTAGAAGAGCATTCCTAAAAGAAAATATGCCAGAAAGACAGGCTCATATCATATCAAAATTCTAACTTCTATTTCAAAATGAGCTAAAAAGACATTAAGAAGCTTATGTAAGGCATGAAAGAACATCAATCAAAATTAGAAAAACTCAAAGATTAAACCAAAGAACTAGGAAGGTATTACAAAGTCTAAAACTAGAAGGAACACAAGAGTGAATAACCACAGTAATAACACCTTAAGTAAAAATAAAAAGTGCTACCTCATTAAACCTCTCATCTCCCTTTTACTCTTTGCAGGTAACTTTATCACTGACTTTAAAATATTTAAAAATATTTTGAAAAATCAGAGATGAAGAAAAAAAGGATGAGAGAGAAAGGGTCAAATACTGAAGACTGCCATGGATAGGGGTTCCATGACACAGAGTAGAGTACATCTCATATCTGTGAACACTGATCCAGAAAAACCACCACCAAGACAAATCTTTTTTTTTTTTTTGACAAATTCTAACATAATTATCAGACCTTAAAGAAAATATACTGGGAATATCTAGACAAAAACAGCAAGTGACCTCTAAGGGAAAGAAACTGATTGTCAGTTTTGTTCAAGATAAAACAAACTCAGGGAGTGATCCTAGAGTTCCAGGATCGAGTCCTTCATCAGGCTCCCAGCACTGAGCCTGCTTCTCCCTCTGCCTAAGTCTGCCTCTCTCTGTCTCTCATGAATAAATAAATAAATAAAATCTTTAAAAAATTTTAAAAAAGAAATGGGATGAAAAACTAACCTGCAGACTAAGAGACATCAATTTTTTTAAATTGTGAAAGGAGTTATTTATTAAAGATTTTATTTGTTTATTTATGAGAGACACAGAGAGGGAGAGGCAGAGACAGGTAGAGGGAGAAGCAGGCTCAACGCAGGGAGCCAGATGTGGGACTCGATCCCAGCACTCCCGGATCACGCCCTGAGCTGAAGGCAGACACTCAACCGCTAAGCAGCTCAGGCGTTCCGAGACAGATCAAATTTTAATAGGCAAAACTGAACTGTAGTGTCTAGGTATACATTTAGTAACCAAAAAAAAAAAAAGCAAGCAAGTAATGCATTACTATGAAGTCAGGACACCAGATCTTTTTTCTGAATCTAAACTAGTACCGTCCGATACAATTCTAGAATGACGGAAATCTTTTTATCTATGCTGTCCAATATAGCAGCCACTGGCCACACATGTCTATTAAGTACTTAAAATGTGGCTTTGCAACTGAAGAACTGAAGTTTTAAGTTTAACTATAGAGCCACATCTGGCTGGTGACTATTGTATTGGACAGAGTAGAACTAGGCTTTCTTCTCAATTGTTAGGCCATATTACTATATATTGCCATTTCAAAGTCCCACAGGCCTCAATTTCAAAACATCCAAAACTTCACCCATCAATGTCCTCCATGAAATCTCCTGGGTCTCATTCTTAGGGAATAACATCATTCATCAATTTGGGCATCCTTTTGACTCCTTAATTCAAGCTCCTTAGTCAATCAATCAAGAAGTTCTGTTAGTACCACCTAAACATCTCTCAAATCTGAGTCCCACTGCCATGTCTCTTCTTTAGGGCACCATGATGTTCTTTGGCTTATCCTAACAATCTCTTAACGGTTCTCCATGTCCCAAGTCTTGCTTCATTCCCCATAATGAGACCTTCAGTAGCCTTCTTTCTCATTATTAGGATAACAACCAAACTCATTTACATACAGAATAGTGAGATGCTATAAATTCACAATCACCAAACCTCACTGAACACTCCATACCGCCTGACAATGTTTCCAGGGTTTCCATTCTCTAGTGACTACTGCAAACATTCCTCACCCCAAAACTTCTCATCTCCCTTTTACTCATTGCAGATAACTTCATCACTGACTTCAGAGAAAATAAGGCATCTCATTAATCACCACATTCTGGGAATTCCATAACCTAAATAACTTTCAATTCTGTCCACTTCTACTTTCACTGCTACTACTCCACTCCAGTCCATGCTTACTGCTTCCTAGACTTCCATAATAGCTTTTTTTTAAAAAAATTATTTTATTTTGGGGATCCTTGGGTGGCTCAGTGGTTTGGCGCCTGCCTTCGGCCCAGGGCGTAATCCTAGAGTCCCGGGATTGGGTCGGGCTCCTTGCATGGGGCCTGCCTTCTGCCTATGTCTTTGCCTCTCCCTCTCTCTGTGTCTCTCATGAATAAATGAATAAAATCTTTATAAATAAATACATACATATTTTATTTAAATTCACTTTGCCAAGGCACCTGGGTGGCTCAGTGGTTGAGTGTCTGCCTTTGGATCAAGTAGTGATCCCGGGGTCCTGGGATCCAGTCCTGCATCAGGCTCTCCGCAAGGAGCCTGCTTCTCCCTCTGCCTATGTCTGTCTCTCATGAATAAATGAATAAAATCTTTTAAGTAAACAAATACAATTTGCCAATATACAGTATACACTCAGTGTCCACAATAGCTTTAACTAGCTTTCCTGCCTCCGATCTTGCTCCCCTCAGATCAACTATCATTGCAAACAAAATAATTGTTATAATAATTCTCAATGTTATTGTGCATAAGCATCAATCCAGGATTTGTTAACATAAATGCCTGAGTCTTCCCTCCCTCTGCAAGATTTTGTTTCAGTAGAACTGGCCAACTGAAAAAAAAAAAAAAGAACTGGCCAACTGGATTTTCTTTTTTCTTTTTTTTTCTTTTTTTTTTTTTCCAACTGGATTTTCTGATGCAGGAGTTCCTTAGTTCTGAAAAACACTTCTTTAAAATTTAAGTCTAATCCATATCACACTTGTTTAAAACCTTGTTATGCTTTCTTACTTCCTTAGAATAAAATCCAAATACATTCTAATCAGGCTTACAAGGTATTTTAAGATTTGGACTCAGACTCATCATTTAGCCCCAGTCACACTAAACTTTTCATATTCTCCAATTTGTCATGCAGTCCATCCCTTCTAGACCTTCTTCCCAAACAGTGTTCCCTCTGCTTAGAATACTGCCTGGCTCACTCCTACTCACCCTTCAAGTCTCTATTTCAACATCCCATCCTCTAAGCGTTTCCAAACAATTCATTGCCCCTGCCATGTGCTTCCAAAGCGCCCTGTGCTTCTGATATCACGACACCAAACATTACTGTAATTACTTGCTTAAAGTTGTCTATTTTTCCCCAGAATGTAAATTCCAGGAGAGCAGAACTATGTTTGTCTTTTATTCTAGTGCCTTGTATAACTCCTGGCATACAGCAGGTGCATAATGAAGAAAAGGAACAAGTAAACCCCTTCATGATCTGATCCCTGTTCACTAATTAGCCTTTATTTCTGGTATCCATCCTAACAATATTCCAGCCACACCAAACTACTTCCAAGTTTCCAAATATTCAGTTTTCTCTCCTGTGTCTGGATTTTCACAGCTGTTGTTCCCTCTGCCTAAAACATGGCCTAACTCCAACTTATTCTCGACGGCCTAAGATGGAGTCAGTACTCAGCCATTAACACCCTGCTTAAGCTTAAGCCTATCCCCAGCAGTTGTCACCAACTCGTAGGACTGCCTGCATGTTTATCTGACTTCCTAAGTCATTCCTAAAGACAGAAATTTTAGTATAGTGTTTGCTGTTGCATCTCCAGGATGTAATGGAAATCTAATATGTAGTAACAGTTCTACAAAACTTACAGAATGAACCTTTGATCCACAATCCAATTCCTCCTGCCCATAACCTCATGACCCAAATTCCAGAAATTAGGACTTTATTCAACCCCAGGAAACAAATAGCATCTCTAGTAGTTCACCTAACCAAAACAAATAAAGTCACAAAAGCTTGGCTTATGGATATTTTCTCCTGAATTTAAGGAGGGAGAAAGCTCCCTAGAAACAGGGATATTTCTGATACAAACAACTCAGGATCCTCTCCTTTTAAGGTCTTCACATACACTTGGAAAAAAAAAAAAATTCAATTAGCTGGTTTCACTTCCTAGCATAAAAGGAACTCTTATTCTGTGAAGGGCTTCAGGATGTTCTCATTCTCTTATTTAGAAACTTATTTTCTTCAGACAGGGTGAAAAGCCAACTACTAACAGTACTAACACATGAAACCTGATGTGGAATGCACCAAACTTCTCTCACTCTAAATAAACAAGACCTTTAATAACAGTTTTTGAGAAACATAAATGAAGAATGCACAAGAGAAATAACAAGGAGGTCATGGTACTTTTGAACCACAGGTGTATACACGTTCTTAAAATACATCAAAAAATTTCCAACCCATATACCATAGGGAAAAAAAAAAGCCTATCACACTCACTTCAGAGTCTTCTGCACTTTCATAATCCGACAGAACAGCTGAAAGGAAACAGAAATATGTAAAGAAAAAAGTTATTACTCACTGCTTTTTGAGTCAAGCTAAGACCCTCGTTCAATTCTGACATCAATCTATCAGAGAGAGAAAATCATAATTCCCAGTTACAAATGGGAAACAGGCTCAATGAGTGATTTGCCCAAGATCATACTGCTAAAACGTAAGCTTGTAGGCATTGTGTTACAAAGAGCCACTCAGTGGTACCCGCCCCCAAATCCTTAACGGTCTGAGAGGATGTCAACTGGTGGAAATAGGTGATGTGAGTTGACGGGCAAAATACTTGTCATGATGTTACTCACCATCGCCCTCGATGCCATCTTCACTCTCCTGAAGGAAAGAAGATGACATGATTTAGTTCCTTGATACCCAGAGGGTGGGGAACTGAAAACTCAACACAAAATGGTTGAAAAGGGAGATGAGAAAAGGTACATCTTTAACAAGTAGCAAACGAGGGAGGTCCGGTCTCTTCACTTCCAGCCCCAATTTCTGAATAAAGATCCTCTTTTCACGTGCAGCG
Source organism: Canis lupus familiaris (assembly GCF_011100685.1). Classification (NCBI taxonomy): domain Eukaryota; kingdom Metazoa; phylum Chordata; class Mammalia; order Carnivora; family Canidae; genus Canis; species Canis lupus. The sequence goes on from NC_049230.1 coordinate 22,377,292, forward strand.
GGTCTGCCCTTCCCCCAGAAACCCCAACACCACCTCCTCCCTCGGGGCTCCGGATGCACACTGCACTGGGATAGCTCTCTTCTCTAACACAATACGCCCCAGCATCTACCATCAACTCCCAGCGTCCCTTCACCACCTACACCCCGCCCCCCGGCCCGGCCCACCCGCGCGCACTCACACATTCCGACTCCTCAGCGCTCTTGGCCCCCCCGCTCTCCACCCGCCGCAGATGAAGGGCTCCAGCTCGGCCTCCGCGCTGGGAAGGCAGAGAGCCGCTGCCACCGCCTCCTGCGCTACCGCTGCAGCTCCCGCCGCCCCGCGCCGGGGAGCCGCCGCTGTCTGAGCCCGAAGCACCAGACTCCTCGTCCTCCGTGTCCTGCGAAGCGCGCTGCCGCCGCCGATCCGCCATCTTACGGAGAACGGCCGTCGCCGGCCAGCTCCTTACGTACCGCGCCCGTCGCAGGGGCTGCCGGGAGGCTCGAGAGCTAATCCCAGCATGCTTCACGTGCGACACGGGCCACCGCGCTTTTCAGGGGGAGGGGCTAGGGGCGGGGCTGCCGCCCTGCGGCACTTTTGCAGGCGAGTGGGATTACGTAATCGGTGACGTACCGGGGGCGTTCCGCGACCCCGTCTTCCCTCGAGTAGGCCCCGGGCGTGGGGAGCTGAGCTCCGGGCAGCCGCCTCCGGTTCCTCGCCCAGCCATCTTGGGCCTTCCGAGTGGAGGGCGCCCACCTGCTACAGCTTCGCTGCGGCATTGGAGCTGTTTCATAGTTTTCTATTTCCGTTTCTCATTTCTACCTACGTTTGAAGCAGATCATTTTACTGCATTCGTTTGCTCGGTAAAATCAGTCAAGGTAAACCTCTAAAGCTGTTGTGATGTATCAGATTTGCCACAGCAGCCCATTTGAAGCTAAAAGGTGAAGGAGAAAGCAATTGTTTGCAGTGAAGCTCGAGGACTTAGTGTTGCATCACTACCATGTTTTTGTTTTCTCATTTCCTCATCTTGTATCTTCCCACCCCAGCTATCACCTCTTCCAAAGTGCAGGCTGGTATGATGCCAGACTCAGCCAAGATTTTGGAACTGATTCTAAAAGAGATGATGATGGGAACAAGCGTTGGTTCAGTATCTTGACATGATTTCCTTCTTAAAGGTTACCAGACCGGTAGATGAGAGGAATGCTTGGGTTTTGGCAAGACATGGTCAACAATGAAAAAAAAAAGTCTTAATTTCTTTGGACCATAATAAATATACTCAAGATGCATAAGCTAAGTGATTAGCATACCTACAGGAGTGCACGTTATTGATATGTATCAAACAGAGAAAGGTCACTATGGCAAAGCACAGGATTCTGTCCTCTGTAGTATTTCTTAAAAACTACATGGCTAAAGATCTGATATTTACCAAATTTATAGACAATATGAAACTAGAAGCCAATCTGAATGCCTTCATAGATAGATTCAGGATCTAAAAGGATCTCAACTAGTTAAACAAGGGGCCAAATGTGACAACTTGTAAATCCAGCTCCAAAACCCAGCTGCCAGAGTTCAAATGGAGGATGTATGATTTAATAAGTGTTGGAAAGAAAGGAAGATCTGGAGGATCTTTTCTATCATAAGGTAAATTGATGCAAATGAAGCTGCCAAGTTTAGTGTCTAAATAAGGAAAGCGATAACCTGCCACTTTACCTTTCAGTTGTTTGGTCTGGGTTCAATTTTTAAATGAATACAAGCAATTTGTTCACTTAGAGGGAACTGAAAAATTCAAAATCCTTACTTTTGAGGAATAAATATAAGCTCTGTGAATGTTTACCATGAAGAAAAGATTTGACAGCCACAGCAATCTAACTATTCAAGAGACTATGAGGAACAGGAAGAATTGATTCTTTTTCATCACCCTGGAAGGCAAACCAAGAACCAATGGGTTGGAGTTACAAGTTAGATTTTACCAGTGAGGAAGGATTTTCTAACATTTAGGAAAAAATGCATAGAAAAAAATGAAATGTTGAAGCAGAAGCTGGACTTCATTTGTCTGGAATGCTGTCAAGGGGAAAATCATGCGTTATGGGTCAGACTAGATGACCTCTAAGGTCTTTTCAATTAGGAGGCTTTATTCATTTAGACACCAGGCACCAAGTATCCTGTCCTAGAATCTTGTTTTTAAAGTTGCCACTCACCATAGGTGTAAAGGAGAACACAGAACAAAGGGATGAAAAACATGTTGTGTTCATACACAAATAAAAGAGAAAATGATGTATTTTTCTATTTTGCAAAAATAGATTTCTATTTTTAATCTTTCAATATCTACCAGAACCGTTTAATGCTTCCCAATATATCTAATAAATTGAAGCGGAAGTTCAAAAATTAACAGCCACAATAGTTTATTTACAATTGAACTCTTTATAAGATATTTACAAGACAACCAATTTTACACATCAGAAATGGTATCAAAAGTATGAATTACAACACAGACAACAATATGAAATGGGCATAAAACAAAGCTGAAGTGGACAGACAAGCAATTTTTCTTTTTAATTTATTAACACTAGCTTAAACTTTGTTAAAGAAAGAAACAAAGAACTATGTTTTAGGAGAATTGCAGGGCCTTTGTTGAAGATTGAATTTCACAGTGTTGTATCCCATGTAGGGAAAAAATAAGACTAATTTTCCCCCCACACTCTAACACACTGTAATTTCGCTCTTGGGACTTTGCTAATCTACTCTCCAACCTCCTCAAAAAACCTCAATGCATCCAAATCAAAGGAGAACTGATCTAGAAGAGGGGACAATAAAATGAGCGGTCCTAGGTAGAGGGAGAACCAAGGAAATAGAATCCACTTATGTCTGGCCAGATAGCACCTCATGGATTCCTCTTAGTCTAGCTCAAGTTCAGAATCTGGGGAGTCTCCTGGATAGGGCACAAACACAAAGATTTAATTTGCTAACCCATATCCAAATTAGGAATCCGACAAATGCTGAAAACCAAGAAGAAACCGAGGAATCAAGGAACAACGTAAAGAGACACTGATTGGTCTTTTTTCTTCTTGGGCACATTATAAAGGAACATAACATAGGTCAGAGTAGGAAAGCCAAACAGCTTACCATATTAAAATGATGGAGAACAAAGAAAATCTGGCCCAGTTTTTCTAGAAATCTCTTTCCTCCCCTTAAGGTGTGAGATGAGAGCCCCTAGTGGAATAAGTCCTATTTCTCTCTACACTCTTGCTGCGATGAAGTTCACAGCAGGTTCCCTTGTGGAGAGCCCACTCTCCTAAGCAGATGGAGTTACAAATGAAAACCCATAGCCACACACACACACACACACACACACACACACACACAAAAGGAGAAATAAAAGCAGCAAGATCATCCAAGAATACTACATGTGCTGCCGGAATAATTCCTTTAAAAGTCAAACCCAGGGAGCACAGATCAACATGTCACAAAAATCTTTAGCAGTGGGAGGCCCCTGAGGAACTTTTCTTTTCTTCCCACAATGGTATCCCCATTTTCTCATGCTCCATTGATGGGCCGGCCACACACCCTACATACCTTGGCTTCTCCTCTAAAAGTGCTAATAATCTGGGGACATATTCTCTTCAAGGATAAAAGCCCCTACCTTCTAGGAGATTAGACCCCTACTTGTTTTCACACCATAGTCATAAAGACTAAACAAAGGCATTTCCTATATATTTAAGACCAGAGGTCTTGGCTCTATTTTCCTTCCAGATAGTTACAGGGATCTTACACTGAGACCAAAGTGGCCTGGAGTGCTGTCCTGAATTTTTTTTTAACAAAATGGGGGGAAAGGAGACCAAGATGATACACATACAAATCTATTTTTACAAAGTGAATGGAGAAGCTCATTAGGTACATCTGTTTGTTTCCAAGATGTAGACATTTGCCAGCCAAAGGAAGCACATATTTCCACATACACTCCCCCCACCTTCCCTAAATCTCTATCCCACCACCAAGAGCTCAGCTAAAAGAATAGAGCCCAACTAAGGAATACTTGAGAAGTGATGTGACACAAGAACATCTATACAGGCTCTGACATGCCATCCTCAAATGTCAACTGCTTTTGTTTAGAGTCATAACTTGCCCAAAACTAACCATCCCCATTCTCTTAAGGAGTAGGGGAAGAAATTCAGTTACCCATTAACTAAGAAAATAATCACAGCCAAACACCACTTCCCACACGGCTGTATTACAGAATAGTTTTAAGAGAACATCTGCCAACTTTTTAATCTCTTTTCTACCCTGTGAAGATGACTTGCTTCATCACTTCACTTGTTATTCCTCATCTGGTCCTTAAGCTCATGGTGAGGTTTTTTTGTTTGTTTTGTTTTAGGGTAAACACCACTATACTCAATCTATAAGGAAGGGTATACCAGGGTGAGAAGAGTGCCATGCAGGCACAGCTCTAAAGGCAGGGGTTGCTTCATCTTCCACAAGTCTAACGAAGACAGCCCTTTTACCCCTTTAACATAGGCAAATGTATAGAAGCAGACACTTGAGGCTTCTGAATCTGCCATCCTACAGATTTAGCTTGAGAGCTCATTTCCCCAAAAAAGGAAAAGAAATCCCAATCACCCTCCATAATTCACAATTAGCCCAATGAAAGAGTTTTTGTGAAATCAGAGTGATGAAAACAAAACCAAGATCAAGGGAGTATGGAAGGGCATTATCAGCGAATGATAACATACATGAGGACATAGGTCACATATACAGGTCTCTGCCATTCTCTGGGAATGGCATGCTACAACTATCTGAAGACAGAAGGTTCTTGCCAGTCCAGCTATTTCCTACACGTCCGGTGAGGTGTTTGCTTCTTCTGGATCTCCAGCCTGCATCGGCTACGCTCATCCAACCAGGGCAGCTCAAAATTCCTGGCAAAAAAAAAAAAAAAAAAAAAAAAAGGGTAAGGAAATCAACTTGGAAGACTAGAAGGGATTCAGTGTGGACAAAAGATTAACTCTTAAAAAAGATATTATGCCCCTCACCACCCCTAACCCTGACTCCCAAGTTCCAAATTTGAAATGTCCTTCTTGTCTCAAAGCCAGAGAAACAGTGTGCTATTAAAGTGACTAAATAGGGATTCCTGGGTGGCGCAGCGGTTTGGCGCCTGCCTTTGGCCCAGGGCGCGATCCTGGAGACCCGGGATCGAATCCCACGTCAGGCTCCCAGTGCATGGAGCCTGCTTCTCCCTCTGCCTGTGTCTCTGCCTCTCTCTCTATCATAAATAAATAAAAAATTAAAAAAATAAAAAATTAAAAATAAAGTGACTAAATAATCTATTTCTAACTCAAAAAGCAATCCTTTTAATTATTTTATCACTACAAGAGCCAGTTGCTCAGATAGCTTCACTTCTGTCCAAGAGCCATGGCCTAAGCTACCTGTTCCACCTTATATCTAGGCTTTCATGAGGTTAAAGTACAGGCCAGGGCAGCCTGGGTGGCTCAGCGGTTTGGCGCTGCCTTCAGTCCAGGGCATGATCCTGGAGTCCCGGGAACGAGTCCCACGTTGGGCTCCCTGCATGGAGCCTGCTTCTCCCTCTGCCTGTGTCTCTGCCCCCTGCCCCCCCCGTGTCTCTCATGAATAAATAAATAAAATCTTAAAAAAAAAAAAAAATACAGGCTACCTGAGACAGAAGAGAGGGGAAAAAAACACCTTTATACTTACTGTGGAGTTAATTTGGGTAATGGTCGTCCAAATGCTACAACAGGCAAGAAGGGGGTAATCATCAAACTTTCAACTATGGAAAAAAGCCAAATGGGACTTTATTAGTAACACAGAGGGGAACTGTCTAGCAACTACACCTGCTCCAAAATGCTGTTCACTCATTCAGAGCAGGTTGTACCCTGGGGGGGCCTTGCACCCTTTTTCTTCTTCGAAAAACCTACTCTCTAAGATAGACAAAACTTACCATCATCTGGCTCAGGGAAAAATGAGGTAACCTCAGGCTCAGATTCCTGAATTCCTTTCTTTTTATACATTCTGAGCTGCAGTCGTTGTAAAATTCTTTGTTCCCTGATCCTCTGAATATCCCATCTAGGAAAAATAAACCAGACAAACAAAACAAAACAAACAAACCCAGTATTACTGAAAACTTGCTCTATAAAAGCAACTAACACAATCCAGACACTAGGGAGACCTGTGCTGACTCTTTTCAATGGGGTGGGGAGGTCGGGGATGGTAAAGTGAACGGTCTGCCTGGTCAGGAAAGAGCTGTTTAGGTCTAGCAGTCCAAATCATGTGCTGATGTTCCACAGACAGTGGAAATGAAGAAGACCATACACAAAGAAAAAAAAGCCAAACATTTTTACTTACAACTACCAATTCAAACTAAGCTACTCAACCAATTGGGATGGCAGTAATTTAAGAGTGTATAGCGCTCCAGGACTTTTCACAGCATAGGCGAGAGAGGTCAGGGTCCTAGGGCTCAGTTGTTCCAGGATGGTTTCTCTAGCCTCACCTTTTCCTTCTCTTCTCATCCAGCTCCAGTTTTGCATGCCGCTTCGAAAACACACTGTCATCCAGGTTCTGCGTAAAGAACAGCAGCTGATAAACTATTTATTACCACGTGACACATGTATATACGAACTCATTTCCAGCTTCCAGGAATGTAAAATCTTTTCCCTGTAGATCCCACCTGAGTCTGTGAGTTCTATAGATGTCATGGGAACCTCCTGGTAACAGAATCAACAAAACACACATATTCTTCTTCCCACACCCACCCTTGTAGACTGTCCAAATTTTAAAATTATTTCCTTAAGTTTCCAACGTGAAAATCATGTCAAACTGAAACAACCCCTAAAAATGCCATAAACCCTCCCTACCTCCATGCTTTGCCAGAGTCTCAATTTTAAGAGTCAAATGAGTTTGGAATATATAATTTTGCTGCTGAGTAGCACATGCTAACTTTTTTACTTAGCAGGAAATCTCATTTTGTTTTGAACGCTCCCTATTTCTTTTTGAACAGACCATTTAGCCACTCTGAAACTCAGTTTTCTCTTCTATATAAACAAAAGAGTTGGGCTAGGTAATTGTTCAAGTTCCCTTCTGGCTTTAGAGTTATTTAACTCATCCATCCAATTACTATGACACATTCAAGTTAAACCTCCATTTCTACTCTGTCCATCACTCCCCTCTACTGACAGGTCTTGGGTACCTACCTCCAAAAGGTCTGAAGGATTTGGGTCCCTTAGAGGCTCTACTGAGTGGTCCCTCCAAGAAGGAACTGAAAAAAAAAAAAAGAAAGAAAAAGAAAGGGAGGAGGGGTGGAACCACCCTTAAATCCAAAGTCACACAACCCTCCTATAATTCACTAGGACAAGAGGTCTCTCCCCAGATAGGACAAAGTTACCAAGTGATAGGAATCCATTCTATGGCCTCGCCTGAAGCCATATTCAGTGTCCTCGCTATGGTATAAAAGAACCTAAAATGCCATTGCAGTCTGCCAGACACAGGATCAAAAAAACCCTAAGCCAATACCTGACAATTCATATAATGGATGCTATTGCAGTTCCTGAAAAACAACTGAAATTTGTAGTCATTTGGAAGTCTATAGTGTAATCATACACCGAGGAATCTCACTCTCCCACATCCAACTGATGGGGAATGCAGCTCCCAACCATCCACCATCCCACCAACCCCCACCCCAGGCCCAGCCAGCACAATTCCTATTCTACTCACCAGCCAAGACTGAAGTTTCTCCTGCAACACTTGATGGCATCAGACACCCTAAATAATGCAGGAAAGAAGAATCATCTCAGTGTAAAAAGAAAAAAAGCCCATACCCAAAATGGAGGAAAGGATCATCACTGAAGTTCTCACTAGGAAGCCATTTTGGTTTTTTTGAGTTGTTCTTTTGAGAATTTCTCTCTGGGGGAGGGGAAGAGGGAACAACAGACAAAAGAAAAGAAAATAAGCCCACCACTTTTTTTTTTACACTGAGACGACTTCTTTTCTTCATTATTTAGGGTGGTTTCCCTGCAACAGTTGATGGCCAAGGATATCAAACCTTAAACTCAGAACATGGCAGGTGAGTAAAAGTTGACCCTATTTTTCAAATAAAAGATCAGTGTTCTCAAAACTTACATATGTAGTCTTCTTAAACAGCTCCCTCCTCCCTCCAAACAAACTACCTTGCTGGTCCAGCCTGAACAACATGCACAAAGACTTTGGCTTCCTTAGAACAAGCCATTGAGCTTCCTCTTGAGATAGGATAAGGATTCACACATTTATTCACAACTCAGGCTCCTCAAAGGGCCGGGATCCCCCCAATCAGACTCTTTCTGTACTGCTATGCCCCCACAATCTCAGAGGTGTTTGAAATTTTCTGTACTAGGGCAGAGAGGGTTTTCAAAACAGCCAGTCAAACAGAACAGCTCTGGACCAAGCCATTTCCCAATCCCGGATGGGAAGTTGCTTCATGGTTTCTCTTAAGTTGTTACACAGCATTGCCATGGCAGCAAGAAGGTTAACCATTAAGGATGAACCTGTTCAACTGACTGAACCAACAAAAAACCTGAACCTAGATCAGGATCCTGGTCTAGCTCATGTACTCAAGTGTGAGGCCTAATGAATTTTAGATAGTTAAGAAGAGTAATCTATCTTCCCCACTTAATTTTTTCACCAGAACAGCCAAACAAAGCCTGGAGAATGCTCTTGTCTTATTGGGATGGATTCCCATCCCCATTCCTGCTAGGGCAAGACACAGTGGTAGAAACTCGGGGCTGTGGCTCTATTCAAGAAGGCTTCCCCCACCATCACCCCGGAGTACCCGCAGTGACCGTCACCGACTAACATTACACAATTGAAGGCACATTGCAGTTACTGGTTGATGTAGGAGATAGGGGAGCATCTCTGTGTGGAAGCCATGAAGAAAAAAAAGGGAATGAAGACCAAGGTCCCACATCCCACACCCTCCCCAAGCAGCTCAGATATCCCAAGATAGTCCTTATTGTTTGAAAAATAGTTTGTAGACCATTTTATTTAAATATATGAACAACCAATGGGCTACTGCAATCCAAGTAAACTCTTCACATTTAGAACCTTTGTGAAGTATAGTGAGATAAAGTAAGACTGTTGGGTCTTTGGCAGATTCCTCCTGCCCCCCAGACCGGGACATAGAGATACAGATAAATGTTTATATAGTTAAAGAGCGGAGGCCCAGGTGAAATTCCCCACCCCAAGCTGGCTCCCCAACCGAAAAATTACCATTGGCCCCTGAGAACACCCAAAGACCACCCTCCCAGGTTTCACACAATATCAATTGCAGGAACAGTCGTGCATGGCAAAGTATAAGTTCTATGCATTTCACAGCACAGAAAACCCTTCTTTCAGAGGGCATGCAAGTTGCCGGAGATTACACCCCCAAGTCTGGTGCTCTTGTGATGAGCAACTTACTGGCAAACACATCTCCCAGTGGTGTAAGCAGGCAAATACATTGAGCACATTTTGCTGTAATTCCATCTATTTGCAATGCCTGCACAGTGTCTGTCTCTGGCTGTTAACTTACTCATTCTTGACAGAACTCTGCTTTATTGATTGCACTTTTTTAAAAATGCCAAGGGCATTTTCACACTTGTTAGCTTGACCGCCACCACTAGGGTATAAGAGCAAGTGTTCTCTATGCCTTACTTGCTACAGTCTCCTCCTTCTTTGGAGAGGATTCCCGTAATGGTAACGGTGATGGGGGAGGCTGGTGCCAACGACACAAATACATTTCTGTGGTGGAAAGGTACGGCAAATCTTCTATCTCACTTGAGAAGGCTTTCTCCTTGGGGTGGGTGCTGGGTCCCTTCTGGGGAGTGGAGAGTCTTGGCGGGGTGTCCACTGAAGACCGGGGCTTTTCTGGAGTTTCTTGGCTCCTCAATTCACGTTTACAAACAGTTTCAGATAAGGAACCACAGGGTTCCTCTTTAATGGGAGAGTGCTTAGGAGTTTTTGTTTTGACTTTTGAAAATTCAGGAGCCAGCTTTTTAACAGGAATCTTTCTTTCTGTACTTCCAAATGGGGATTTCCTATTAGATAGGGAAGAAAACATTATAAAATGTATTGACTCTTGAATAAAATCTAATTTGATTACATTTGGGAGCAAGAGAATAAACACGTTCAGGTATCTAAATATCTCAACATCTGGCTCAGTTGGCAGTCACAAGCAAGAACAATCTCATGCTTACCAGTATAACAGGCTCTCAGTTAAGTGTTTGTTGAACAAGTGAGTTTCCATGGTTAAGAATCTCTAATAGTATCTTATTGTCTACTAAATCTAAAAAGGTTCCTATTTTATTCAAGACCCTTTAGCTAACATGAGGTGCCACTACTCTGTGGCCTATGTCATTCCTCTCAACCAGAGCCCAGTCTCTTATTTTTTTCCCCAATTCTAAACCATGTTAATTATAATCTCTACTTCTTTTTTCTTGCTACCTGCTGGCTTTCCTTCTCCCACCAATCTCCTCCCCCAACTCCCATTCCTAGAATGCCACCTCCTTTCCTTTTTACCAACCTAAATTCTAAACTTCTTTTTCAAGATCCATCTCCTCCTTAAAAGCTTTACTAGTCTACCTCAGAATAATCTTTAATGTATCTGAATCTTGTAAAACTTAATTTATATCACTGTTGTCTACGTTTGTATGTTTTATTGCAGTCGAATTCCAAGTTTGCAAAATTTATGCCACCTTTATAGCTATAGACTGACTAATATCTTTGGGTCCAAGGACAGTTAGATCTCACTTCTTTGTCCAATACTACTTAACACAATGAAGGAATTTAACACTTCCTAACTTGACGTGAACTGCTATAGTTTTCTTTAAGAAGCTCAGCTGTCACATTTGCTGCCCATTCTCTTTATGATGTGATGTACTCTACATTCTGTAATGACCACAATGTTCCTAACAGATTTTTATAACCTACAAGAACATTTCAAGATAGTTTCTCAGCATGGGAGACCTCATAATTCAGGATATGGCTGTATTAAAACTAATTCATAAATCCCAATCCCCTACTCTCAGTCACTGGAAACACATGTCCTCATCATGTCCAGACAGCATAACAAAGTTATTAGCACACCTTTTGTGTCCCTTTCCACTCCGCCCACAAGAGAAAGGCTTGGAAGGCAGAGTCTGGGATGTCTCGGAAAGCTCCGGCTGGCACTCCAGTTTAATTTTCTCGGATAGCTCCGTTTCCTCTCTTTCTTCAGTTTCATAGCCCTGAAACAGCTTGTGCCTTTCTTTCTCGTTATCCTTCTTTACCAGCTGCATCCGCCTTTCCATACGTTCAATCCGAGCAAGGAGCTAAAAGAGAGAGTGCCAAAATGCAGACTTAAAACACAAAAAATTACACCCAGGTACTTAGCCCCATTTAGGCATTAGTATGGTCTTCTGCCTCTTTCCATGGACCACAGCAATTCAATTTCTTTCTAATAGACAGCCATCCATCTGAATAGTTTTCCTTAAACGTAATAGAGAAAGCAAGGTACTCTGCTTAATTTTAGGGCTAAACTAGTTGAGGAGGAACATGGGAGAATTTGTAGTTCATTCTTTTGAAAGAAGATTCTCTTCTCTGGGAGGGGCTACAACATGCCTTTCAAATGGCATGGTCTCTGCTACTGCTAACCATGTGGCTCCAAGTCAGTTTGGGAGTTTCCAGAATTAACCTTATGTTCTTTTAGCAGGCCCTAAGTTTCTCTAACTCCTATCCTCTCTTTCACTCCAAAATGCTATACACGGGGGCAAAGTCCAAACAGTATATTGAGAAGGAATTAAAAGCTCACAGTCACAGTGCCACAAGGGATTGCAGTCTTATTTGAAAGGGGTGTGCAGGGCATTTAAAAAATGAACACTCAATTTGGAAGAATTGTAACAGTAACCAGTACCCATAATCCCATTGATCGAGAAATATGCAAATTCCTTTGCATTTAAGAAAACGAGAAAAATCTACTTTTATCTAAATATTAATTCATAGTCTTTTAACTTTAATTAAAGGAGAACTACATAATCAAACAGAAAATGGACGTCTATTATCAATGAAAACTCCACATTAAAACGTTCTGAGAAAAGGTGCCAACTACACCAAGTAAAACAATGTAGTAAGAATTTCATTTGGATAGATAGCAACATCAACGTTGTCTTCATTATATCTACTCAGCTGCAGAGATTTCAGTAGAGGCCAAACAACAACTGGAATAAGAGAAACAAGCTTAAGCAACGCTAAGACTGCAATACACAACAAAACAGTGAATGCCAAGTTCGGACTGATACTCTATCCTTATCTCACCCCACTTTTCCTCCCTAGGAAAGTCTGCAAAGGGGCCATTACCTTAGGAACTGAGCATAAACCTCCACAATCAGCAGAGAGCCCCCCCTGTCAGCCATACTCTCATTTCATCTTCTGTTTTGATTCACAGCCTTAACAATACTTAACCATGGTTTGTGGGTTACATTTCCTTGATTTCTTCTCCTCCACTGGTCCTTCTCTTCCCGCCTCCCCCCCCCCCATGTATGGATATGATGTGTTGTAATTACAGTACCATCACACCCCTAGACTGCAGTACAGTAGCTGAGCAGTGCCACCACCATGTTGAGTAACTTCCACAAATCAACACCATGAGATATTTTGATGAGACCTGCCCCAGCTCCCATTCCACCTTGCAGAATGCATTCTCCAATAAAACAGCCGATGCCTGATGTGATTCATTTGTAAAGCAAACAAAATGAATAGCCCTCTGCTCCGTTGCTCAGCCCTTGGCGCACACAACGCCAGAGAGAGAGAGAGAGAGAGAGAAAGAGAGAGAGACAGAGACTGCTGCAGCCTGAACACAACAATTGTAGAAACCATGTTTATTTTTAGGCAGCTGTAAGGTATGCTAGCACAGTAATACCCCCCACACACACACATATACACACACACAGCTTTCCTGATATCTGAAAGAGTATGTTTTAATGCATAAGGTGCTCTTGGCTAATGCTGCAGTAACGAGCCTATACAGTCATGTTCCTCAGAAGTACAAAGAAATAAGAAATTACTGCCCTATTTCAAGATCCTAAAATAGGGATTTTTTGGGGGGAGGGGGGTGTATTTGATACATTTAATTAACTTTCCCCTGATGCCTTCAAATCTACAAGTCCTTATACAGCACGCTTATATACAAGGGAGCTGGTCAGTGGGTCATGTTTTATAACTCAGATTCTTATTAAAAACTGTCTGGAATCCAAAGCAGTGATTCTCTTCATATCATTTAAGAAAACTAAAATAGGATTCCACTGTGAATCACCTCTACCTCTCTGCCAATTAAAAGGCCTACTTGCCCTATCTAAAGATGCTAGAGCAGTGCAACAGCTGCTCTGTCCCTCTCCTCTAAGAATGCATTTCTAACGCAAAAGCTCTTCCATTTAACCCCTTCCATAAAGCCACCACATATGCATCCCACCTTTGCATAGTCAACCCTTCACAAATCAGGTCTTTTCCCACTCTCAACGTCTTTCCCACAAGTCTAGGGCTGTCATTTTAAATTAACCCCTTGGCACCCGAAACCTCCCCTCCCCCTCCCCCTAGGAGGCTGCCCTTTAACCCTTCCCTCCAACCCAACGTGTCTGTGAGCCTGGTTCCCAAGGACCCGACACTTAAGATACTCTTTGCTGGTGGCCAATCTCCTTACCCCTAACCAAGGGATACCTTAACCTCCTACAGCCCCCTTCCCCCGAGCATGCGCACAACTCGTTCTTCGTCCCGAACGCAGATTAACCCCTCCCGTACCGTGTCTCTCTCCGACTTCAGCTCCTCGATCTCCTTTTCCTTGGCCTGCAGCTGCTGCTGCTGCTGTTCGATGAGGTCCAATTGCAGCAGAAGGATCTGCTTGAGGCAGGCGGCCTGACTGGAGGCTCCCGAGCCGCCGCCACCCCCGAGAGGGCTCTTCCTCATACTCTTCCATCTGCCCTCGCTGGCCGCCAGGGTCCCGGCGGCGGCGGTGGGCGCGAGGGGTGGCGGCCCCGGCAGAGGTAGTGGTGGGGGTCCCGCCGGGTCCGAGGCGGTGGCAGCTGGGGGAGCCGCCCCACCCTTGTCCCCAGCCCAGGGCGTAGGCTCTTTGGCCGCCGCCACGAGAGAGCCCGTCTGAATGGGCAGCACCGCCTGATACTTGGGTCGGGGACTGCAGCCGGCGCCCGCGGCCGCTGGCTCCCCCCCAACGCCGGCTTGTTTGGTGGCCGGGGGCGGACAAGGCAAGGGCACCGAGCCGCCCCAGCTCTCTTCCTGCTGCCCGGGGGCCGCCCCGGCCGGGAGCAACAAGCCGCGGCCCTTGCCGCCGCAGCCGGCCGGGGAGGGCGCGGGGCTCCCGCCCTGGGAGGAGGCCAGCGGGGGCCCCGGCTCCTTGAGCTTACGGTGCCGGGGGAGGAAGTGGGCTTCGGCCGCCCCGGGCTCGTCCTCAGGCCCGCCCAGCGCCGCAGCCCGCTCGTAGTCCAGTCGCTGCTCAGGGTTGCCGCCGGCAGGGGCCGCGGCCGCCTTGAACACTGCGGATCTCATGGTCATAGTGGTCCGGAGCGGCGCCGGGGACCGAGACGGAGGAGGGGGTGGGGAAGGGGCGAGGTGCGGGGGGTCGAGGACGGAGGAGGGGGAGGGGAGTTTGGCGGGCTCGCCTCAGCAGCGCGGCAGCAGGCCTCGGCTAGCGCGGCTCCTCCGGGGCCCGGGCGCCATCCCGCCGGCGTGCGGACAAGTGGAGGCCGCGGCTGAGGCCCGCCGCCGGCCCATGGGGGCCTCGCCGCCGCCTCTGCTGCCGCCGCCGCCGCCTTCGCCTCAGAGGCAGGAGCTCGCACCCAGCCGCCCCCGAGCTCATCCCCGGAGCTCGCTTCGGCCCCCCCTGGCCCGGCCGGGCCCGCCTCGTCTCCCCACCCCACACCCCCCCTTCCCCGCCCCGGCCCCCCGCCCCGGAGCTCGCCTCAGCCGCCCCGAGCCTCCATTTTCCCCCCGCTCCTCCTCCGGAGGGGGTGGGAGGGATGGGTCCGCCCAAAGCCCTCCTACTCCGGGAGGGGGTCTGTCGCCTCCCCCGGGGGGTCTCCGCGGCTCGGGGGCCCCCTCCCCCACAGGCACCCCCGGCGCCTCAGCGTTTCCCTTTAAAAAAACGGAGCCGCTCGCAGCCGCCACCGCCGCAGCCGCCACCGACCGGAGGGCGCATGCGCTGGGCGGGGAGCGGGCGGGAGCGAACCGGGAGCGGAGAGGAGGGAGGCGGGCCGCGCTATTGTGAAAGGGGCCGCCGCCGCCGCCTCGAGGGGGGCGGGGAGGGGGCCGCGGGGCCGCCGAGGGGAGGCCGGGGCTGAGGGGCGAGGACCGGGAAGCCCGCCGAGGAGCGGGGTGAAGGTGGGCTGCCGAGGGAGGGGGAGCCGGGGGAGGGTCCGGAGGAGGGAAGAAAGGGCGAGGGCGGCGGCGGGCCGGCGGGGGAATGCGGAGGCTCGCGGCGGGAAGGGGGCGCGGCGGGATGGAGCGCCGAGGAGGGCAGGGGGTCCGGAAGGCGGCGCGCCCTTGGCGGCGGGGACCGAGCGCTCCTCGGCCCGGGCCTGCGCGGGGCGGCCCCTTCCCCCGGCACCTTGGCCGCCGGCCCGCCCGGCCCTCGCCGGAGGGGCCCCGCGGCCCCGCAAACCTCCTGGACCGGAGTCAGGACTCGGGCTCCTGTCGGAGCCTGTGGGTGTTTCCTGGGGGTAGGATCCTAGCCCCTCCACCCCCTCCCGTCCGCAGCAGCCCCACTCTGGCCCGGGAGAGAATGAGGTTCTTTGTCTATAAGGGATCCAGACCAGAAACGGAGGGACCTCTGGTTCCCAGAGGGAGGAAAACCCATGATGTCTGCTGCCTTAGGGAGTTCTTGCCGCAAGCTCCCTGGAATGAAGCATTGCCAACTACCAACAGTTCCTTTTCCCAACGGCCACCTCCCCAGCCTTCTTAAGTCACTTCTAGCATCTGCTGGAGGTCCATGAAGGGTTGAAGAGAAAAAGAAAATCTCGGGAGGGACTTTTATTTTTATTTGTTTAAAGTTTATTTTTTCGTAATCTCTACACCCAACCTGGGGCTCGAACTCACGATCCTCCCCCCCCCCCCCCCCCCCCCCGAGATCAAGCGTCACCTGTGCCTCCACCGAATTCAGCCAGGCCCTCCGGGGATTTTTATCTTTACCGGGAATAGGAATATTTTAGGGTATTCTCTTATGTGGAGCATTTCTTCCTGTCTCACAATGTTCATGGTCTGTGTATGCGTCTCAATTTATCTTTTTTTAAGATTTTATTTATTTATTCATGAGAGACACAGAGAGAGAGGGAGGCAGAGACACAGGCAGAGGGAGAAGCAGGCTCCATGCAGGGAGCCCGACGTGGGATTCGATCCCAGACCTCCAGGATCATGCCCTGGGCTGAAGGCGGCGCTAAACCGCTGAGCCACCCAGGCTGCCCCTGTGTCTCCATTTCTTTTTCTTTTCTTTTTTTTTTTTTTTTGTGTGTGTGTCTCCATTTCCATGCAACTTTAGCCAACAAGTCCTCAGTTCCTCCAGGAAGAACTTTTATATAGTTTTG
Source organism: Canis lupus familiaris (assembly GCF_011100685.1). Classification (NCBI taxonomy): domain Eukaryota; kingdom Metazoa; phylum Chordata; class Mammalia; order Carnivora; family Canidae; genus Canis; species Canis lupus. The sequence goes on from NC_049230.1 coordinate 22,393,842, forward strand.
ATTCATTTCCTTTTTCTGTTGAGGTGTATTTTTTTTTTTTCAATCCATATGAAGATGGAGCTGACTAACATTCTTTGACCTAATGTGGAAACCTCTGATTAAAACTGGGTCTCGGCATTGTTGGGCCCAAAGCATGAAGCGCTGGAAATTTTTATTTTTATTTTTTTTTAAGATTTTATTTATTCACAAGAGACGCACAGAGAGAGAGAGAGGCAGAGACACAGGCAGAGGGAGAAGCAGGCTCTATGCAGGGAGCCCGACGTGGGACTCCATCTGGGGACTCCAGGATCACACCCTGGGCCAAAGGCAGGCTCCAAACGGCTGAGCCACCCAGGGATCCCCAGCACTGGAAATTTTAAACAAGTGGGTGTCAATGTGTTAATCCAAGAGAACCCCATCCCTCTTTCCACCAGACCTATGGCCTAAGATCTGCAAGGGAAGTATCTGGGTTAGGGATACCAATAAAGGGGGTGGTGGGGGTGGTGGGAGGCCCAAGGAATATGGTAGTCTCTTTCAGTACCAAGACTTTTGATACCCTCTCTACACTGACAGCTCCCAAATTTATATCTTCATCACCTCATCACCTAATTCCAAAATTGTATATATCCAGTTGCCTAGGAGACATATCCACTTGGATGTCTAATCAGCATTTCAAACTAACATCTAAAATCACACTCCTGGGACGCCTGGGTGCCTCAGCCGTTTAGCGCTGCCTTCAGCCCAGGGCGCGATCCTGGGGACCCGGGTCTCACATCGGACTCCCTGCATGGAGCCTGCTTCTCCCTCTGCCTGTGTCTCTGCCTCCCTCTGTGTGTCTCTCATGAATAAACAAAATCCTTAAATAGATGATAGATAGATAGATAGATAGATAGATAGATAGATAGATAGATAGATAGATACCTAGGTGGCTCAGGGGTTGAGTGTCTGCCTTTGGTTCAGGGCGTGATCCCGGAGTCCTGAGATGGAGTCCCCCATCAGGCTCCCTGCATGGAGCCTGCTTCTTCCTCTGCCTATGTCTCTGCCTCTCTCTCTCTCTCTCTCATGAATAAATAAATAAAATTTAAAAAATAAAATCACACTCCTGAATTTCCCTCACCCAAACTCTGCTTCTACAACTTTCCTCTCTTTCTCTCTCACCCATATCCAGTCAATTTCCAGTCACATTGCCCTTTAAAGTGTATATCCAGAATCCACACCTTCACACACCTCCACAACTTCCACCTTGGTCTAAGTCATAGTCCTATTGCACTTTTTTTTATTGCTGTAACCTTGTAATTAGTCTCTCAGTTTCAACCTTTGCCTTCCTCCACTTAAGTTTGTTCTCAACATAGCAGCCATAGTGATCCTGATAAGATGTGAGTGAGATCATGGTCTTTCTCTACTCAAAACTGTCTTGTGGCTTCCTATCTTACTTGGTGGAAAAACAAAATCATTATTATGGCCTATAGGATCTGGCTCCCTGGCAGTGCTCTTTTACTTTGACTGCTACTCTTCTCCCCCTTATTCACTACCCTCCTTGCCACACTTGCCTCTTTGCTGTCCTCCCAATACATCTTGTATGTGTTGCTCAGGCCCTTTCGCTTGCTATTCCCTCTACTTGGATCACTCTTCTTTCTGATATCCACATGCCCTCCTCTCTCACTTCAGTTCTTTACTGAATATCATCTTTTCATCAGACGTTCTCTGGTCGCCTATGTAAACTCCCACCCTCCTCCAAACTCCCTCTCCTCCTTTTTTTTTTTTTAAGATTTTATTTATTGATTTGAGACAGAGACAGAGAGCACAAGCAGGGGGAGAGGCAGAGGGAAAAATAGACTCCTTGCTGAGCAAGGAGCCCGATACGGGGTGCGGGATTCAACCCCAGGACCCTGGGATCATGACCTGGGCTGAAGGCAGACACCCAACCAACTGAGCCACCCAGGCACCCTCCTCTCCTCCTTTCCTGTTTTATTTTTCTTCTTAGTACTTATTATCTTCTAATAATTTACTTTGTTTTCTCCCACTAGAATATAAGCTTCGTGTTTTGTTTACTGCTGTACCATCAGCACCTAGACCCATACCTGCACAAAGTTGACACTTAATATTCATTGAATGAATAAATGATCTATGTAGATATACTAAGAGAAAACCTCCTCCCTTGACCTTTAGCTTGGTTGAGAGTGATAGTCATAATGACATTAATACAATGTAAAAGGTAGTGAAACCTAGGGAAAAATAAAGTTGTCTTGGAGTACAGAGAAGATAGAATATACTGTCTAGAAGGAGTTGAGGAAGCGGCAACTGAGGTCTCAAAGGTTGAGACCATAGGAAGACATTTCAGATAGAAATGAGAACATAACAAAGGTGTGGGATAAAAGGACAGGTTGGAGTAAGTGAGAGAAGTTGGCTGAAGTTTAGCGTCAGCCAGAGTACAGGATAGTGGAGAGTATAGGGGATAAAGCAGATAAGGTGGGTTGAGAACAGATTATGAAAGTCCAGCTAAGAAATGTATAATTTATTATTATTAGCCAAAGTGAAACATCAAAGGATTTCCAGCAAAGCATAAAATGACCAGATTTGTTTTAGAAAGCTAATTTCAATATTTGTATCTATGCACTAAAGGCAGAAGGCCAATTTAAGGCTTTTAGTCCAAGGGTGAAAGGACAAGTGGTTAATCTAAGGTGCTTGTAGTATGTGGTCCTGCATCATCAGCACCACTGAGAGTTTGTTGGAAATGCAAATTCTTGGGCCTTACTCTAGACCTGATGAATCAAAAACATTGGGTGAGACTCAGCAGTTCATGTTTTAATTTTTTTAAGACTTTATTCATGAGAGAGAGAACAAGTAGAGGAGGAGGAAGAGGGAAAGGGAGAAGCAGGCTCTCTGCTCCCTGCTATGGAGCAGGGAGCCTGATGTGGAGCTCAATTCCACAACCCCGGGATTACAACACAAAGTGAAGACACTTAACTGACTGAGCCACCCAGTCGCCCCAGCAGTCCATGTTTTAACAAGCCCTCCAGGTGATTCTGATGCCCCTCAAGTTTGAAAACTTTTGGCCAACCTATTTTTTAAGACTCTTTTTTAAAGATTCATTTATTTTAGAGAGAATGGGGGTGGAGGGTGGGGAGAGAATCTCAAGCACACTTCCTCGCTGTGCATGGAGCCCAACATAGGGCTCCATCTCACAACCTGAAATCATAACCTGAGCGGAAACCTACAGTTTGACACTCAACCCAATTGCGGTACACAGGCGCCCCATGTTGTTGTTGTTGTTGTTTTTTTTTTAAAGTAATCTCTATACCCAACATGGAACTTGAACTCACAACTCTGAAATATCAAGAGTTGCATGCTCCAGACTGGGACTGCCAGGTGCCAACCTATTCTTAAAGGGCTACATAGTAAATATTTTTAGCTTTGACAACCATAGGGTCTCTTGCACTATTCAAGTCTGCTATTGCTGGGATCCCTGGGTGGCGCAGCGGTTTGGCGCCTGCCTTTGGCCCAGGGCGCGATCCTGGAGACCCGGGATCGAATCCCACATCAGGCTCCCGGTGCATGGAGCCTGCTTCTCCCTCTGCCTGTGTCTCTGCCTCTCTCTCTCTCTCTGTGTGACTATCATAAATAAATTAAAAAAAAAAAAAAGTCTGCTATTGCAGTGCAAGACAATATGTGAATGAAGGTGGCTTATTTATTTATTTATTTATTTATTGTGGCTTATGATGAGTTTCCTTTTGTTTTTAAGTAGGCTCCACGCTTAGCCTGGAGCAAACTTGGGGCCTGAACTCATGACCCTGAGATGAAGACCTGAGCTGAGATCGAGTCAGATGCTTAACTGACTGAGCCACCCAGGTGCTCCATGATGAGTGTTAATCTACGGTACCAGAGTTCTGGATATACAGAGGGAACGACAAGTGGGAGGCTCAATGATTAAAAACAAAGGCTCTGGCATGAGATTGCAAGTAATAATTACAGTTCCACCATTCAGTACAATTTTCTTTAGGGACACTGAAATTTGAATGTTATATCATTTTCATGTGTCATGAAATATTTTAGATTTTTCAACTACTTAAAATTTTTTAGCTTAGGGGCCCTGGCTGGCTCATGCTCAGCTGGTAGAACATGTGACTCTTGATCTTGGGGTCGTGAGTTCAAGCCCCACCTTGCACGTAGAGCTTACTTAAAAAGGTAAAATTAAAAAAAAATTCTTAGCTTATTAGCTTGTGGCAAAATACAAAAAGAGGCATTGGGCTGGATTTAGCACTCGGGCTGCAGTTTGCTACTACCATTCATCTAGAGACCATCTAGAGATCTAAATGAAGCTAGAACCAATCTACAACAACAAAGACGACTGACTATATAGTACCTATGTAAATCAATACAGAGTGGCTTAGAACTGTTATTTGCTCTGAGATTATGTGGTTCCTATTTTGTATATGTTAAAATTACTTTCTTTTGTGAAATGGTGATAGTAAAGAGCAATCGGTGGTAGTAGTCTTTTAATGTCCTTACTTGGCAAAATAGAATGCTGGCAATTCTACATCTGTCCCCTACGTTTTTTTTTTTTTTGTTTGTTTGTTTGTTTTTGTTTTGTTTTGTTTTGTTTTTTCTGGAAACTTTACAGCTCTGAAATCCAAAGTCTAAGATTTCACTACTCCAGACTAAGTAAACATGCTTTTCTCCCCCAAGCCAAAAAGCTGGAATTTTTGGATTTAGAGGTCTGATCTTCTTGATCTCAAGTCACAGGATGCGGTAGATAAACCAGAAAATGGAGCCCTGGGAAAAGAAACTCTTCTAAGAAGGGAAGAGAATTCCTTATAAACCGTTAGGTTTTTAAACTGAACTAAGGTCATTCCTGAACTAAGACACATAAGGGCCCACAATATCAAAGACTAAAGACCAAGAGGGATAAAGTGAAGTGCTCCCTTTTGAGGGCAAGTAGGAAAATCTTAGGACCCATTAATTAAGTCCCTAAGTAATAATCTGCCTATGTTATCCTTAATGGGATAAGGACCATTCCCTTTTGCCCTCTGGCTGATCATATGGATGGAGTTAGAGCCAAGGCTACCACTACTCTACGTATTCAGGATGGCAAATTCCATTTCTATAACCTACATTCTTTAAAGGGAGTGCCTACGGTGTGCGAAGAACAAGCCCTTCTACCTGTCTGCGTCTTGGTTTTCCTATACCAAAAAGAAAATTGAAGTAGATCATCTCTAAGGCCCCTTCCCTCTTAAAGACTGTACGAAGCTGTGTTTTTCTGCTAACTGTGGGGCAGAACTAGGTAAAAGTAAAAGAGGCTTATTTTGGCTTCTCCCCAAGGAGAAAGGATTCATCTGGGCGGCTTCCTGAGGCTCTTGGAAAGGTAAATAAAGACTGGGGTTGCGATGCTGGCATTAGCCCAGCCCCACAATGGCACCGAAATGAGATCAAGGGGGAGAGGCCACCTTTCCTTCCTCCCGGAGGATGGGGAATGGGGAACCAGCATGGGTCCACGGAGGTTTCCGGCTCCGAAGCCCCATAGGGCTCAGAGATGTTTCTGGCAGAAACAGAACTGCCCTGCGTCCCTGGCCTCCGCGAGCAGGAGGCTCGTGTGCTGCTCCTCTTTTCCCCTTTGCAGCGGCCCCTCCGAGGGCAAGACACACCCTCTCTGCTGCCTTTTTTTTTTTTTTTTTTAAATCACAACTCAAATTTGGGTATTTTTCGCCCACTACCAGCCCCGCCAAAACTTTCAGCGGACTCCGCCCACTCCACGTGTACCTCCCTTCCCGGTCCCAGCAGCCCCTGCGAGAACCGCCCCCCCAAACACGTGACCAATTGTTATGTTTCCTTCCTGGGGCTCCCTTGTCTCTGGCACCAACGACTGAACAAAAGTGCCCCCTTCAGGGTGAATGTGGGGCAGCAGCCTGGGAGGAGAGGAAGGTTGAGGTGTGCAGTGCAATATGGGAACGTGGCTGTGTCTACTTAAATAATGATTTCATGCCGCATAGCTCCCCCATTAATAACCTTAAGGATCACATAGTTTAAAAGACGAGGCAAATTCAAGAGGAGATATCATCAAAGAAAACGGCCAGGGGTGGAGTTGGGTAAAGTTTTAATCCCTCACTGCACAGTTGGTTACCTCTACTCCAACTCCCATTTCTCCCAGAGTTCTTCATTGTTGTTGGCAGAGCTCTCTGAAATCCACAGATAGCAGACAAGAACCAGGAGTTCTTTAATTACATGGCCTCTCCTAGAGCAAGTGTTCTGCTTCTTGCCTCCTTCATCACCTCCCCTTCCCCAGCCCACACTGGAAGCAGTTCTCCCTCTATGGGCTGGTATTCCTCCAGAGCTGACATAAATTTTATTTCCAAAGCGGAGTTTTTTGTCTCAGCGTTAAGGACATCTGCCCTAGATGGGAAGAGCACAGGGGATCATGTTGGAGGGAGAGGTGGGCAGGACAGCAAAATTAGTCCAGTGGGAAGGCTTGATGCATGGATCAAGAGGACTAATCAGGGAAGGCTAGAATATAGGTCAAATGAAATCAAGCAGGGAACCAGCTTTCTTTGGAAAAAAAAAAAATTCTCACCTGGCTTTGTCCATTCATCCCCACTCCCTTTCCCCACATGGGATGTGAGGTTGGGAGATTGCGTTGGGAATTGGGGTGATGGAAGGCATATGTTAGGAGGTTGACTAGGAGAAAGAGTTATCTATCAGGCAGTGCTTAGAGAAGGAAGGGTAGGGAAGGGTAAATTTAAAATCAGAATGAGGGATCCCTGGGTGGCGCAGCGGTTTAGCGCCTGCCTTTGGCCCGGGGCGCGATCCGGTGCATGGAGCCTGCTTCTCCCTCTGCCTGTGTCTCTGCCTCTCCCTCTCTCTGTGTGACTACCATAAATAAATAAAAAAATAAAAAAAATTAAAAAAAGATTTAAAAAATCAGAATGATCACAGGGCCATTTGTCATTCACAGTCATAGAGGTCATGAATAGTAGTCGAAGAGCTACAGGTCCAGGGGCCCCAAAAAGGGGGACCTTAGTGTAACCAAGTAGCAGGCTCTCCGTGTGCATGTTAAGGAGCAATGTGTGGAAGGGAATGGGACGAGTCCAAGGGCACCTATTTTCAAGGGAAACAGCCGAAAAGCGAGTAAGCTAGGACATTAAAGACTAGGGACACTTGCTCTCCTATAACTCAACATCTGTCAGCGCTCCCATTACCAGGTGCTATTTCCAGAGTCCCGGGCCTAGAGGAGGAAAAGGAGGGGCCCGGGTGGAGAGACAGTGGGAGACCCATTGGGCTCCTCCCCCAGCCCAGCTGCAGTTCCAGACTTTCGCCACTGCGGGGCTCCAGAGCTCAACCACAGCCCCAGAGTAAGGGACGAAGAGAGAACCTCCCGACTGCGTGAGACGTCAGTGACAACCGGGCGCAGAGAGGTGACCTGGAGGTCATCTGCTCTGAAGCTCCAGACCCTTCACAGGGCCGTTGGGAAGGCATCCAGCCTCAACTCTTCTGTCTAAAAGGGACTTGTGGCACTGGGAACTAGCTCTCCATCTCTTACCCTTACCCTCTTCTCTGTGGTCATTTCCTCCCCCGCGTGTTTCCTTACCCTCTCCCCAAACTCAGGGTGGGAGCACCACCACCATTCCCCCAGCCCCCAGCCTGTCAGAGTCCTGAGGAATGCTCTCACTCTGGCTGGGTGCCAGGCTGTGGACTTCCTGGGCTTTGGGGGTGGGGCTTGGCGGAGGGGAAGCCCTTTGGAGAGAAGAGCCATCCAGTCCTGCACTGGCTGTGTGCTCTCCCCCTCAGGAGTTTGAGCAATCTCCCCCCCCCCCATCCCCACCCACCCCCACCCCGTAAGTAAACGGCTCATCTATCATTCTCTGTCACCACCACCTAATTTCTTCCCCTACAATAGCATTTCCTTACCAGGACAAAAAAAATCCACAATCTGGAGGTAGCGGGCATCCTAAACACTGGTTTATAGTGAGAGAGAGGGAAAACACCTATTTCGAACCTGCCTTCCAGTTCCAGAAGCCTATAGCTGGAAGGAGAGGTTCATCTGCCAGGGTCCTGAGGTAAGGGAGTTATAAATGGTAATTCAGTTATAGGGCTTCTTTTGAATCCTGCTCAGAACCTCAGATCCAAGGAAGCACATGGGTCTCTATATAGTAAAGCTTGGGAGTGGATTTCTGCATATCTGACCACCTCTACTCAGCCTTCATATCCCTGAAATAAATCAGCCGAAATCTGAACTCACTGATCCACATCAAGCCAAGGAAATCTTTCCAGCCTCTGCAGGCTGGGGTGGGTTCAACAAGAATGGGGAGCAAGCGGGCAGAAACCACTTCCAAATCTAGTGAATAGAGACCAGGGCCTGTAAGAGACCTCTGCCTCTGATCCAAGGGGTCCTCTGCTCAGAAATGTTTTCATATTTGAGGTTTGGATTGTCTTCTGATGTTGTCCACCAACGACAAACTGAGAATGCAGTCCTGCAGTATCCCCTGCCTGTGGTGCCTCAGTGCCACTTTTGCAGCCTCTCTCCCTGACGTCATCTGCAGACCTGTGCCAGATTCCCAAGTTCCTATCTTGAAACCTCAGCCCCCACACCCAGGGCCTAGGGGAGAGCCAATGTAGGTCACTGCAGCTGAGCCTGCAGGGCTGTCTGCTCCTTGAGCCCACAGCCTTTCAGGCACAGAGAGGAACCCTTGCAGAGAGAAGTGAGAGAAATGGCTCTGTGAGAACCAGAGGAAAGCATATTCCTCAAAAAATGAAGCAGGAAGAGGCCAGGAGTCAATCTGTCACACCTGAGACAATAATAGGACCTCTCCTCCTGAGAAGCTACATGGTGATGCAGGAGAAAAGACCAGAGGAGACTGGCTGAGCATGGCTCCCGTCTCTGCTCTCCACCAACCCCACCCCCACCCCACCCTGCCCCATGCCTCATCCTTGTTCTGTTTGCTTGTGAAAGGGAACCCTTCTTTTTTTTTTTTTTTTTTTTTAAGATTTTATCTATTTATTTGAGAAAGAGAGATAGCTAGAAAGAGCACACGCAGGGAGAGAGGGAGAGGGAGAAGAACCAGGCAGGAAGCCCAATGTGGGGCCAGTACCAGGACCCTGGGATCATGACCTGAGCCAAAGGCAGACACTTAACCAACTGAGCCACCCAGGCACCCTGAAAGGGAACCCTTCTGATCTGATGTCCATTCCCCTACTTCCCTACTCGCTTTGCTTTCCAGGTTCGGGTTTCATTCTCAGGAGCCTTTGTGATTTGCTTCAGAGACCCTCTGCTTCCTCTGGTTGCAGTTTCTGGGGCTTAGGAAGCTAGAATAGGCCAGAGTTGTCCCCACCCTCCCCCATTGAAAGACTTTTCCTGCTTGTTATCTGTTAAACTCATTTTGCCTGGGGTACTTCCAACCCTCTGGGATCTCATTCCTTTTCTTGGCTGTCCCTGCCCATCTCCGAGATCCCAAGGAGGGTGTGTGTGCGTGTGTGTGCATGTGCCTATATGACAGTGCTCATATTCTCTTAGTTATGCATGAGGAGTCAAGGAACTATGGCTCTAACTAGCTTGTGGTTCCCATGGTCAGCAAAAATAGACAAGGAACCAGTTTCTATCTCCAGCCTCAAAACAATTTAAGCCACAACCAACTGTTCTAGTAGAAGCCTCAGGAGAGGACAAAGAGTAGGTAAGATGGAAAAAGGACAAATTATTACAACCCTAACCCTCGCTTCCTTTATCCCTCTCACCCAGTACCTTTCCTGCCCTTTTCAGTTCTGTCACTCATCCTCCCAATACTTTTCTGCTCTCGTTTCCAGAATCCTTGCACACAGTAGGCACTTGATAAATGCTTTTTACACTGAGTCAAACTGAATCCAGTTGTGCTCTCTGGCTAAACTTAGCTGAAGCAGCACGAAAGGGGAAAGTGGACATTCCACAGATCTTGGGCTGGATCCTGCAGGACTGATTGCTGGGGAACAAAACCTCAGAGCAGTGGTGCTCACCTCAGCGTGCATCTGAATCCCCTGCAGGGCTAGGCCCTACTGCCAGAGTTTCTGATTCAGTAGGCCTGGAATGGGACCAGAGAATTTGTATTTCTAATAGGGGCTCAGGGTATGCTTGGGTGGCTCAGTGGTTGAGCCTTTGGCTCAGGTTATGATCCCAGGAACCTGGGATAGAGTCCTGCATTGGGTTCCCCACAGGAAGCCTGTTTCTCCCTCTGCCTGTATCTCTGCCTCTGTGTGTATGTCTCTCATGAATAAATAAATAAAATCCTTAAAAAATAAACATAAAGGGCAGCCTGGGTGGCTCAGCGGTTGAGCGCCGCCTTCAGCCCAGGGCATGATCCTGGAGACCAGAAATTGAGTCCCACATCCGCTCCCAGCATGGAGCCTGCTTCTCCCTCTGCCTGTGTCTCTTCCTTTCTCTCTCTGTCTCTCTGCCTCTCATGAATAAATAAATAAAACCTTAAAAAAAACATAAAAAGAATAGGTGCCTAGGTGATATTGACCCCACTACTAATCCTGGGATCACCAGTGGATCCTGAGAACTACTGTGTTTGGGAAGCATAGTCCCTGACCCCAGTGCTCACCATGGGGACCTGACTGGTTCCAATATTATATAGTTTAAGAGGAAAAGACAGGTGAGAATTGGAAATGTGAAACGTGATTCCTGCTCAGCCCTCCACCCCAACGTGTATAGGGATCTAAGAAAGATAGGGCAAGGGCAGCAGAAGTTGGTGTCGGGCTGATTATCTCTTCTACGTCGTTTAAAATAGCCCATGGACTTGATCCTGGTTGAAAGTCACTTCCCAAAAACATGTTTTGCAGCAGCAGCAAAGGAGCACTAGGAATTTCCTGTGGCGAGGCAGCGCCAGCGTGGGGAGGGGAGAGGCAGTGCTGAGCGAGAGCCTTCCCTTGGCTCGGGCAGGGCCACGTGCCCCACCCCCTCGCTTGCACATGTCTCCGCCACCACCGCCGCAGCAGCCGGGCTGTTTATGAGCGAGTTGTTGTGGTAGAAATGGAGCAGGCTGCACATGCCCAGGCCATGTGACCTGGGCAGCCCGCGTGAGCCTCGGCCGGCGCAAACACCCTCGGCCCTGTCCTCCACGGGCCAGAGAACCAGGAGGAAAGATGGGGAAGGAGCAAAAGGGCACTAGGCTTGCTTCTCCCTGCCTCCTGGCTCTTTATCCTGCTTCTGTCTCCTTTTGTCTCTCCTGAACCACTGGGGGAGCAAATACCCGGGTAGGAAACATGGTTTCTCCAGGCATATTCTCCTCCCAGGCAACCCCTTGGCGTTTATACTACCCAAAGCCTTAGACCCCACATGAACAAAGGGCCTTCCCAAGCCAAGAGCACAGAGTGGCCCCCCCAGCCCTGGAGTTGATGTGCCAATGTCAGCCCGGAGCCAAGACTTGGTTTCCCTGAAGCCTGGGCTCCCCAAATCAGGCTGCCTGGCCCCCTCTTTCTAGGAAGAAAGATGCCACACAGAGATGCAGCAAATGCCCATTCCAGGATTAGAACAAGGAGAGTTCGGGAATTTGTGGGGTCAGGGATGGGAAGACAGGGTTCTTTCTGCAGCAGTGGTCTATGGGACAGGAAAAGGAAAGTCCTTCTGCCAATCGGGGATAGGGAGGAGCTGAGGGTGGGGTGGGGGGTGGGGGATCTGGAGGAACTTCACACTAACGTCGGTCCAGCTGGAGAACAAACGCTAGTGCTAAAGACAAGCTCAGCCTCCATCCCTCATGGAAGCGTCCCCTCCCATCCACCTGGCCCTCCCAGCCCCATAGAGTCCTTCTCTCAGTACTTAACCCCAGACCCCCACTTCAGCCCTCTGCTCAGGGCCCCCTGCCCCGTGACCCCGTTTTTGAGCAGCAGTGCCTCTTGCTGGGATGTGAGACCGCGCTGGAGTCAGGCGGACAGTAGGTTAGCAGGAACAAGCAAACGAAACGAGCACGACCCACATTTCCTCATCGCACCAAAACTTCGCAGATCCTGCATTGCAGAGCTAGCGCTTTTTTTTTTTTTTTTTTAATCTCCGCTGGGCCCCTACACACGTCTGCATTTTTGCAACCAGCACAGATTTTTTTTTCAGGGTGCAAACTGTGCATTCTAATGAGCCAAAGCTCCTTCCTGTGGCATTGAAAATCTCTTTGGCAAATTGCTTCTCCCCCTTTCACCCCCCCAATTTAGAAGAAGGGGGGGATCCCAAATTTGCAAAGTCGCATTCTCTCTCTCCCTCCTTCTCCTGCCCCCCCCCCCTCAAGATACTGCAGTCTTTCCGGGCCCAACTCACAGCTGCAGACCAGGGGAGAGGGATGGGAGGACGAAAATGAGCTTCTTTCCTTCTTTCCATGCAGGCTGAACTAGAGGGGCCAAAGCTGCTTTTTTTCCTGGGCAGCCCATTGCACCCTTCTTTTCCCTCCCCATCCTAGCCAGTGTTTATGTAGGCCTCCCAGAAGCTATGCACAGCCCCTAATGTCTGCCCAGGCCGTCACTCCTCCGAAGGTCCATTCTGCTCACCAGGACTGTCATGAGCCTCTGGCCTCCCCAAGCAGCTAGGAGAAGATCCATTCCAAGGTATGGGAATAAGGAGAGGGTTTGACCTAGAGCTTGTGGTAAGAGGTGGAAACAGAGGCAGGCACACAGGTACCCCTCCACTCCCCCTCTCACTCCCCTGTATCTCAGTCCTACAGAGGCTCAAGGACAGACAATAGGCTTTTGCCAGACCTGGAATAAAGAAACACCAGTAGGCTCCAGAAGCAGCATAGCTTCTGGTTGGACAGGATGGCCTTAGCATAGCATGTGCTGGATGGCACCATTCCCCAACCCAGGAGAAGGAACCCCATGCCAAAAAGAGGGTAATCTGAGACTTAAGTCTTTCGCTGCCAAGGCCAGTCATGTACCTCCTGGATCCTGGGATGTGAGTTGGATCCTGGGCTCTGAAAGGGGGACCCTCCTTCCAGTTCCCCAAAGCATCTGATGAAGCATGGCCTAGGATGGTGGAAGGCTTTAGGAGGGGCACATTGTTCAAGCAGGTAAATGGGGAAGTGGGAATTGTTTCATTAGGGCTTTGTACACAATTATTTAGGGGGCCTTCTCTTTTTTAAAAAATACTTTTTTCTTTATTTATTTATGATAGTCACACAGAGAGAGAGAGAGAGAGGCAGAGACACAGGCAGAGGGAGAAGCAGGCTCCATGCACCGGGAGCCTGATGTGGGATTCGATCCCGGGTCTCCAGGATCGCGCCCTGGGCCAAAGGCAGGCGCTAAACCACTGCGCCACCCAGGGATCCCACAAATTTTTATTTTACTATTATTTTTTTACAACATAGTGATTCAACATACCTATACATTACAAAATGCTCACCATGGTGAGCATAGCTACCATCTGTCACCATGCAAAGTCATATGAACCAATCCGTTCTTAATTTTTTTTTTTAAGATTTATTGACTTATGATAGACATAGAGAGAGAGAGGCAGAGACACAGGCAGAGGGAGAAGCAGGCTCCATGCACCGGGAGCCCGACGTGGGATTCGATCCCGGGTCCCCAGGATCGCGCCCTGGGCCAAAGGCAGGCGCCAAACCACTGCGCCACCCAGGGATCCCCGAACCAATCCGTTCTTAATACATCCACTGAAGGAAGCACAGTGGTGCTTTAAAGGGCCCTGACCTACCTGCCCCCTCCACCTGCTGTGGATCCCAAAGTCAGAGGGAGACAAGAGGGTTCAGGTGTCTGCTTCAATGACTCATCTGTGAAGCAGTCACTGTGGTCATTTGTTTGCTTTGTTTGTTGTACCCTATTCTGGCCCCTGTCTACCTTTACAATCATGCAAGGAGAATGTGGGAGGGAGACAGGGGAGAGGATGAGGAAAAAGGAAATGGCTCTGGGAAGGTGAGGTACTTGTGGGACAGGGGTTAGGGTGCTTCAGGCTTCTCTTCTTGTTGACACCTCACGTTAGGAAACACCAGGATGAGATGGCTGCTCAGACGTTTCAGTGTTTGAGTCGAAGTGATCACTTTCTCCAGGAAGGGCAGTCTTGCTAGTGGAAATAGTTGCACCCTCATACTTGAGGTCAGATTCCCAACACCCCTGAGTCTTCACTGTGACACTGGCAGTGGTAGTTCTAAGAGATAGCTGAGGGAGCTTCAGCCTCTCCAAAATTCTCTATCGACTCCACCACTATTTGATGTGACATCTTCTCTTTGGTTTTCTTTAAAAAAAAAAAAAAAAAGATTTGTTTATTTACTTGAGAGAGAGAGAGCATGAGCAGGGGTAAGGGCAGAGGGAGAAGGAGAAGCAGGCTCCCTGCTGAGCAGGGAGCCCAATGTGGGGCTCGAGCCAGGAACCTGAAATCATGACCTGAGCTGAAGGGAGACACCCAACCAACTGAACCCCCCAGGCACCCCTGATGTGACATCTTCTCAATTCTCAGTGCTTCACTTCAAGTAGAGCTTCAAGGCAAATCGCCTAGCCTCTACTGCATCTCAGGCAAGCTAACAAACATCTCAAAGTCTCGGGTTCCCTCTCTCTAAAATAAGAATGAGACCTTCATCATAGTGTTGTTATGGATATTAAATGAGATAATATGTGTAAAACACAACACAGTGCCTGGCATACAGTTGGTACTTAATGTGTGCTTATTATTTCCTTTCCTTGGAGAAAGGAGTAGTAGCGAGGTGAGGATAGAATCTGAGGCAAAACATATCCATGGAACTCAACCCTAGACTATGCTTCACCTTCTCTTTCTCCAGTTCCCCCAAAGAACAAATCAGCTCAGATTTAAGCCCTCCTGTGGCATGTTGTTGAAATTCTCCCCAAGAGTAGGTAGGTGAAGGAAAGCCACCTAGCCCTTTAGAGACTAGGAAAAGAACGTAGGAGGGCAAGGCAGGAGTCTTTCCCAGGCACATGGCTGCTTCCCTGATTCTGGGAATCCCCGGGGTTTCTGACCCAGGTTTGCATCACCTGGGCAGGGAGGTTACTCCCCTGGGCCATAGTTTGCTTGGTGAGAAAGGAGAGGGAAGGGAAGGCACCTACTGAAGCCTGACCTGGTTTCTAGAAAGGATCCACCCTCAGACAGTCAGTCAAGCAGTCAGCCCAAGATTTAGGCCACCCAGGATTTGTACGGGGCGTTGCCCTGTTACCCAGAACAACACACTGGCAAGGAGCATAGATCCTGGATCGAACACACGCATCCCTGCACACTCATACCATTCACACACACTCACACATGCAGTTTTTCACTCATAAACAATTGCATGCATACTTCGGGTAGAGTTTGGAGCTCTTGATCCCTCTCCTTCCACTGCTTTATCTGTGCTGTCCACTCCCCTAACCCCCAGTCCAAAGAAATCCAGGAGAATTGAAGACATATTTGGAAACACACACACACACACACACACACACACACACACACACGATCCAACCCTGCCCCCAAATGGTGAGATCAGTCCCTAAATCCCAGACTCTGAGAAATCTAAGTAGAAGTATGTGCAACATGGAGCCAGGGCTTGCCTTGCTGTGTCAGGTCTTGGATACGTATCCTTCCACACGGTTCTAATCTGAGTACTGTTTATTAAGAACCCAGTTACTTCTTGAGCTGAATTTGGCTATAGGAGGAATGGTTGTGTGTGTGTGTGTGTGTGTGTGTGTGTGTAGTGTAGAAGTGAACTGGAATGTCCAGCTGGCAGGAGAGGTGGGAGGCTGTGTTGAATTGCACCTGTTGTCTTAAGGTCAAGGTTGAGGTTAAAGAGAGGCCAAAGCTAGATTCTATTCCAGGTCCCCAAAGGCAAGACAACTCAGCCTTTTCTCCCTCCCTTTGGTGGCTCTGGGTTCCATGGGCCTCTGTACTTCTGCCAGTTGCTGCTGGCAGTAGAAGGAACAGGGCAGATAGACTAGAAGCTTCTGGAGCCAAAGAAGAGTCCTGCCTCTTCATTCTTCTGTATCCTTCCCTCCAATTGTAGAAGGAAGATCCCAAAGTTACCTCTTTGTCAGGGAAAAAAAGAAAGTGGGGCCCTATTAGAAGCGCTGCAGAGTAAGGAGGCAGCAGAGGTAACCCCCCTCCTTTACTTTCTTCCTCCCAGCCTCCGCTTTCATACCTCACTCAGACTGCAAAACAACCCAAGTCCTTGCCAAGAGTTAGGCTGACTGAATTTCAGTGCTCCCTGCTTCTGCTTCCTCTTCCCTCTCCCTGGCTGCAAACGCAGGGAGTCTTGACCCCTGGCCCTTTCCCCATAGGGAAAAAGACCAACAAGCAGAACAGGGGGTGGACAGGATCATGAGCAATGAACAGAGCTCTGGGCCTCAGGGAGGGTCCAGGACAAGCAAGGGGAGTGTGCTGGTGTTGTTGGTGGAACTGGTGGAGTACTAGAGCTCATGCCAAGGGCCCTGATTTTGAATCTAGCCCTGGCCCTGGCTGTGAGGAAGAGGCAGGGAGAACACAGAGGGCATGCAATACTGGACATGGCAGCTCATCTCCCAGCATTCCCTCCAGAGCCGGGCAGGAGGGGGAGGGGAGAAGGCTGAGGTCAGAACCAAATTTTCCTGAAAAGCCTCTTTCCGTGTTTGTCCTAGCCCCTCCCAGGCCCTCCCACGCTCTGCCACAGCTTCCCAGCTCTAGGCTAGAGGACCAGGGCAGGCCAGGGAAGAGCTCACTGTCTGCTCTCTCCCACATTTCCTGGGGTCGAGGGGGGTGGGGTGGATAAGGCTGAAACCCAGGGTATTCAAAGGAATCCATTTTAGACAGCACATCTCCTGGGAGTCAGAGGGTCAGTGGTCAAGGCAGCTATTCAGTCACCTCCTCTCAACCTCATGGTCCACTCGGTTCGCTGGTTTCCTCACTACCCAGGTCCCTCCTTCCTTAGTGCCCACACTCCTTTTCTCTACCTCTCTGGTTACTGTCATGTTTCCAGGGACCTCTCAGTGCTGCCCCAGGAGCTGTCTGTGAACAAGTGGGGAAGGGCTTCCTGTGCAGAACAAAACCCTCCCTAGAAACCCTGGGACAGGAAGGAACTAGTAGGAAGCAGCAGGTGGCTCAGGCTCCCTTGGTTGCTTGAAGAGGCCCCATCTCTCCCCACAGTCCAAATCCTCAAGCGGGAGGGGACCCATTTTCACCAGTGGGGCAATTGCTGCTCTGAAGGGAGATGCTGGCCATCTCTAACCCCTCTGGGCAGTGTTTCCCTTGCAGGTCTGTCCATCTCCCTGCTATTTAGGGTGGGCAGAGGGAACTAGGAATGAATGTCTGACCTTGGGCCACTCACTTCTAAGCTTCATTTTCTTCTTACCAAGGAAAGGATGCTAAGGAAAGGGGAAGGAGTTAAGATGATCTTTGGGTTCCCTTCTGTGGGATCTACATGCTGCATTCAAGCACCAGGTGTTGGGGGTGGGAATGGGTCACTCTGCCCCCAGACCCCTGCCTCACGTTTTGCCCCATTACTTTAGGACCTCAAAGCACTTTCACCATAAAGTTCCCCTCCCTGGTCTTTTTTATTTCCCAGACAAAGGGAAGTGACTCACCCCAAAGTCACCTCGAATGAATGGGGTGGTGTCATACAAGCAAACAGGGAGTCCCTAGGGACAACCTCACCCCCATAGCAACTCCTTTTCCTAAAGATGTTCTCCCTAAGGAGAGTGGAGGGAAAAGGGGTCACATTTCCTTTTGGTCTCAGGACTTGGTTCTGCAGCAGAAATTCAGCTTAAGTTCCTGACTCTGGGAATATCTCCCTTCCCTACTTGTCATCTCTCCCTGTGTCACCAGTAACCTCAAGGCGCAGTCCTGCAATCACGTGAAGCCCTCACGTTTGCAAGGTTTGCAGAAAGAGCCTGTTAGTTTTGATCTGCCAGGGAGCAGCCAAGCTTGCCAGTCCCTCCCCAGGAATTCACATGCCTCTGCCATACAAGCTTTCCAAACACGCCACCCTGACTTTTCAGTGTACCCCACCCCATTCGGCTCTTAGCTCCTCCCGCGTCCCAGTAGCCGCTTCTTGCAAGGCAGAAAGGGGGAAATAGACGCAGTCCGCCCCCTTTGCCAGTGGACTACAAATCCCGACAGGCTTGGCGTTACGCAGGCGCACGGAGCTCAACGTGCCTGCTGCTGGAAAAGTGTGTCACTGGGGCACGAGGCGCTCCCTGGGATCACATGGTACCTGCTCCAGTGCCGCGTGCGGCCCGGGAACCCTGGGTTGCTGGCGCCTGCGCAGAGCCCTCTGTCCCAGGGAAAAAGGCTGGGGCAAAAGGCGGCTGAGATTGGCAGAGTGAAATATTGCTGCCGAGGGAACGTAGCAGGGCACACGTCTCGCTTCTTTGCGCCTGGGTGCCCCGTTTCTCCCCATCACCTACTTACTTCCTGACTGCAACCTCTCTCCCTCTGGGACTTTGGCACCGGGAGCTCCAGATTCGCTACCCTGCAGCGCTGTGAAGCCGTCAGGCAGTGGCACCCCGTGCACTGCAGAGACCCGACTCTCCTAGCTACCTTCCAGCCAGAACTACAGCAGGCTGATTCCCCCTCCCCCACACCCTGCTCTTCCCATGCAAAGCAGACCTCCGTTGCCTCTGCGTCCTACCCTTCTGCAGGGCTGCAGTCCGGCCACCCCGAGACCTTGCTGCAGCGTGCCTCGGATCCTGCTTGTGATCCGCGGGGTCCATTCCCCGCCCTCAATCAGTGCCCAGGGGGAGACAGCGGCAATTGCAACCTCCAGCCTGTGTCAAGGTCCGGTTTGAATGACCGCTCTCGGCCAGTGAAGACATGACGACCCTGGACTCCAACAATAACACAGGTACTGAGATTCCTTTACCGTCATCATCCTTTGTAGTTGTCTCCTCACTTTCATATATGCCTTAGAACAGGAGGAACTTTGTAAGGCACTGGGGACTCCCTCGGCCCGGGGATTTGCTAGCATAATGGGGACCATAGGCTGGGATTTCCTGAGCGAGTTGTTCGTTCTGGGAAAGAGCCCGGAGGCGCCCCACCACCTCTCAGAGTCCCAAAGCTCCTTTTAGCCTGAAGGACTCGGATCCCGGGCAGGAGGAAAAGGAGAGCGGGTACGTGTGGTAAGATGCACAGTTTTGAGGGACTGGGAGCCTTGGAGCAGTGCCCCAAACACCCCTATCTCCCCTCCCCCCTCGCCTGCAGCTGTGGCATGCCTGGCCTTCTCAGAAAGGGGACCCCCTCCTCTCTCTCTTCCTCTTCCCCTAGTTCCTGCAAGCTCAAGGGAACCTGAGAAGCAGTGGGGCGATAGGGGCTCGGGGCAGGAGGGGCTGAGGGAATGGGTCGGATCTCACTGGGGAATCCTCAGTGACAATAGGGAGCGGCCCTGAAGGAGCCAGCAGAGTAGTTGGTGCTCTGCCCCGGGGAGGACACCCACAACGCCCGGGAGGCCAGGAGGGCTCACATGGCTGCGGAGTCCGGCCCACGTGCTGCGTTTGTTTTCATTCAGCAGAAGCCGTGGCCGCCACCCCATTGGTCGTTGCCTTCCGGCCCCGTTACATAATGAGCTCCGCCCCCCGGTCGCCCCGGCAACGCGTGTTCCCTTCCCTCCTTCCCTCAGTTGCCCCGGCCGGGCTGGCGTTTGGGGCCCAGCCCAGGACCCGGAGGCCCGGGAGGGGCGGGACGGGGGCGGGGCCGCCGCTCCCGATTGACGGGAAGCGGAGAGGGCGGGGCCTCGGGTTCCGGGGTTCCTCGTTGGGGAGCCACGTGCAGGAGGCACACGTGGAGTGGGGACGTGAGGCCGGCTGAGGGCTCGGCTCCCGCCCCGCCCCTCCAAGATCTGGGTGAAGCCGGGCTGACTCACCGCCCCCGCCTGCCTCTTTTCCTGTCCGCCTGCCTGGGGCCCCCCTTCTCCCCATCATCGAAGCAGAGTAAGATGGAGACATCCCTGACCTCTCGTGGCCTCATGTTTACTCTCCTCAATGGTACCTCCTGTCTAGCTGACCTTCGCCTCTTTCCTTTCCTCTCACTTTAATGCCTTTAGACTCGGTGTTACCATGGTCCAAATTCCTTCTGTTCCTGGAGCATCTCTTTCCTTAGTTCCGCAAACACTGTCTCATTCCCCATCCCCACCAAGCAAGCAGCAGTTGTCATGAAGGACTTTCCCAGAATCATAACTGAAGGTCTCCTTCACCTTTCCCCCCCCTCCCTTCCTCACAGAAAGGAAAACTGACACCCAGAGAGTGGAGTTAATTTCCTCTAAATCAAGTTGGTTGTGATAGATCTAGATCTAGACTAGACCCTTTTGGGCATGCCCCTCACTTCCAGGTAGGATTATCTTTGGATGAAGGTCTTATTCCCCTTTGGGGGGATGGGTGAACTAGGTCAAATTCATTTACCACTCAGTAATATCCCATCCCCCTCCATCTCTGATGGGATATTCAGTTCCAACCCTGAAACTGTAGGAGCTGATCTATTGTGCAACTACTTTTACTGGGAGCTAGGTTCACCCTGACCAACCTTGAGCTATTTTAGGGTTGCCCTGCCCAGCTCAGTGTGTGTCAGTGGGTGAGCAAGACATGTGCTCTGGATACACGGTGACATGGCTTGTGTTGGCTCACACGTGTCCTAGGATCCTCCCTTCTCCCACCCGCCTGTGGCAGGCCAGGCTAGGTGCCTGGCAAAGGTGTGGCAAGCAGGTCACCTTTTCTCCTAATACCACGGGAACACAGCCACCTGGTTGGGCCAAAGTTCCTGAATGGCCAGAGAGCCAAGGTCGTTGTCACCAGGCTGAGAGATCTAGAAGGGGATTTCCAAAGCCCTATGCTGGACAATTTGTTTTTCATGTCCACCTCCTGCAATGTGCACTGCTAAGTCTTTCCTGGACTCAGAGGGAGAGTCCACTCTGACTCTTGCTCTTGGAGCCCAGGGCAACCAGCCTGGGCATGTTCAGTACCCTCAGTATCTTCGGAGAATATGTCTTCCAGTTTTGGGGGAATGTGACTGGTTACTCTTGTAAGACCTCTACTCTCCTCAGTGTTGGCTAGCTGGCCTTCCATAGTCTCATCCCTGGAATGCATCAGCCACGGGTTTTTTTTTTTTTTTTTTTTTTTTTTGGTGAGGGGAGGGGAAACTGGGCATGCTGAATGGGTCTCAGTGGCTCATCCATCCTCAGGTCTGCCACTGACCACTAGGTCATCAGCTGCAGTCCATAGTCCCAAGGACAGCGTTCAGGGCAGAGGGGATACATACGTGAGATGCCTGCAGAGGTCCCGCCTCTAGGGAGGCACCTCACACCCAAGGCAGAAGCTGAATGTACCCTGCAAAGGGTCTTAGGGTATTGGTTGGCCATGTTATGTCTGATATGTGTTGGGGAATTGCTCACTGCAGCTCTTCCTGGGACTCCCAAGATTAAAGGTTCCACACGGTTAAGTTCTGAGCATCCAGCAGTATTTGGAGGAGGGAGGTGGGGGGATGAGCAAAGTGGTACCCTGGGACCAAAGATGTGTGACGGCTGACATCCCTTCCCTTGTGTTTTCCTGCCAGGTGGTGTCATCACCTACATTGGCTCCAGCAGCTCCTCCCCAAGCCGCACCAGCCCTGAGTCTCTCTACAGCGACAGCTCCAATGGCAGCTTCCAGTCCCTGACTCAAGGCTGCCCTGCCTACTTCCCACCGTCACCCACTGGCTCCCTCACTCAGGACCCAGCTCGCTCCTTTGGGAGCATTCCACCCAGCTTGAGTGATGATGGCTCCCCTTCTTCATCTTCCTCATCGTCATCCTCCTCCTTCTATAATGGGAGCCCCCCAGGGGGTCTACAAGTGGCCCTGGAAGATAGTAGCCGAGTGTCCCCCAGCAAGAGCACCAGCAACATCACCAGTGCGTAAATTTCCAGCTGATTTGGGGAAAGGCGGACAGGCCTAGGTTGGGACATGGTGTTCACATGATACAGTTATTCCCAGGGCCTTCCCTGGCCTCAGGGATTTCTCCTAGAGTTGCACCAACTGCTGTCCAGCCCAGAAAACCTCCACGTCTCTGGCCATTCAGATGGCCCTCCTGCTCACCCGCTGCCTCTTTCTCCCCACAGAGCTGAATGGCATGGTGCTACTGTGTAAAGTGTGTGGGGATGTTGCCTCAGGCTTCCACTATGGCGTGCATGCCTGTGAGGGCTGCAAGGTGAGGCAGGATGGGGGTAAGGGCAGAGGCATGTGACCTCATCCTTCCGGACACATAGGCCTGGCCTGGATGGAGTGGCTCACTAGCTGCCCCTGTCCTTCCAGGGCTTTTTCCGTCGGAGCATCCAGCAGAATATCCAGTACAAGAGGTGTCTGAAAAATGAAAATTGTTCCATTGTCCGCATCAACCGGAACCGCTGCCAGCAGTGTCGCTTCAAGAAGTGTCTCTCCGTGGGCATGTCTCGAGATGGTAAGGCAGCACCGTTGCCCCACAATGTCCCCTCCCTTCCTTCCACCCAAAGTTTCTGAGCTAATCCCTCCCTTTAAAAAGTCCCAACGGAGACCCGTCACACTGGGAGTCTCCTTTGCACAGGGGACACCCATCTTTCATAAAGATAAACGCGCTTCTTTCCTGTTAGTTCCTCTGGCCACCTCCTAAGCAATCCCTACTTGGAAAACCCCCCTCAGTGGGCGTGGCTGTGGTTCTGGTTTTGATGTGAAACCCCAAGCGTTCAGGGCCTTGCCCTTTCAGGAGGAAGGAAGGAAGAGAAGCATGTGAGTGTGTGTGAGAACTTCCTGACGCTGCTCTCATCCTGTCACAGCTGTGCGTTTTGGGCGCATCCCCAAACGAGAGAAGCAGCGGATGCTTGCCGAGATGCAGAGCGCCATGAACCTGGCCAACAACCAAATGAGCAGCCAGTGTCCATTGGAAACCTCACCCACCCAGCATCCAGCCCCAGGCCCCATGGGCCCCTCACCACCTCCCGCTCCGGCTCCCTCACCCTTGGTGGGCTTCTCCCAATTTCCACAACAGCTGACGCCTCCCCGATCCCCAAGTCCTGAGCCCACAGTGGAGGATGTGATATCCCAGGTGGCTCGGGCCCACCGAGAAATCTTCACCTATGCGCATGACAAGCTGGGCACCTCACCTGGCAACTTCAATGCCAACCATGCATCAGGCAGCCCTCCAGCCACCACCCCACACTGCTGGGAAGGTCAGGGCTGCCCTCCTGTCCCCAATGACAACAATGTCATGGCTGCCCAGCGTCATAATGAAGCCCTGAATGGTTTACGCCAGGCTTCCTCCTCCTACCCTCCTGCCTGGACCCCAGGCCCTGCCCACCACAGCTGCCAGCAGCCCAACAGCAATGGGCACCGTCTATGCCCCACCCATGTGTACACAGCCCCAGAAGGCGAAGCACCTGCCAACAGTCCACGGCAAGGCAACTCCAAGAACGTTTTGCTGGTGAGGGCACTGGGGGTGAAGTGGGCAGGGGGCCTGGGAGACTGGATTTAGCATAAGGCAGCTGGGTGTGCCTGTATGCTAATGCAGGAATATCCTCTTGTCAGGGGAGGATGCTCAGCCCTGCCGTAAGGGCTCTGTCGGTGAATCCCTGATCTCCACCTGGCACCTGATTGCTACTTTACCTAAAAGACTCATCCTCAGGGCCACAGTCCCTAACCCAGGCAGAAGCTGGGGTCCAGCCCTGCTGGGGGAACCCATCTGAACCAACCTAGCTGATATTCCCCTCCCCAAATCCATTCCTTCTCCAGGCATGTCCCATGAACATGTACCCACATGGACGCAGTGGGAGAACCGTGCAAGAGATCTGGGAGGATTTCTCCATGAGCTTCACACCTGCTGTGCGGGAGGTGGTAGAGTTTGCCAAGCACATCCCCGGCTTTCGCGATCTTTCTCAACATGACCAGGTCACCTTGCTTAAGGCTGGCACCTTTGAGGTGAGTGACCCTTTGTGATCCCTGTTCTTGACCCGGGGAAGGATCCAGCGTTGGGTATCTGTGATAGGCAGGGGTTCTGCAAGGCTTTGGAACCCCCAGTATCTTTGTCCTGGCAGATTCTGACTGCTGAGGGAGGGGACAGGATTCCTCTCCATCCTGCCTTGGTATGGCTGGGTCTTCTGTCTTCTCAGCTGGGGTCAAATAACATTCCAATACCTTAAAATAACATCTTAGGGCACATTGCTACCCCCACTCCAGGCATGAGCAAACTCACCTTGGTGAGCTTTTGTGACCTTGCCCAAGGTCACGGGTAGTGACAAAGTTAAGACTCAGATTCAGGCCTGTTGGATTCCAAAGCCAGGGTGATGTTCTCCATCCTTCCATTTCTCTCCCACTCCTACCCACCTACCCATTCAGAAACCACCCCCACTCTTTACTGAGAAATCTAAGGCAGCACCAGTAAACCCCCTGGAAAACTTGCGGGGCAATTTAGCAAGTGCTCCCCCACCCCACCCCCAAGGATAACCATCTCTGCCCCCCACTCCCCCCCGCCAGGTGTTGATGGTGCGCTTTGCATCGCTGTTCAACGTGAAGGACCAGACAGTGATGTTCTTGAGCCGCACCACCTATAGCCTGCAGGAACTCGGAGCCATGGGCATGGGGGACCTGCTCAATGCCATGTTCGACTTCAGTGAGAAGCTCAACTCCCTGGCGCTTACCGAGGAGGAGCTGGGCCTCTTCACCGCGGTGGTGCTTGTTTCTGCAGGTAGGTCAAGCTCTCGCCTGAGCCTGACCCCGGGGGAGGAGGCGGACGCAGTTCAATTCAACACACCTTTTATGGAGTACCTACTCTATGCCAGGCCCTGCACCGGGCACTGGGGATACAGACATGATTCAGACACAGTCTAGCTGGGGAGACAGACTCATGCCCGACTAATTATAAAACAGTGAGATAAGTGTCACAGTAGAAGCATGAACCAAGGGCTTTGGAAGCACAGACAACTATTTCTGCCTGGGGGAGCTGGGAAAGGAGGTGACACTTGAGTGGGGCCTCACAGGACAAATAAGATATTGCCAGGCAGAGAGGGGGAAGGGCATCCCAGGCAGCAGGAACTACAGAGCAAAGAGCAAGGGAGCCTGGACGTGTGTGGCCTGTTCGGGGAAGGAGAATGGCCCTGTGGGATGGGAGGTGACCAGCCCTGTGGAGACCATGCTCCTGGCTCTCTCCACCGCTTCCTGCTCTCGGGGCAGAGGTCTGGGGGAAGCAGTCACGCTCCCCTCCTCCTCCTTCCCCGTGGGCCCTCCGAGGGGCTTCAGGGAGAGGCTGCTCCGGCAGCAGCACCAGCAGCAGCCGTGTTCTCCTCCTCCTCCTCCTCCTCCTGGCGGACTTCCTGGCAGACCTCCTCACAGACCTCCTCCGGTTCCTCCTCAGAGGAGCTCAGGGAGCCTGCCTCACTGCTGTCGTCTTCCCCACAGACCGCTCGGGCATGGAGAACTCCGCTTCGGTGGAGCAGCTCCAGGAGACGCTGCTGCGGGCTCTTCGGGCTCTGGTGCTGAAGAACCGGCCCTCGGAGACTTCCCGCTTCACCAAGCTGCTGCTCAAGCTGCCGGACCTGCGGACCCTGAACAACATGCATTCCGAGAAGCTGCTGTCCTTCCGGGTGGACGCCCAGTGACCCGCCCGGCCGGCCTTCTGCCGCTGCCCCCTTGTACAGAATCGAACTCTGCACTTCTCTCTCCTTTACGAGACGAAAAGGAAAAGCAAACCAGAATCTTATTTATATTGTTATAAAATATTCCAAGATGAGCCTCCGGCCCCCCGAGCCTTCTTGTAAATAACTGCCTCCCTCCCCCATCACTGACCCTCCCATCCTCCCCTATTTAAATCACTCTCCCCCCTCCCTCATTCGCTAGCCCCCTGATTTGTTCTATTCCTGTCTCAAATCCAATAGTTCACAGCTGAGCTGGCTTCTGTGGTGTGTGCTCGTTTTGGGGGTGGGGTGGGGTAGAAATACTGCCAAGGCTGGGGCACACCTCTCCATCTGGTCAGTTTGTGGGGTGGGTACTCTGCCAGCAGATGGGAGGATACAGGGAAACAGCACACAAGTCTAAGGGGGGTGCCCAAGGGGGTTATTTTCATCATATATTTATTACATAAATATATAGTAAAATAGACGAGCAACAATTACCATAAAAATATCTTTCTTTAAAATCCTGACCCAAAACACAACGGGGTGAAAAATCGCACGTAACAGACATACTGATTGTCAATGTGGGGCAGGAGTAGGAGCCCCCCAAGTCACCCCTACCGGTTCCCCCTCCCTGGGGAAGGGGACCTACCTCCTTCCCTGTTTCTGGCCACACACCCCCTCCCCCCACCCCAGCACCAGCTTCTCATACATTCAGTAGCGCCTCCAGGGAAGTGTCTCCTCCCCCCACCCAGGAGTTCCTGGGGCAGGAATTTCTGTGCCCCTATGGACAGTGTCTGTGTCACACGCCCTGCCCTCTCCCAGCCCTGTAGACCCGCCACCAGGGGAAGGGGTAGGGGCTCCTCCACCCCCACCCTCCCCAAGGCTGAGCAGGGAGGAGGCTGGATGAGGTATGTGTGTTCTGAGTGATGGGGGGGGATACTGAGATGGAGAGGCGGGTGGTGGGCACGGGGGAGTGGTCATGGCTCTGGCACCCCCTTGTCCTGGCCTGGCCCATTCCCAGCAGTCCCTCCTCCCACCAATACTGCACCTGCTGCCCGGCCCCGCCTGCCCTAGTGCCCCGGGCCAATACTGGGGGAGGCATGCTAAGCACCCACATCAAGGCCATCCCCCTCATTAGCACCAATGGCCCCCAGGAGAGGGCCCTGTCCCCCACTTCCAAAGCAGGGACTGGGACAGCTGCCTCTCTAGAGCAGGTGCGTGGCGCTCCTGAGTCCCCTGGCTCCTGCCCCACCCACATGTACTTGCTCACACATTCACGCAGAGAAACGCACACATACACCCCACATCACCTAGAGTGAGGGGGGAGGGGTCAGAGGTGGGGGAAGGAGTAAGGGATCACAGCTCTTATGATTGGGGAGGGGCAGGGGAGGGTTCCCAAGTGCCTGTAAGAGGCCAAGCCCCTTCAAGGCCTTTTCTCCACCATATCCATGGCTGAGAATGGGGATGCAGGGGTGGAGGTTGGGATGGAAGGATGGGGAGACAGCAGACAGGTCAGGAATTCCACTGGGCCCCCAGGGGTGGTGTCCCCCCAGAGGAGGGTACAAGAGGGCTTACCCATAGGACTGGAGTAATACAGGAATCAGTACCCCAGGAGAGAGAGAGGATAGAGACAAAGACAGCAGGGGCAGCCCACTAGCCCGAGGGGGGAGGCGGGGGGGGCAGGGCAGGCACATGCACAGGTGACAGCAGATGCTCTTCCAGGCCCTCCACCCCTGTGAGAACACCTGGACAGTGGGGGAAGGGCATGCCCTAATGGGCAGCATAGCATTGCCTTCCCGTGTGTATGTGTGTGTGCGTGTGTGTGTGCGCGTGCGTGTGTGTGTGTGTGTGTGTGTGTGTGTAGGGGGCTGTGGCAGGCTGAGGGTCAGGGTGGGGTGGCAGGTTCCCCACTGCTTAAGACATTTTGCCCCAATAGTGCAAAGCGCAGGAAGCCCTGGCACCCCTCCCCCTGCCCCTGCCCCATTCCCCATGGCTTCCGGGGGCATCTGTGTCCACCCATCCATCCCTGCCGACGTGCAGCCCTGAGCCCGGGGCCCTCTGGTCTGCTCTGTCCCTCCCCATCCTCCTCCCCACACCCACGGGAGGGCTACCTCCTCCCTCCCTCTCTTCCCTGTGGAGTGGGCAGTGGGCGAGAGCCAAAACGAAGAGGAGGGCAGCTCACCCAAGTGCAGACCAACAGAGCACTCCTCACCACGAGGGTGGGAGGTGGCTCAAGCCAAAGTCCCTGAATTAGAGAAAAGAAGAGGGGAAAGGGGTCCCAGGGGCAGAGGGGCGGCTGGCCTAAAGAGCTTCAAAGGAAAAAGGAGGAGCACCAACCGCCCCCTCTCCTAGGGCCCCAGCTAAGTGCCATTTGTCTAGGCAACCCCATTCTGGTGCCTGCCTGCCCAGAGTCTAGGTTAGTGCATTGAGTGGGAGTGGGGAAGGAAAAGGGCAGAGGTTAGAGAGAGCCCAGAAGACAGACGGGGACAGGGTCCTAAGGGGGTAGGCTCTGGGAGAAGCTCACGCATACCGCCCCACTACCCCCCCGCCCCCCAGTGCAGCAGCATCTGGATTGTATCCAATACTGCAGGTGTGAGGAGGGCAGGAGTTTGAGCCACAGTTTTCCCTGTGTGGGTGCCAAGGTGTGGAAGGAGTGGGGGTGGGGGTGGGGAGAGGCCCCTGGGGCTGGGCACTTGAAAGGGGAGCTGTGTGGGCAGCAGGGCAGGCTGGTGAGGGGCCAGCTGGCATCCAGCGTGAGAGGTAGATGGAACTCAGCGGGCACGAGTGGCAGAGAGCAGAGGGAGCACTGGGTAGAGGGTGGGGTAGGAGTGGAGGGCGGGGGTGCCGAAGGGGCACAGAGGGGCAAGGCGAGGAGGGATGGCCAGGACCCTGTTGTGGTAACTCACAGCTCTGATCGGCAGCCCTACCCTTGGGGACCTGGTATGGGGGGGCAGTTCTCTCTGATTTGGGGGGAGGAGGGGCAGCTCTCAAAGTGCTTAGGGGTGGTAGGGGGCCAGCCTCGGTTAATAACTTAATATCATCTCTCTCTCTCTCTCATCAGTCGCTCACTCTCTCTTTTTTCTTTTTCTCTCTGTCTAGTTTTTCTTCATTTATCTTCTCCCCTTGCCTGGTTTCCAAAGTGCAGTTAGAATGACTAATTTTTAACCTCCAGGGGGAGGAGCCAAGCCAAGCCTTTCTTTGCACCCAGGCATCTGGGGAAGCGGAGAGGCCCTTAGCCTGGAGGGGGGGAACCTCAGTCAAGGGACTGGGCCAGGGGGCTCTCTCTTGTGTGTGTGTAGGGGCTGAGTCGAGGGCATCCCCCCCACACCCCACATTCCTCTATCCCCTACGGTCAAGATGGCTTGTCCCCTCTTGGTTGTCCCTCCCTCCCCCTACCTTTTTAGAGGACAGGGTCCTGGGAAGTGCAGGACACGGCCCCCCAACCTCCCACACTGTCCTTTTCATAGCAAGTTCATGTGTTTGCCCTGTCCCAGGGCTGGAGGTTCTGAGGAGGGATGGGCAGTGCGGGGAGGGGGGTGTGTGGGAGAGGAAGGAGAGAGGAGGGGTGGGGGGCCTCCCGCAGCCCCCCAGCTCTGCCCTTTCTCTCCACGCTCCTCCCCACCAGCTCCGCACACCCTCTGGCCGCCTGAGGCTTTAGACTTCCTGATCCTCAAAGACCTCGAGGAAGAGTGGGGGGAACAGTTCGGTGGGGCACTCGACTTTCATGTGGAGGAAGCGGCTGGCGTGGCAGGCCCCGATCATGCGGAGGTCAGTCACCTTCATCAGCAGCTTGGGCCAGAAGTGCGGAATGTTGTGTTTGCGGTGGTTGACGTAGTGCTCAAACGCCAGCAGGTATGCCTCCTGACTCTTCTCGATCTTGTCCACACACAGCAGGCCCGAGCGATCTGTGGGGAAGGAGGGACGTGCAGGGGGAGGGGGGGGTTGAGCCAGCGAAGGGAGACTGAGGCAGAGGAGCCAGGGTGGGGGAGGGGTGAGAAACCCGCTGTAGTACATGCACTGGAGCTGGAGCCAGAGGCCCAGCTGAGGAGGAGGCTGGGGTGCTGGGGGCTTGAAGAGGTAAGGAATAAAGACCACAGAGGGGCTGAGAGGTGGGAAGGGAGGGGAAACCTGGAGACAGGGCTGGTGGGAGGAAGTGCAGAGGGGAGGAGGCACAGGGAGAGGGGACTGGGCACTGAGGAGGGATGAGGGATAGAAGGTGGCTGGGGGTGGGGAACAAAGGCGAATCCAGGCAACAGAACGGATGGGGGGGGGGGCGGCAGAGAGAAAGAACGGGGTAAACATGGGACGAGGAGCAGAGGAGGCATGGGCAGGCAACAGATGGGCCTGGACATCAGAACCCAGGGGGTATTGGTGACAGAGCAGAGCACAGGGGACAGAGAATGGGCTCAGTGACAAAGGGAAGCAGAGAAAAACTATAGGGGTCAGGGAAGAAGAGTGTGATGTGCCCAGGGCCCACCCAACCTCTGGGCCCCTGGAAGCTTCTGAGCCCTCCCAGCTGGTAGGCAGGTACCTGTTGACATTAGCAGCACAGCCTGCAGCAGAGCCACTTCTGTATCATCCAGGTTAAAGGCAGAAAGTGACTTGCCCAGTTCAAAGATGGCGTCAGAGACCACGCCCAGGCCGCCATTCTTGAGCTGCTCCCGCTTGACGGCCATCTCCCCGCTCAGCGTCAGGGTGTCGCTCTCTGGGTCATAGCGGACAGCCGCCCGCAGGGACATGATCTCCATGCAGCACCCCTTCAGGAGGATGATCTGGTCTTCGCAAGGCAGCTGCAGAGTGGCAGGGCCACAGGAACACTCAGCATGCCCCTCCTGTCTCCTGTGGGTGCCCTTTGGGAGCCAGGAGGTCACCACTGGCCTCAGCCAGTAAGGTGTACTCCAAGCGGCTAACCTTGCTCTGGGGCCATGGGCATGGCCTAAGCCATTAAACCTCACAATTACGCCTATGTGAGTTACCTCCCATCATTAGCTCCATCCCACTGCCAAGGAGGAAAATGAGGTCCGTGGGTAGGTAACATGGCCAAGATCCCACAGCTAGGAGGGCAGTCTGTGCCCAGAGGTGGTGCTCACGCTGCTATAGCCAGGATGGCTATGTAGATGTGGGGGGAGAGGGGTAGGGAAGGGTTGGCGAGGCTGGGGACTTGGAGCCTTTGGTTCCTTAGGCATGGGCTGTGTGTGTGTGTGTGTGTGTGTGTGTGTGTGTGTTATAGGCACTGGGTATGTGTGTGTGTTAGCTGTGTGCTGACCTACAGGAATCGCTCCCTGTCCAGAGAACCTCAGATGAGCATGTGCTGACACCAAGTGACCTAGGGAGCAGCCCCAGGTTTTCTTCCAGTGTGGCACCATGCCTCTTCCCATCAGCTACTCACCTCGGAGAACATGGGCAGTTTTTTGGCAAAGTCCACCACACGGGTGATGGCCGGGGTGATGATCTTGGTAAACTCGCTGAAGGCCTCTAGGTCCACCTTGTCTCCATCCGGCATGGAGACGATGGGTGACTGGCCGATGTCATCCGGCTAAAGAAGAAGAAGGGGTCAGCTGGGGCTGCAGACCCCTTTCAACCTCTCACTGAGGCTGCCTGCCCACCAGGGGGAGCTCCAAGGCAGGTTGGGGAAGAGGGGCCACCAGTATGTGGGGAAGGCCCCATCCAGGACCTAAGGCTTCTCCTTCACCTTGGGGCAGGAAACAGAGCAGAGCCAGAGCTCCAAGTCGGCTAATAATAACAATGATCATAACAGTAGTAGAAATAATAACATAATAATAGAAGCTATGTTTACTGAATATTTAATACAGGAGACACTAGGCTATGTTTTATATATCTCATTTAACCTTATGAGGAGGATGTTCTACTTGCCACCATTTCACAGATGAGAAAACTGAGGCATAGTGTAGCTAAGTAATAAGCCCAAGTAATAAGCCAAGTAATAAGCACATGACTAGTAAGTGGCAGAACCAGGATTAAAACTCAGGCAGTCTGACTCCTGACCATTATACACACATATGCTTGGTCTTGCAGCCTGTGCTCTGAACAGTGTACTGTTCCACCCACTGGCACACTCCACCGGGAACCAGACACCAGTTTTCTGCCTTTACTCACCATATACAACCAACTGTCCATCTCTTCCCTAACTGACCATTCACTGAGCACTCTGTTTTGCCAGGGCCTAACGCAATGCCTGGCACCCATCAGGGGCCCCGAAATGCTGTTACATAACTGAGTCTTCACCCTCTCTTCTCAGTCACTGTGGGCAGGGAAAAGAGCAGCAGCTACCCATGCTCTCTGGAAATTCAAGGAGGAAGGCCAGGTCCTGTCCTCATGGAGCCCCCCAGTCTGATGAAATAGGCCATGCTCAGACAGCAGCAACATATACTCAGGTGTATGAGTCAGGATTGCCAAATTGTAGAGAGCATCAGCTTTGGGTCAGATTAAACTAAGAAGGCTTCCTGAAGGAGGCAAGACTCTGAACTCACTCTCCCTCCTGGTCACCTGGCTGCAGCTCTTGGGGGGGGGGCGGGGAGGCCTCTCTCCTTACCAGGAATTTCCGCCTCTGCTTCCAGTGGCTACCCTGGGCATTCGTGCTGCGATGGGCCTCTGTGGCAACATGGATCAGGTCCCACTCTTCGGGAGTGGGCTCTGGTCGCTGCTGCAGTGATCGGATCATTTCCTCCTTCCGTCGTCTCTCCCGGTTCTGCTCAATCAGCTTGCGCTTGGCCACCCGCTTTGAGTCATCTAGAACCACTATCAACAGCAGAGAGACACGATGCCCTTTGCATGGCACTCTCCACAACCTGTTCAGAAACTACTCCTCCCAATGTACAGGTTGGGAAACTGAGGGCCAGAAAGGTTAAGTGACTTCCCAAATCACCTAGCAGTTGGGTGGCGCAGTCTGGGATCATGAGAATCAGTGCGACCACATCAATGCTAATTTGAGCTGATCCAGGTGACTCGCATATCCTGGTCTAAAGGGTTCCAATAAGTGGTTACTAGAAGACCCTGCTATTTGATCTCTAGCCGATGCGATGCAAGATGCCCTCTCTCACCCAGAAGTGGGGTACCTTCTCTTATAGTCAAGAACCCTGTGCTAGGGTGGGATGCTCAGGACTCCTTTCTACCTGACAACTCTCTCTAAAGCCCTGGAGTGCTGAAAGGCAGGTAGGCACTGGGGCCCACATGTAGGGCTCAAAGAGAGATCCTGTTTCCTTTTCCTCAGGGCAGCAGGGACCAAGATCCCGAACATTCATTCCACTATCAGCCTGAGGTGGACTGTCACTCTGCCTTGAGTGTCCTGAGGATTCCCTGGCAGGAAGCAGTCATACCTGAAATCACCCCCACCCGCAGCCATCTGGCTCAACTCTGCCCCCTGCAACCCCTTACAGTCCATGGCCATGCCCACGGCGATGCACTTCTTGAAGCGACAGAGCTGGCACTGGTTGCGGGTGATCTTGTCGATGACACAGCAGCTGTCATATTTGCAGGAGTAGGTGGGATGGAGGTTCTTCTGGATTGTGCGGCGAAAGAAGCCCTGGGGTGGAGGGAGATGAAGCATGGAGTGATCGTGATTTCCCCTTCCCTAACCAACCATGCAGTCCACTGGGGTGTGGGGGGATTAGTGAGGGAGCCTGGCATCCTCCTGACACCAGCAAGCCCAAGATCACTTGGCTGGGTCAAAGGACCATAGAAACATGTGCCCTCAGCTCCTAGGCTGCTGAGGGGCAGGGGCAAGTGGGTAGTGGTGGTGGCAGGGGTAGGGATGAGGACCACAGTACAGAGACATGAGCCTGGGATGGTGTCAGGTGCTATGACGCCTGAAGGAAGAGCAGCTTTGGAAGTCCAACTGATATCTCATTTTCCATCTTGCTAACCAACTCTGAAAATAAAACTGACCTCCCCAAACCGTTCCTATACATGGTGCCTGCTGCTCATGCAGGTGGAATTCTTGAAATGGGGCAGGGGGTAAAAAAAAAAAAAAATCAAGAAAATGCACTGTGTATGTGGACCCTACCAGCTTTAAAAGAAAATGTTTAATTCTATATATAGGGTTTCATCTTTGCTTTAAAGGAAAAACCTGGGCAGCTCGGGTGGTTCAGTGGTTTAGTGCCGCCTTCAGCCCAGGGTGTGATCCTGGACACCTGGGATCAAGTCCCATGTCGGGCGTCCTGCATGGAGCCTGCTTCTCCCTCTGCCTGTGTCTCTGCCTCTCTCTCTCTCTCTCTCTCTCTCTCTCTCTGTGTGTGTCTTTCATGAATAAATAAAATTTAAAAAAAATAAAGGAAAAACCTCAAGAATCAAGATGGCAGTAATAATACCAAGAATTAACATGTGCTGAATGCTATGAGGCACTTAAAAGCATTTTTTTGTTTATTTTTTAAAGCATTTGTGGGGTTTTTTGTTTTG
Organism: Canis lupus familiaris; assembly: GCF_011100685.1. Lineage (NCBI taxonomy): Eukaryota > Metazoa > Chordata > Mammalia > Carnivora > Canidae > Canis > Canis lupus. The sequence goes on from NC_049230.1 coordinate 22,427,738, forward strand.
TTTTGCTTTGTTTTTTGGTGCATCATCATATTTGATGCTGTGTCAACCCCATGAGGTAGGAACCCATTTTGAGACTAGGAATCTGAAGTTTGGAGAGAGTAAGCAATCTGCCCAAAGTAATACTGGCTAGATGGGCAGGAGAGCCAGAACTGGACCTGACGTATGGGACACAAGGTCCGAGTTCACAGATTCTGCAGTGCATTGAAATCATCTAATGCACTTATGAAAAAATACCAATTCCTGGGTCTCACTCTAGACTTACATCAGACTCTCTTGGGGTAGGGCCAAGGCATTTCTGTCTTTCTGGGATGCTCCTCTAGGACTTTGCTGTCCTTGAGGGTGAGGATCCTTGCTCTATGTTACGCTATTTGTATTGCTTCCATGAACAATGCTACAGGATGCTAAACCCCGGGTGCTCTTGGCTTGGTTGATACTAAGAAAGAGAGAAACTGGAAGCCTTAACATATTTTTAAATACTTTTGTTTCTTGGAAGGTCTTACATTTTCACGAGGTGATGATCCTGGAAAACCCTAGCAGGTTAAAATGAGCAAAGTGAGATCTAATTAAGGCTCCCCAAGTCTATGACCTTGTCCCGTCTGCCCAGGGACACTCTGTCATCTTCTCCCACTCTGGGCCCCACCATGCCCCGACCCCCAACACTGGTTCTCAACCTTCTAGATGCAGGGGAAGCAACCAGGGAACCAGTTTCAAGGCAGAGTCCACGAGGCTTCACCACAAAGAGGTCTGACTGAGTGGGGCTGGAATGGGACCTGGGGCTCTGCACTGAACCCATGAACCACATTTTGAAAAATGATGTTTGTTTCTAGTGTACCTCTCTTGGGTAGGCCATGAGCAGCCCAAGGGCAGGGCACATATTACATCCCTCATAGCTGATACACCAAATGGATGGACAATAGCTGGGATTTTTATTGAGCACTTCTTATGTGCTTGGCACTGTTATTAAATACTCTCCATGACTTAGCTCATTTAATTCTCCCAACAGCTCTCTGAAGTAGTAGGTAGGACGGTTATGCTCATTTTATAGATGAAGAAATTGAGGCCCAGAGAAATTAGGCATCTTACATATGAGTGGCAGAGCAGAGATTGTGCATGAACAAATGAATGAGAGAGAGCAATGGTGGAGCAACAGGTGGGCTTTAGGTGACATGTTCATAGGGCTGGCCTTGCCAGGTGCTGAGGGCCTTAAGGTGGGTGAGATGGGGGCTCAGGTGGCAGGGGAGGGGCAGGAGCTGGCTGGTCCATACCTTGCAGCCCTCACAAGTGATGCAGCGGTAGTGATAACCGGTTGCCTTGTCCCCACACACGACACACTGCTCGTCTTTGTCCAGGTAACTAGGGATATACCCTGGGAGGGAGGAAGGGAGGCAGGCAGGCAGGCATGGCTTGGGCCCCCAGCAGAGAGGCTCCTACACTTTCTTCTTCCCCCAACTTTTTCCTTCCTGGCCCATCCCCTAGCCCAGCCTCCTTGAAGGGTTTTGTGTCCAGGTAGAATCCTGGAGACACGTCAGAGGTCATCTTGTCCATCCCCTTCCCTAAGAATATGGAGAATCCCAGTTCTTCCGACTGCCCAGTTGGGGATTTTCTCTTGCTGCATCTGAGGGGCAGGGAGGGGGAATGCAGGAGAAGCACATGTCAGCAGCTAATCTCTGGAAAATATAGTCCCTTGGCTCCTTAGCCCAGACTCTGATTCCAGGGTGCAGGGGGGTAGGGCTCAGGCAAGGGGGTTGCCGGAGAAGGGAAGAGGCCCTTCTTGACCTAATCCATCCTCAAAGGCCGGGGCATGCCCTCTTCACCCCTCTAACCTTCAGACAAGTCGGTCCCAAGCCCTCTAGGAAGCTCTCCCCAAGGGACACAGGAGCTGCTGGTCCATGCTCAGGCCCCGAAAGAGCCCTGGCCTGGTTTAGTGGGGTTGTGGGTGGGGAGGAAAGGCACACACAGCCTGGCTCACCTGACATGCTGGTTTTCAGGGAACATTGGCCGTTCTTTCTTTTTCGCTTTCCATCTGGTGACCTGGCACTGGATGGGGGCAAAGTGGGCAGAATCACAGAGCAGTCTCTTTGGGCAGCCCCCTTCTCATCCACTAGGTTTATATAATCCCCCAGGCCCCACTCCCTCCATCTTGTGTCCTCATTCTACTTCCACCCCTAGGTCAGGTGACAAAACTGAGGAGGGTCCAGCTATCTAGAAGCTTTGAGGAGAGACATAAAGGGCTTGGCTGGGACGCAGGCACGTTCTAGGGCCCAAACACACATTACATGCACATGCATACACATGCACACACGCGCATTATAGATCCTTGAACACCCATAATCCACAAGATATCCATACGTTTTAGCCTTCAATACATGACACCTATGCAGAAAGAATCTTCAGGACACGCTTAAAGCTATATAACCTTTAGAGCACCCAGATATACGTAACATAAGACCAGCACATCTGAATGACTAAGCCTTCAGTATAAACCTAAGCATAGTAAATAAGCAACAAAATCTATATATCTATGAAATTTTCTGGGCATTCTCAAATGCATTATATGACCTCTAGGATATGCCCGTCTGTTACACAACCCTCTGGAGAGACACTTAATAATACCATCTCCCTCCCCCCAGTGAACATGTTGCTTGATTTCCAGGTCATGCACACATGGTGAATAACCATAGTATTGAAAACATATAGTGCCTAGCAACTAGAACCTAGAACCTGGAATATGAGAATAAGAAGAGACTTCCAGAGTCACCCTGTTCATGGCCTCCATTTAACAGAGCAACAAACCAAAGCCCCACTGTGGCCTGGTGACACTGGGCACTGGAGTCAGAGCCAGGACAAGGACTCTGGACCCCTCCATGCAAGGTATCAGCAACCCTCAGCCACTGCACATATATGTCACTGGCCTCTGCCCATATGTGTTACATAACATCAGCACACACAGGTTATATAAGCCTCTACATGCATGCTCGGATTGTATAACCTCCCACACCCACCCTGCATGTGGCATACTGCAGGGCTCCTCCCCCCAGAGCCTGATGCGGCTCCCAACACACTGACACAGTGACCTTGGCCAGGGTCACAGTCACAGACAAGTCTGTGTTCTAGGCCCCCAGGGGATTACCCCTGTCTGATTTCTACAACCACTGGAGACTCAGATCTCCCTCCTGCCTCCAGTAGGAGTAGGTGTGGGAGAACTCCAGGCCTTCCAGCCCCTAGTTGAGCTGGCGGTTTTCAGCAATTATGGCTCACAGCCTCTGGGTGCAGTCCCAGGGACAGCCACAAGGTGGCGCACGGACATGGGGGGAGGGGAGGAAGATGGGGGAAGGAGGGTAGTGCTGGGGACCAGGAACCTGCATTCTTACTTTTCTCTGAATTAGGAGCAGACTCTCCCAGACTCACATAAGTCTGAGCAGGGAGGTACAGAGGCTGCAAGTGAGAGGTATGCAGTGACAGGCCAGATCTTTTTTTCAGAGGCCCTCTGGGGTGAGGCTTTGGGAGGGATACCTGAGGTGTCCTATACAACTGCCAGCTTCATCCACTTCCTCCATCCCTCCAGGGACCTAGACTTGGGCCCCAAGGCTTTGCCTGGCCAAGCCTCTGGCCTCTTGGCTCAAGATCTGGTCTCCAAGGCAACGGCCACACTCCTCCCCAGAGCACCCTCACCCCCAACCTCTCCCTGGCCATAGGCACAGGCTGTACCCAGCTCTTGGGGCATCATGCCAACTGGGACAGAGCTCTGTGCTACTTAGGGCTGATGGGAGAAGTGGAGACCCTCTGGGCTCTTCAAGGGCAATGCAGATAATAGGTAACCCATCCCTAGTTGTGTGTACAGGGCTGATTCCTCCTCCACGTGTTGAGTAAAACCTTCAGAGCTGGCATTCACTTCCACTTCCTGGGAGGAGCCGCACAGCACTGCTCGCTCCTGCCCATGAACAAGGAAGAGCTTGTGGGGCTCCCAATAGGTTCCAAATATAAGCATGGGCCGTGACCAACAGTCACTGGTGCATGTGCCCTGAAATGTCATGTCCCATGCACCATGGGTTCTGGACCACACAGTAGTCTGGTAGGAAGAATAGGAAAACGGCAAGGCTGTATGCATTCCACGTGCTCAGGTGAGAGCTGCCGAGGGACACTGGGAGGGCATGTGAGATTTCCTAGCACTGTCAAGAGAAGAACCACATGCCTGCTGCTGTAATCGCTCTGCATCACCTCCCCCCTCCAAAATGGACATCTCTCAATCCAGGTGCCTAATTCCCTGCCACATGTGGCCATGACCTCACCTCCTGGGCAAAGGTAGGCAGCAGATATGCTGGTCTCATGCCCATCCCTCCAAAGGTGCTTAAAAAGCCCAAGCTCAGTTCTCGTTTGCCCAGCCAGGTGAACATGCCTGTTGCCTAGGAATTGGCATGACCTGGCTGCCAGACCCATTACCTGTTCTCCTCTGGGTCTGACCCACACTCCACCTTGCTTGGCTTCTGTTCCATTCACTTCAATTCCATCCAGGATGCCCTCCAGCACGCCAAGAGACTGGGGTGGGCACAATGGCCCCCCCGGCACACCCACAGGCCACCCACCCCCTGCCACCCAGGCCCTAGGGCACAGCACCCATGGTGCCTGCCTCAGCACTTGGCCTTTCACACCATGCCCTGTGCCCCAAGGGGGGGCGGGCGGTGAGAGGGGCCAGGGAGTGGCAGGTGGTAGGGCTGAGGGCAAGGTGGGTGTGGGTCCGAGGAGGGGTCTTGGACTGGGGGAGTAGCTTTAGAGTCTTGTTCTGTCCAGAAGTCCCTGCAAAGAGAGGAGAGAAGCAGGGATAAGGCAGGGCCATGGTAGGAGTAGGTAGATAGGATTCCTTTGGTGGCAACATTTTGGGCTCTCGGGGGCTCATAAAAAGATGGTGGGGGGCATGGAGGGCAAGCACAGGGAGGGGATCTGGACAATCTGTTAGATCAACAGGTGCAGCAGGCAAGACTGGAGATACCCGTTCTAAGCCCCAGACCTGGGAAGGTATGGAGGAAAAGAATGAGGTGATCATGTACCATGTCTCAATCCTTTTTTTTTTTATTTTAAGATTTTATTTATTTATCATGAGAGACAGAGAGAGAGAGAGAGAGAGAGGCAGAGACACAGGCAGAGGAAGAAGCAGGCTCCAGGCACCGGGAGCCCAATGCGGGACTCGATCGCAGGATCCCGGGACCACGACCTGAGCCAAAGGCTCAGCCACTGAGCAACCCAGGTGCCCTCCCATGTCTCAATCCTGATGTTCAATCAAGCACCTGGCCCTTGACAAAGCACCCATTAATCGTTAGCTATTGCTACCACCCCTCTCGTCGAGTTTTTGTAAGACTTATCAGTATTACAGGGCAAGAGGAGACCCAAAATGAGCAGTTTTCAGCCCAGGTGCGGGGGGGTACTCAAGAAGGAAGCGTGGGGTGTGGGGGCAACATCCAGCGATCATGAACCCCCACCTGAGTGCCTTTATGGAGAGAGATGTTGAAAATAATGGGGAGCTGACATCCCCCCCTGCTGCTGACCAAATTATGACTCCCCAGTCCCAGTCCCCCAAGGACTCCAGAACTTCCTGTCCAAGGTCCCAAATCACACTTCCCAGCCTGAGGATCAGACTTCCCAGTTGGCTTAAGTGTGCTGCCACCCACCAGGACAGCAAGGGAAAGGGGAAAGGAAACCAACATGTGCCACCTGAATACATAATATATGCCCCCTCCGGGGTGGGCATCAGAACTCTACAGATGAATTTGCAGGCTGGATCATTCATTCCCATGCATGTAGCTAGGAAGCAGGTGACTCCGGGATTAGAACCTCACAGCCTGTCTCAACGCTAGTGTTGGTCCACTAGCTGGGGTCCAGGGCAGTGCCAGCCCAGGGCCCACTGTTCTGTCCACACCGCCCCTCTGACCACAGGTGACAGACCTGAGGCATACTGCAGCCTGTGCACACACAGGCAGGTGTGGGCATGTGAGTGGGGGACAAAGGGTACAGTTCCCCACACACAGCCTCCATCACGTGGCTGCAGTTGCAGACACCTCACTCCTGGGCCCCCCGCCCCACCCCCAGGAACTGATAAGGAGCCAGGGTGGGAGGGGAGACAGAGATAAGTCAGGTCACTGGGCAGGGCAGGGCAACAGGACAGGGCCTCTGCACCCCACCGAGCCCCCAGCTGGAAGAACATGGCAGGAGCACAGAAGGGTGGCTCATGGTGCCTCTGCTACCCCCACAGACCAGGACTGGGCACTGGGGGCTGGACAGGAGACTGAGGGGGGGGGCAATGAGCGGGGAGTCTTAGCCCAGGGAGCCGTCAAGAAAGTAGGTCAAGTTTTTCTTGGCTTGTGAAGAAATTCCTGTTATAAATTTATAATGGCGTAGCCAGCCCTAAGGGGTAGAGGTAGGGGGAGGAGAAGGAGTGGGTGGGGATGCCCAGGGACTGGGCACTGGGGCCTGCTACTTGAGAGGTAGGGGGCCAGGGAAGTCGTAGGGGTGCGACTGCACAAGTGAGGGCTATTTTGCGTCACCTCTGTTTCCACTTCTATCTGCGCCCCAGCGAGGCTTCCTTTGGTCGTCTGTCTGCATTTGAATGTGTGTGTGTGTGTGTGTGTGTGTGTGTATGTGTCTGTCTGTCTCTCTCTCTCTCTGGGTCTGGGTGTCTCCCTGTCTCCCCCCTGAGGCTGTGCCTCGGTGCTTGGCACACCCTGGCTGCGGTGCTGCCCTCGCCTGTCTCCTGCCCACCTGGCACGCTGCCACCACTTGTTTACAGAAGCTGGAAAAATCCACTCGCCAGCCGGAGGCCCAAGCGCCCCCAGGGATGGGAGGAGGCAAGCACAGGAGTGGGCATGCTGAGAGAAGGGCAGCCCCCAGGAGCAGGCCCTGGGGGCAGGCCCAGAGGACCAGGGTATATGGGAATGGGTATTAGCAGCTGGGGGCCAGGCCAGGCGGGCAACACTAGCAGCAGCCACAGGGCCCGGACAGCTCCTACCTGGGGCCATAGCTCCAAAGGACCCCCTCCTCCTGCTCCCTGCCACTGCCAGTTGCTACAGGGCACACCTGGGGTAGTGCCAACCTAAGCCACCATGTTTATTTTCCCTTCCTCCTCCCCAGCCCAGCCTTCACTCCAAATGTGTCTGGGCACTGCCAAGGGCTTGCACGTGCCTGCTGGGGGGAGGGTCAAGCTCTCTCTCTGCCCCACCTCTGTGCTGAGCTGAATGGTGCTCTGGTGCCCTGGCCATGCTGACCCTTGTCAAGGGGCAGAGGAGCAAGGTGCTGCCCTCATGCTCAGGGCACCCTCACGTGGCACCCAGCAAGAGCCTGGAGAACCCCGGGGGACCCCTGGGCTCTAGGGACATACCTGGACCTCTGAGACATCATAAGAGCAAACAGAGGGTCCAGCATGCAGGGAGGTGGATAGCATGTGAGCCTGGGTTAGTTGTGGGAATGAAAAGCTCAGCCGGGAAGAGGGGGTGAGGTAGGGATGTCCACCCTGCAGGGCAGCCTCTATTCCCTCTTCCTGGAGTCTAGCTTAATTCCCCAAGCTCCTTCCTGGCACTCGGCCTGCAGAGGTGGAGGCTCAGCCTGAGGAAGGGGAGGTGGAGCTGTGGGGTTCTGAGACTAGACTGGACTGCCGGATGGCAAGACCCACCTGTCAGGTGGGCTGGCCACCCACTCCCTCTTTGTCGGATAAGAGCTGTTGGGTGGCAGTATGGGCAAGGTGCCCGCGGAGGGGGAAGCATTTCATTAAGCTTAAGTGCTTTTGCAACGGGGTGTGGAGGGGGACAGAGACAAGAGGCCAATGCAGCATCCATGGGCACCATGCCAGGTTCCCACTGCTGGGCTGCCCCACTCTGTAGTCCTGTGGGCCCAAGGGGCCTCTCTGGCCCCAAATTCTACACACACGACTCCTCTGAGTGTCTGCTCTTGGCTTTGGCCCCATCTGTGTGGGGCCCTCGGACTTTGTCCTTAATGCTCTAGAGAAAGCCCAGCCCTCCTCCTTGCCAACCATGAAGGAAGAGACACACATGTATAGAGGGGGCTGAGAAAAGTGGAGAGAGAGGAGGAGGAGAGGGGCAAAAGGGATGATGGAGGAAGAGGGGGAGAAAGATGAGGAGAGGCAAGAACAAAGAGATGGGCAGGGGTGGGGGGGTCGAGCTGGGATGACAATGAAGTAGAGGGAAAGGCAGCAATGAGATGGGGGATGGGGGACAGAAGGGGTGAGGTAGGGAGGAGAGACAAATGAAGGAGAGGGGAGACAAAGAGAGAAAGGTAACAAAGAAAGATGGGTGGGGGGTGCTTCATGCCCCGCCTAAGTCCCACCCCACAGAGGCTGGGGGAGGGGGGAAGTAGAAATGGTTTCCACGGTGACAGCTGGTTCTTGGTGGCCTGGCATGTGGGTTATTAATAGTGCTGTGGGTAGGTTCACGCCTCCCTTTCCCCTTCCCCTTTGCCTGATGCTAGGGTGGGGGGCAGTACTCCCCCCCCATAGCCTGGCATCAATACCCTGACTCCACACTATGGGTGCCAAGAAGGGTGATGCTAAGGGGCCCAGGTGGCCACTGTAGCCCAAATATACACAGGGGCATGCACAGGCAAACACAGGCATCTGTGTGCACACAACCGCTGTGCCAACGTGGGCTCCCACGGGCAGCCACAAACACCAATAGCCCCAGGGAAGTCTGGTGAGAGTGAAGGCTACAGCACAACACAGGCCCCCGTGTGGAAGGGTAGGTAGGCACCTCTTAGGGTTAGGACCCTCTTTCTACTTTCCCAGGTCACCCTATTTTATTCTCAGGTATGGACTGAGTAGGACTGCCCCACCCAACTCACTGTTAGACTTGTGCCAGGAAAGAGAAGAGAGTGAAGGCGGGAAGAAAGGTACTATTTGGCAGGAATGAGATGGCAGAGGAATACACAGACCAGCTTGGCAAGCAGGAGGGAAGAGAAGAGGGAGGCAGCACTCCTTGGTGGGCTCTCACTGGCCCCCTGAGATGGGATTCTGGAACTTAAGAGCAGTGACCCTTAAGCCTGCTCTCCTAGCTCACCAAGGGGCCCTGGAGGCTAGAGAATGAGAGATGGGGGTAGGGGATATGACATGGGGGGCGAATGGTTACTTAAACAAAAGATCCTCTCCCCCCAAAGAATATAACAGGAAACTCCCCCCTGCAGATCAGAGACAGAAAGACATAAACAGCAGCCTTGACTTGGGCCAGATGCCCAGTATTAACATCAAAGACTGGAAAGATTGTGTGCATCCTACCCCCCCACCGCCATAACCTTAACCACCTGCTGCTCTCCTCTCCCCCTTCCCACCCCAGGCCAGCTCCAGTCAGGTATCAAGGTGGGTGCCCAAGGTCTAGAGGTCAACTCCATTCCCCACGCCCACAGCCACGCTCCAGAGCTTAGCCTCTTCCCTGCCAACCCACAGAACTTCTTGCCTCTGTCCCAGTTCCCCTCCGGAACGGGAAGGGAAGCAGGAGATCCAAGTAGCCAAGAAGGCAGTTAGGAGCACCCCCAAGCTGGGCATGGCATATTCTCCCCCCTCCCCGCCCCCCCCCACCCTCAGCAGCCAGCCGGGGAGGGTAATCGGAGCTGGGAGCTAGGGCAGCTGAATGCTAGAGGCATGAATGTCACGGGGCCAAGGCACTCGCTGCAGATGGCACCATGGGCACAGAGCTTGGGGTCCTCCCTTCCCCACTCTCTTCTTCCCAGGAGGCCATAGAGTTGTCTGCAAGCCCTGGGGAGCATCGCCCAGGAGGGAAGGGAACCGTGGAGGCGCAAAGACAGGCAGGGATGTTCTCCCAGGCACCCCAGGGACGCGGGACTTAGCCCCCACCCAGGCAGAACTGGCAGAGGCAGAGAGAGGGGGCGGGGAGAGGGAGGGAGAGTGAAAAAGGGAGAGAGGGAGGGAGGGAGAGGGAGGGAGGGAGAGAGGGAGGGGGGAGAGAGAAAGAGACGGCGCGAGCGCTAGAGAAGGGGGAGAAGGGGAGGGAGGGAAGGGGAGAGAGAGATTGAAAATTGTGTGTGTGTGAGTACGTGTGCGCGCGCGAAAGAGACAGCAGGAGAGAGCGAGAGAGCGCGCGAGCAAGTGAATGCAGCTGAGTCTCCGGCACACACACAGACACGTGCAGACACACACACTCACCCCGCATGCGCAGAGCCCGGCGCCCGGTTCCAGCAGATATTCAGAGCCCTCCCCAGCCCACACATGCATAAAACACGCACACATGGATGCGCGCACCACACACCCACTCACTGATGTGTACAAAAACGCCGATAGCCACCAATAGCCGATAGCCTCGGGTCCGCGTTCCCCTTCCCCCGCCCACGCGCCTGGGTAAAAGAGAAAATGAAACAGCTTAGGCTCTGGAAGCCAAGAACTCATCTCTTCCTTACAAGAGGAAGACCGGAGGAAGGAGGGGAGGTGGGCTGGGGCTGCTCCTTGCCACTGCTGGGGGTGAGGCTGTGCCTCTGGCCCTAACTTCTAACCTGAGTCCCCTGTCCCCAGACTGAGGGCTCACCCTCAGAGCAGGGACGAAACCATAGTATTTCCTGGGCACCAGTGAGTTCCACCTTGCTTTCCTTGTCTTCCGGGGGAACTTCTGTCCCCTCCCTCTGGACCACTTCATACAAAGGCATGCTAGAAGGAGGCCCCCTTTGTTACCTCAACCTTGGCCTACCAGGGAGGAGGGCAGGCAACCCACTATGCCCGAAAACCGAAAACCATATGCCTCCACCGCCACCACCATCACCACCACACACTGGCCCCAGATGCCTCTGTGAGAGATTGGGAACGATCTCTGGTTCCAGGGGGCAGGTGGATCCCCACCCTGGAGCATGCAGCCCCCAGAAGAACAGGAGAACCCATGGGCATTGCTTATCAAGCCAGGACGTGACAGGGTTTGACCACAGGTGTCAGGCCACATTATGTTATTTATCCTCGCTTGGAGTGAGGGGGCATCATTGTCTCCAGATGAGGAAAACTCAGGCCAAAGTCAGCAACTGGTGAATGGCAAAAACCCAGCCTCCAACTCCCAGCCAGTGCTCTTTCCACTATAAGCATGCTTGCCTCCCTCCCCAAGAGGCACAAGTCCCCTTTGCAACCGTGAGAACTGGAGTTGAGATTAACTTCCCAACCTTGAAGCTCCCCAGTGACCCACCACAGGGCATCCCTGTACGGTCTTTGCTTGCACCTGCAAGAGGAAGTGCTGAAGAAAAGGGATTTTGGGGAGAGAGGAATCTCATCACCAGACTCACCACAGTAGAGAGGCAACTCAGGACAGACCCTGGCCCTCAAGGTGCCACACCCACCCGCTGGTCTTTACTCAGTGCCACCACCCTTCACACAAATGCCCCCTTGGTGCAGGGATGGGGACTCTGGTATCTATCAGCTGGTGCTAGATCCTGGGTGACTAACTAATGGTTAAGTAGCTGGACGCTGGGTCTCCAGCAGAGAGGTAGGGTGTTGTACTCTACATGCCAGAGGTAGAGGGGCTCCAGCTTGCAAAAACTTATAGGGGAGAGAGATGTGATATGAAGGCGGAGGAGGCTGGAGATTAGGAACCCACTATCCTCCCCAACCCCCACCCCATTCCTATGAAGTCTGGAGATCCAATTCTCTACCCAGCTTCCCCAAGAAATCCAGGGGATCCCAGACCCACAGGCTTCCTCATTATAACAGCTAACACATACAATGCTTTTATGCACCAGGCACTTTTACAAGCATTTTATATATTCTAACTCCTCTCATCCTCAAAAAGCTGAATGAGATAGGTATTACCATTCTCAATGTACAGATAAGGCAAGGGAGAGGTTAAATTGATTGCCCAAGGTTATACAACCAGCAAGTGGCAGAGCTGGGCCTGCCAACCCAGGCACTCCAGCTCCCAAAAAAGAAGAAGAAAAAAATCCCTTCTCTTAAGCATTTTATTATCTGCTAAAGGAACAATACCTTGTTCTTTGATCCAGCTGTCTCCCCTGTGACTGAGCCTCAACTTCCCCTTCTGTAGTGGCCAATGGATTATCTAATGTAGAACCACTACCAATGCCATCTCATCCAAATAGGTCATGGCTAGAGGGGAGCATGGCTAGAAATGCTTGGTGCCCCCTGGGTTCTGGGCTCCCTGCTCCATTACCTCCTGCCCCAATTCCCACTCTGGGCTGGAGCCTACACTCATGAGACAGGGCCTCACTCAGCCCCCCACATAATCTGGGCAGCTGTACCCTCAGGACCAGGCTCTGAGGCTGGGCAAAGGGCACAGCTGTTGGGCATCTCTGAGGTGGATCTCAGCTGCCAGGGGTGTGGAGAAAGGCCATTGTGAGTACTGCCACTGACCCTGCTCAGTTGAGCCCTGCCAACTCCCGCCACTGCCCATGGGGGTGACTGTTTCCAGTGGGTCAATGTGGTGGGGAGCCTCCTCACTGGCTCTCTTAGGAGCTAGCTGGCTGTAGGCCGCATACCAGGGGCTTCCACTCCACTGGTGTGCCCTGGCTGAGCATGCCAGCCTAAGAGGTCAGTGTGTGCTGTCACTGACCCCTGTCCCCCCCTTCTCAGACCCTAAAACTTGCTGCTGCAGCTGCAGTGCTGAGGAAGCGCAGGATGTCCTGAGCAGCCAGCTGAGCCCCCCACACCCCCCCACCCGAAACCTCTTGGTGACCCCAGAGGCAGGGCAGGCGGGGCGAGGGGCGGGGTTTGAGGATTAACAACTGGAAAAGTATGAGGCTCATCACTGCCAGTTCCCAGCTCTGAGAAAGGAGGCTGTGGCAGAGACAAGAACATGGGTAGACAGGGGGCAGCGACCGGGTGAGAGAGAGTTCCAGACTGTCAGAGAAACAAGGAGAGGGGAAAATCAGACACAGCAAGACAGGGCAAAGAAAGACAGCGCGTTAGAGAGAAATTCCAAGTCAAAAATACACATCGCTCACCCAGACACTCACCAGCATACGGCCTCCTAAGGAAGGCTTCCAAGTTTAGACAGGAGGGCAGAGGTGGGAAGAGGGGCCAGACTCATGGTGGGAGGCAGGAACTCCGCTGGGGGCAAGTCAATGGCCCCAGGAAAGGCTCAGGGAAAGGCTCAGATAAACGACCCTGGCAGAAGCCGCTAGATCCCACATTTGCTTTTAAGGTGGCGATAGGGACCGCTCCCTAGGAGCTGGCTCTCCCCAACTCCACCCCCTCCCCCCCAGCAGCTAGGATAATCTCAGCTGCTGGAAGCCACTGGACATTGCTTCAGCCCCATGACTCGGCCCTCTGGAACCCCCCTGACCCTGCTCTCATTGCTCTTGTTTCTCTGTCCCTCAAAAAAAAAAAAAAAAAAGGCTGAGAATGGAGGAAGACAGGAGGAAGCTCAAGAGAAAAAAAAATCTACAACTGTGTGTGCATCTAGGGGTGCGCCTGACTGCATGGCTACAGTGTACAGTGTGCACGTCTGGGGGTTGTCTGGACACAGCTGTGGGCGTGGACCTGTGACTGCATAGACCTGAGCCTTGTGAATGCCTACTGCACCTGAGTCCCTGAGACTGTGTGCAAATGAGCACACCTGTGTCTGGAGTTCCCAGTCAATCAATTAACAAGTATTTACAGAGCACTTCCTGTGCTAGGCTCTGGGTGGGATCCAGAGCTCCTGGAGTGATTCTCTGAGGTCTTAAGGAGCTCACCACCTAAGCAGTGGGGGGATGACAAGTGATAGAGACTGATAATATTATCGTGAATGCATGTGTTGCACCATTATGCAGGAGGACTCTTTTCACAGAGATGAATTTGATTTTCCTTGGAGTAGAGGTTTTGTTGTATCCAGAACCTTAGAGATCCACAGTAAGAGTCCAGGAAAATACTTGTTGCTAAGTTGTATACACATGTGTTGATGTGTAACTGTGTTTGCTTTTTACTGAGTGACAGGCACTGTCAAGGCAGGCAATGATGCCTGTGTGACTGGGCTCATGCTAGCACGTGTGTGCCTGTGAGTGACAGGGTCTTTTGTAATGTGCGGCTGTGTGCAATTGCTCTGTGTTCATGCATGCATTCGATAGTGACTTTTTCTGTGTGGGTGACAGCAACTCCTCCTTGCCCCTGTGTGTGACAGCATCTCCGTGTGACCCTGTGCGTGGGTATGTGCATAGGTTGGTCTCCCCACTCTTGGTCTCCCGTGGGTGTGTCCCACCCCTGTGAGCTCTCCCCAGCAGCGGCAGCCTGCCTCTTCCCTTGTCCCCATGTGGGTGTGTCCAACAGCTCCTGTCCTTGAGTCTGCCTGGGTGTCCCTGGGTGTGCATGCATGTGGCTGTCTGTGTGGGCATATCTCTGTGCCTGCATGTCACATTTGCTTCCCCTCCCTCATGGAGGACAACAGCCCCCTTCATCCCTTCCCCTTCCCGGGGCCAGAGCCAGCATTGAGGGGCAGGCTCCTATCCCACTGGCTTTCCTTCTGCGACCTCCACCCCTGTAAACGGTGGCTCTCTCCTTTGGCCCTATCATCCCTGTCCCCCGCCCCAGGCCTTTCTTTCACACCGGACAAGGGAGGGCCCCAGGCACAGAAGGGGCACCAGAGACACGTTGCAAGGGGAGGGAAACAGGGGGGGCAGACTACACAGGTCCCTTCCTCCCTCTCTTCCCCAACCATACTAGCTTGCAACTCTCCTGATCATCTAGGGACCCTCAAATACACTCCCCCCTACATACACACTCCCTCCCCTCCAAGCAGCGTTTTTGCAATTAGGAGTGTTGCAACCAGAGAGCCATGCTCAATTGGGGAGGCGGGTGGAATGGGGGGGGAGGCTTCCCTCTCCCGGGGCCTGTGCAAGCCCACCCCCACCCCACTCAAACAGCCATCCGCAGCTGCAGGCGCCTTTGCAAAGGCCACTCAGCCTCGGCCACGGCCTCGGCCTCTGCCTGGGAGGCTACGGGTGGGGGCTGGCGCGGGGGGGGGGGGCAGGCCTCCGGCGCACCGTAAACAAACCGCGGCGGGCGGGGGAGCTCCGGCGGCCGGCAGCGGGGCCGGGCCCGGGAGTGCGCAGCAGACGGGCCGGACAGAGGCCGGGCGGGCCCTCGAGGGGGAGGCCTGGACGCCATCTCTGCCGGCGAACCCCGGGGCCCACCGACCTCCCAGCAACACCTCCCTTCCCCAGGGTGTAAGTTGCGAGCTCCCGGACTGTGACAGGGTGACCGGGACGCCGGGGAGAGCCGAGGCTGGCAGCAGGTACCCCCGGCGCCCCCAGCCCGCCGGGGAGCTGGCCCCAGAGCCCCACGGCTTTGCATAATCAATTGCGAGGCATTTGCATATTAATGCCCCCTCGCTCCCTCCCTCTTACCTCGGCGTGGCGCGCTGGACAGGGCTGGGCAGCGACGCAGGGTCTCAGCGCCCCGTGCCGGGGGCGTCCATGGGGGGCCGGTGGGGCCCGGGCCGCCCGCCTCCAGCGCCCGGGTGTGAGTGCGAGTGAGCGCGGGGGGGGGCGGGGGGCGAGTGTGGCGGCCCCGCGGCTCCTCCGGCAGAGGCGGCGGCCGCTCTTGGCTCCTCCCTCCCCCGCCCCGCTCCGGCTGGGGCTCGGGCTCGGCGCGCCCGGCCGGCTCGCGGCTGCTCCCTGCAGGCCGCCGCGCCGCCGCCGGCCCCCGCCCCCCGCCCCCCGCCCCCCGCCGCGCCCCGGGACCCCGGCCAGCCGCCCCGCCGCCCCTCGGCCGCCTCTGCCCCCGCCCCGCTCGCACTCGCCCGCCCCACTCCCGGCGCCGCCGGCAGGAGTGGTGCTCGGTGACATATTTTAAAAAATAGCTTTGGCTTGCTGGAAGAATCGGAGGTTTTTGGGTTTGCACCACGGGGATGGAGAAGGGAATATAGACGGGCCGCCTGCACCTTCTAAGTCGGGGAGAAAGTCTAAATACCAAGCCCTAGGAGCTTTAGAATTTGTTTCTGAGTTCAGGGGCCCTTCTTTGCCAGTTACTCACTGTGTGACCTTGAGCAAATCACCACCGCTCTCGGGACGGAGCTTCCTCAACCTTAAAATGTTAGGGCTGGGCAAGTGACCCCTGAGGTCCTTTCTCCCTCAATCATCCCACGTTTTTAATCCTTTTGGAGGTTTACTCCCTATTACCCCCTCCCCTTCTCATTTCTAACATTATTACCTGATCCACTGCCTCCTCTTTCAAATGTCACCCTCTTTCAATATAGGCTTTCTATTCACTGCCACCAGCTATTTCCTCAACAACTGGTCCCCTTGGTGAGCTGGGGAGGGGGCAAGGCCTGCCCTACCTCCTCAACTCTCAGCCCTACAGTGGTGGTATTTCCTCTTGTGTTTGCCCCCACCCAAATCCAAATGGTACTAGGGCCAAACTAAAGAGGAGGGCAGGCTGCAAAAAAAGGATCTTCTTCCCCAAAGGAGAGGTCTCCGCCATTCCAGCTCCACCTCCCATGTGCGTGCACACACACACACACACACACACACACACACCTGCATTCATGGATATAAAACCATCTCAGTGACGCCAGAGCCCCTTTCATCTCAGGATCTCCCAGCGCCAGGCAGAACCCTAATTACCCCAGCACCCCCCTGGTCCCGCCGGTTCCCCCACTATCATTAGCCCAGTTTTACCAGCGGGGGCCACAGCCTTCCCTTGGCTCCCAGGGCGGAGCCCAGTCTCTATAGTCTGCTCTTGGGAAGGTGTGTGTGTATGTGTGTGTGTGTGTGTGTGTGTGTGTGTGTGTGTGTGTGTGTGTGTTAAGGGGAGCTGCTCTACCAATTGCCCAGTTTATAATGGGCAGAATCACTTGCCAAGTGGGGCTCTAAGTCTATCTGAGTCAGGCTGCCCTTGTTCATATTATCCTCAGGCTCTTGCCTCCTCAGCTCTGTTGGAGCGACTCCTCTTGGGGGGAGAGCATAATTGGGGTCTGCAATGCATAGAGGAGGGGAGAGGAGGGTGCCTCTCTTGGGACCCCTTGGAATCCTGGGGATGAGAGGGGCAGCTGGGATGAAACCCACAGGATGCAGAGTGGGTGGTGATGAGGACTATACAGTGGGTGAAGGGAGCCTGCAGGGTGCAGAGTCAGCATGCAATAAGTGAACCTGTGGGTTCAGCCTGGGCTTGCAGTGGACATGCACCAGCTCAGTGTGGGGCAGTAGGCTGCATCGTGCAGCATCAGGGCAGTGTGCAGTGCGAAGTGACTGTCTTCGGGTCAATGCCACGTCCTCGATGATCATGTTTGGCTGAAACCCGGGGGAGCAAGGCTGTAATGTGCAATGCTTAGGGTGCATGCTCTCTCCTGTATGGAAATAGTCTCTTGGGATTAGCCTGCCCAGGGAGTTGAGATGGAATCCCTGTGCATGGGATACATTTATGAGATGAGCTGCATTTATACTGTGCACCCGTCAGGCAGAACCAGGAGGCAATGGGGAAGTTTGGCACTAATCTGGATTAGGACAGGGTGACGGAGTCCAGAGCGGGAATACGAAGTGCTATGGTTTTGTCTCCCTTCCACTATGGCTTCCCCCACATCTCTGACGAAAGGCCCTAAAGATATCTAGTGAGGGAGACTTTTTGAAATCCTAGACCCAAAGCCATAGAAAATGAAGTGCTTCCTGATCCATCTCCCTACCTCCCCCAGGGGCAGAATGGGGCAGCTTGAACTCAAAGACCAAAGTTTACCATTCCCATCTTCTCCTTACCTCTCTTCCTTGGCTCCCAATATGGGCTGGTAACAGACCTGGGCAAGGGCAAAGTCAAGGGCACACTGCCTCCAAAGCAGGCATCCCGCCAGATGCCGGGATCCAGCCCAGGTCTGGAGTTATAGCCCCTGCCTGTTATTGCATCAGCCCCCTTCCCACCCCACTCATCCTGCCTACCCCCATTTCTTGAAGCTTCTAGCTCCTCTCAGAGTCATTTCAGCCCCAGCTTTTGTTGTCTCCTTGCCAGGAAACCCCCACCCGGGGCCGCAGTCTCCTCTCATCCCCCCCACCTCTGCTTTAGGGCCCAATCCCTGGGGATAGTAGGGGGGTGGGGCACAAGTAAGGATGGATAAAGACCCTCTGAGGGGGATCTGCCTGAAGGCCCCCTCCCTCTTAGATTTTGGTTGCCAAGGAGGCAGCAGGAACAGCCTGTTCTCTGGGCTCCCATCGGAGCAGCTATGCCTGGGCCCCGCCTTCTCTCCTTTCCTCCTTCCTTTCCTCTCAGACTGTTGCTAGGAAGCACCCCAAGATTTCTCAGGGTCCCCCCTAGAAGCCAGAGGATCCAAATATCTTTCTGAAGAGCTTCCCCAAAAGCCTGGAAGCTAAGACCCCACACAGTATCCTCTACCCCTGCCAAGAAGCCACAAACAGTTGGGGGTGAGGGAAACAAGGGACAGGCCCTGGACCAACCTGCCCTGGAACTACTGCCAGGGCCCAAGCCTCAGTAACCCCACCTCTCCCCCATTTCCAGCTCCTGCACTCTGGGTGATGTCAGCAAGTGATGAGGTGTCCAGCGGATACCCCTTGACTCTGCAGACACAGCCCCACTTATTGGGGAGTTCTGGAAAAGCAGCAGGGGAAACCAGCTAAGAGAACCCAACCCCCAGATGTTTCTCCCCCTTAGAGATCTTTCAATCGAGAAAAGGTAGTGGAAATGGAGAAAAGAAAGAGGTTTGAGCCTTACCACACTGCAGCCCTCCCCCTCCAATGAAAGGAGATGGGACAAGCTGGTGTGGAGGCCAGGAGCACACAGTGGTTCTCAGGGCCTGAAGGGAGGGGTGGTGGTGCAAAGGAAATGGCAAGCGGGCTTCCTTTCCCTGCCACTGTCCAGGCCTCAGGATCACAGGACGTCTCTTCTCTGAGCTAGGAAGGAGTGTGGAAAGGGGAGGCATCCTTCAGGGTGTTGGAGAGGAAGCTACTTCAATAATTAGTTCAAATTCTGCCTTTCATTGTCCTGGCTGGTCTCTTTCTGGACCTCTGTAGGGCAGGGGAAATCCAGGAACTATTTTAAAGTGGGTCCACATTGTAGGCTTCTCCCCCATCCTCTTCTCTCCCAGATAGAAAGAAAGTGGAGATTTTAATGTGGGACCTGTTGGAGAAGGGAATTGGTTTGGAACCAGCTGTGTATGAGTGTGTGGGAACAACTCTTCATGCCTCTGCTGCCAATTAACTCCCCAGAGCAGGGGGACTCAGGCAAGCTTCCAAAGAAAATGTTCCAGCTAGGGGAGGGGAATGACTCAGTTTCCCTGTGGAGAGAAGGGGAGCTGAAACCCTTTGTACCTTGTATGCTTACCAAGTATTTCAATGTTTCTGGGTCTAGACTCTTGCCACTTTTCCTTATATTTATTTTTCACCTAGAATGTCCCCATCCCTTTGGGCACCAAAACCCCTATTCCCTACAGCCTCTTATCTAACCCTAAGCCCCCACTCTGGCCTTTTTCTGCCTCTGTTCAGTGTTGCCATGTAACTCTACCTGGCTGGTTTCCATCTGCCCCACTTCTCCAGGTAGACCCCTTCCCCAGCCAGACCAGCCAATAAGATGAAGAGGTTGGAGCTTGGAACTAAGAGAGCAGAGGTGGGAGCTAAGCCTTTATCAGTGCTCAGGGGGGAAGAAACGGACAGCAAGAGAAAGTGGGGTAAGAAGGATTTTTGAGAGGGGCTGTATGGAAGGGCAGTTTTCCTCTATATCCAAAGAGGATGCTGATAACTTTTCTCTTACCCACAGGAGGATTTTCATAGAGTCCTATCCTTGGGGAAAGAGGATCCAGCCAGAGAGCCTGTGGGTCATAGGAAGCTAATGTGGTATGGAGGGAGGAAGTTTGTGGAGGTACCTGGGTGGCTCAGTGGGTTGAGTGTCTGCCTTCGGCTCTGGTCCTGATCCCAGGGTCCTGGGATCGAGTTCCGCATCCGGGCTCCCTGCTTAGCAGGGAGTCTGCTTCTCTCTCTCCTTCCACTCTTCTCCATGCTCATACTCTCTCTTTCTCTCTCTCTTTCGCTTACTCTCTCTTTCAAATAAATAAATACAATCTTTTAAAAGAAAGAAAAATTGTCTCTGATATTTACAGACTAGAGAAGCCAGACATTAAAAGCAGAGAAATTGAAGATGGCCCAAGTCCAGAGCTAAGGGGGTCCTTGTAGTCCCTTAGGAGTCCAGTCCTTGGGGGAACCCTGCCAAGCCTAGGAAAGGAGCTGCTGGTGAGAGGTGGGGGGACAAGGAAGGCAGATGGCCTGACTACAAAAGCCGCCTCCCTGCCTCTGTGAAGTGGGAAGAAGGTACCCCAGAGATCTGCCAGGCTTCCTGCCAGAGAGGGATGGTTGAAGCTCAGAATATCACTATCCTCAGGGCCCAGATAGTCCCCCAAATGTACCCAACACCCACTAACTCAGTCAGGAGCAGTCTCAAAGTTGACAGCTTCTCTCTAAGAGTGGCAGGCTGGGTGATGAGGGATGGGAGAGGAACTGTAGGATCTAAGGATGGCTCAGGGTCGGGGGCCCTGGGGCACTATAACCAGAAAGGAAGGAGAGGAAGGAGCAGACAAAGGGAAAGTGGGGATCTGGGAAAAAGGAGGGAGACCAGGTACATGTGAGGCCACACAGGAACAGGGTTTGTGGTCATCTCGAGTTTGAGTGTGTGTGTGTGGCTGGGGCAATTCGGAAGTTAAGTGTGGGGAGTCTGGGTTCTCCCCCCTTCCTGTTTTGGAAGCTTTAGCTCCTCATATTTGGCAGCTGTTTTGCAGAAGTACTCTTTCTTGGTGGTGTCACTTGAGTAGGCACAAAAGGGAGCAGAATGGAGGTGGTGTGGATGGGTCTATGGGGAGGGAGAAAGGCCATAGGCAGTGACCTCAGAGGGATGTGATCTGGCCCTCCTTCAGCAGCACTCGAACCCTCAGAACAGGAGTCCTTGTCTCTGTATTGTGATTTTGCTCCAATACCTGGGATCCTGTTATTATCTGTCACAAGGGCCACAAGTTTGCTTCCAGACCCTGAACACAGTGCTCTCCCAGATTCATTCCCCTGATGACTGATTTTGCCAGTGAAAGGGTTGCCAGAATGGTTGCTGGGGAATACGGATGGAACTTGGCCTCATGGACCGGGATATCAGGCTTAGGGTATCGGATGGGGGAGCTGAAAATGGGCGGTGGTGGAACTGGCTGGGGCCTCCATGCTTACTTTTGTCCTAGGTTATAAATGTTAGGGATGCTCTGCTCACAGGCCAGGGCAAAGGATAAGGGCTGTCTATAGGAAAGCTCAGACATTGGAGTCAGAGGGGAATAGTATTTGCTTCTGAGCTTCCTACTGGAGGGGGAAAAAAGAGCTAATGTCTAAAGGCCTAAATATAATTATGCACAATATGGTTCCATAGGATAAGCAAGACATCATATTGTTTTGTTTTAAATATTTTATTTATTTATTTGTCAGAGAGAGAGAGAGAGAGAGAGCGCTCACAAGCAAGGGGAGCAGCAGGCAGAGGGAGAAGCAGGCTCCCTGCTGAGCAAAGAGCCTGGTGTGGGACTCAATCCCAGGACCCTGGGATCATGACCTGACCAGAAGACACACTCTTAACTGACTGAACCACCCAGGCATCCCTATCATAGTATTTTTAATAAACTTAAAAAAATGGGTTTAGGGATCCCTGGGTGGCTCAGTGGTTTAGTGCCCGCCTTCTTTTTTTTTTTTTTTTTTTAGTGCCCGCCTTCTGCCCAGGGACTGATCCTGGAGACCCAGGATCGAATCCCACATCGAGCTCCCTGCATGGAGCCTGCTTCTCCCTCTGCCTGTGTCTCTGCCTCTCTCTCTCTGTCTCTCATGAATGAATAAATAAAATCTTTTTTAAAAATGGGTTTAGGGATCCCTGGGTGGCGCAGCGGTTTGGCACCTGCCTTTGGCCCAGGGCGCAATCCTGGAGACCAGGGATCGAATCCCACATCGGGCTCCCGGTGCATGGAGCCTGCTTCTCCCTCTGCCTGTGTCTCTGCCTCTCTCTCTCTCTCTCTGTGACTATCATAAATAAATTAAAAATAAATAAATAAATAAATAAAAATAAAAATGGGTTTAGATATACAGGAAAAGATATAGTAGGGAGCCCCCATCTACCCCATACCCAATTTCTCCTTTTATTTAGCCTCTTATGTTAGTATGGTATTTTTTTTACAATGAATGAACTACTATTGGTATGTTATTATTAACTGATATCTATGCTTTTCTCGTATTTCTTAGTTTTCACCTAATGTTCTTCTTCTGTTCCAGGACAACATCTGGGAGGGATACCAAGTTACATTTAATAATTATGTCTCCTTGGGGATCCCTGGGTGGCTCAGCAGTTTAGTGTCTGCCTTTGGCCCAGGGCGGGGTTCTGGAGTCCCGGGATCGGGTCCCACATCGGGCTCCCTGCATGGAGCCTGGTTCTCCCTCTGCTTGTGTCTCTGCCTCTCTCTCTCTCTGTGTGTGTCTCTCATGAATAAATAAATTTTAAAAAATTATGTCTCCTTAAGTTCTCTTGGCTATGACAGTTTCTTAGACTTTCCTTAATTTTAATAACCTTACCCCTATTTTCCTCCTTAGTTCTCCCCATATTCAAGCAGTATGCGGGGCCAGGAGATTCTGGGAGGACTGCCAAATCTGGGGGTTAAATGGTGATGTATGTGCAACTGATCAAGCCCCAATGTCGCCTTTGGAATACGAGAACTCTGGTATATGCAGAGGTGTAGGAGCACCAACTAATTAATTAATTAATTGATTGATTTAAAAAAAAAAAAGGCCAGAGAAGAGAAAAACGTATTACTGAACAAAAACCACACCCCTACTGTGCCTACTAGCATATAACGAAAGAGTGTCAGAATATCATTTAAATGCCTGGTCAACAGTGACGTCTTTGGGCGACGCCTGTTTACGAGCAGTCTTTTGAGAGCTCTCCCCCTCTTCGCTCCCGGAGTCTCTGTGATGCTTCAGCTCCTGCCTGTCCTTTTCCAAAGCAGAGAAACAATGCAGGCTGACTAGCTTAGTCCCTTGGGTTCTCACTAGCCCAGGCCAAGGAACTACAATTCCCAGAAGACATCGTGGAGTGACCTGTCTCTTGCCGCATTCTTATTGGCTCATGTTTGTTACTCCCAGCCAATAGAAGTTAAGCTCTTTGATAAGTGCCAAGATGGCGACACTTAGGATGTAGAACTAGCTTGTACGGTAGGCTTAAAATTGGGGAGGTGGTGGATGAAAAGGAAATAGGGAATTATAGTTTCAAGGTTGGGGGAGGTGGAGGAAATGGAGGAAAAACTGTGGGTTTGGGGTGGTAGGGGCTGAGGGACGCAGCCAGAGCTGAGGGCGTAATTAGGCATTCGTATTGGCTTAACCCCTTGCCACCCTCTTTACTCTTTATATTAAGTCCCTTTGACACCCTTTTCTTAGTGCTCCAGTTTAAGGAAGGATGATTCAGGAGGGAGGAACCTGACAGAATCTCTTCCTTGTCCTCTTCCCCATTTTTTCTTTGTAGTTCTTCTGCCTCCCTTAAATCTTCCCGTATCCGTTTCATTCAACCTGGCCCTTCTCTGTTCTTTCCTTCAGAATCTCCTCTCCCCTTCTCTTAGCTCAGTTTCTCCCACCTCAAAGCTGACTGCCATCGGCCCCTTCTCCGAGTGAAATCATGAAGGTAGTGAACTTGAAGCAAGCCATTTTGCAAGCCTGGAAAGAGCGATGGAGTGACTACCAGTGGGCAATCAACATGAAGAAATTCTTTCCCAAAGGAGCCACCTGGGACATCCTCAACCTAGCAGGTCTCAAGTGGAGTAGGAAGGAAGGATGGGAGGGCTAAACCCATAAAAATTATAACCACTCAGTCTTGCTTTGTTATTCCCCTTGCAGAAGCACTACTGGAGCAGGCCATGATTGGACCTTCCCCCAATCCTCTCATCCTGTCCTACCTGAAGTATGCCATTAGTTCCCAGGTAAACTGCCCCACCTATTCCAGAGAGTGAGGATTTGAAGGTAAAAGACTTGGAGTACAATCGTCAGCTCTCGCTTTCTAGGTGGATTTGTTTCAACACAACACTTCTCTGAGCCTCAGTTTTCTTGTGAAAATAATAATACTTCATTGGTTGTGATGAATGTTACATGAATTTATTCTATCAATAAATATTCATAAGTGTGTCAGATAGTGGTATAGGCCCTGGGGATATAGCTGTGAACAAGACCTGATCCCAGTACACACAAGGAATTTAGTGAGTAATAACAGACATAAGCAGTCACAGGATGGGTTTATTTATTTATTTATTTATTTATTATTATTATTATTTTTTAAATTTTTTTTTTTATTTATTTATGATAGTCACAGAGAGAGAGAGAGGCAGAGACACAGGCAGAGGGAGAAGCAGGCTCCATGCACCGGGAGCCTGATGTGGGATTCGATCCCGGGTCTCCAGGATCGCGCCCTGGGCCAAAGGCAGGCGCCAAACCGCTGCGCCACCCAGGGATCCCACAGGATGGGTTTATGACGAAGGTTAAGACAGTACTAGGGGAGTATGTGCGAGAGGCATGGAATTCAGCTAGGCAATCAGGAAAGGCTTTCTGGAGAAAGTGATGTTTAAACCAAGATCGTATTGTTAATAGGAGTTAGCCAGGCATATTGGTGAGAGTGTACTAAGCAGAAAGAAAAGCATATTTAGAGGCTGGGAGGCAAAAATCACATGTTGTTTAGGAACCGAAAAAAATTTATATGGGTAGAGCAGTAGTTTTGGTCTCAGGACCCTTTTATTTTCTTAAAAACTGTTGAGACTCCCACAAAGCTTTTGTTTATATGTATTACGTCTATCCATATTTACCGTTTTAGAAATGAAAACTGAGAAATTTAAAGAATAATTATGAACTTATTTAAAAGTAATAAAAAGTAAAGTCTGTTAAATAAAGCCTGTTATATTACACATTAATATAAATAACATTTTAATGGAAACCATATTTCCCAAAACAAAAAAGCTAGTGAGGAAAGTGTCATTGTTTTACGTTTTTGCAAATCTCTTTAATGGTTTAATAGAAGACAGCTGAATTTTCATATCTGCTTCTGCATTCAATTGTTGCAATAGGCTATTTTGGTTGAAGTTTATGAAGAAAATCTGGCCTTACACATCAGACATTTAGTTTGAAAAGGGCAGAGAATTTTTTTTTTTAAGATTTTATTTATTTATTCATGAGACACAGAGAGAGAGAGAGAGGCAGAGACACAAGCAGAGGGAGAAGCAAGCTCCATGCAGGGAGCCCGACGTGGGACCCGATTTCAGGTCTCCAGGATCACACCCCGGCTGCAGGCGGTGCTAAACCGCTGCGCCACCAGGGCTGCCCAGGGCAGAGAATGTTAAGCTTTTCAAATAACTGGATATTCATTGACACCAAAAATTCAACAGGTGATGTGAAACCACATAAATGAACTTAAAAATAAGTTAATTATTTTTTAAGTAAGCTCTTCATCCAATGTGGGGCTTGAACTCACTCACTACTCTGAGATCAAGAGTCTCATGCTCTGGCTCAGTTGGAGCCAGGCTCCACTCAATGAACTTTTTATACTCTGTTACATTGAAATCCATTGGTCTCTCTCTTGCATTTTGAACAGATCTTTTACTCATGCATGATTTTATAATATCACGAAGTGGTCATGTGGAAAATATCTGTTACTGGGTTACACAGATATTCCAATTGTTGACACATTTAATTATATGATTCACATGTCATGGAGCCTTTGGGATGTTCCACATACAGTTGTGGGAGAATGAGAGTAGAAAAGGCAAATAACATCTTAGCAATACTTTTTTTTTTAAAGATTTATTTATTCATAGAGACACACAGAGAGAGAGGCAGGCAGAGACACAGGCAGAGGGAGAAGCAGGCTCCTAGCGGGGAGCCTGATGCAGGACTCCATCCCTGGACCCTGGGATCATGCCCTAAGCTGAAGGCAGATGCTCAACCACTGAGCCACCCAGGGATCCCCAATCTTAGCAATATTTAAAAAATAGTTTTAACTTCACAGATTCCCGGGGTTCCTGGACCATATTTTGAGAATTGCTGGGCTAGCATGTCAGGAAGAAGATGGATTGGGATCCCTCGGTGGCTTGGCGGCTTGGAGTAATCTTGGAGTCCTGGGATCGATTCCCACATTGGGCTCCCTGCATGGAGCCTGCTTCTCCCTCTGCCTGTGTCTCTGCCTGCCTCTCTCTCTCTCTCTCTCTCTCTCTCTCTCTCTCTGTGTCTCTCATGAATGAATAAATAAAATCTTTAAAAAAAAAAAGGAAAAGGAAGGAGATGGATTTAGAGAGAGATAAGGGAAAGCATAAAGGACCTGTGGGTGATGCTGAAGAGTTTGGACTTTATCCAAGGGTACCGAGTAGTCATTTAAAGAGTTTAAAGTTGGGCAGCCCGGATGGCTCAGCCATTTAGCGCCGCCGTCAGCCCGGGGTGTGATACTGGAGAGCATGGATCAAGTCCCACATCGGGCTCCCTGCATGGAGCCTGCTTCTCCCTCTGCCTGTGTCTGTCTGTCTCTCTCTCCCTCCCCCGTGTCTCTCACGAATAAATAAATAAAATCTTAAAAAAACAAAACAAAACCCAAAACCTTAGGGCCACTTTCCAGGCCCAGGTAGGGTTTAAAAAAAAAGAGTTTAAAGTGGAGGAATGGTGTGATAGGATTTGTGTATGTGTGTGTATGTATAGATATTTTATTTTATTTTATTAAGATTTTATTTATTTATGAGGAACAGAGAGGTAGAGACAGAGGCAGAGGGAGAAGCAGGCTTTCCGCAGGGAGCCCGACGTGGGACTCAATCCCAGGTCTCTAGAATCATGCCCTGGGCCGAAGGCAGCGCTAAACCACTGAGCTAACCAGGCTGCCTTATATAGATGTTTTATAGCAATAAAATGCACAGATCTTAAGATGAATTCAGTGAATTTTAGCAACTGTATATACCCATGTTACTAATGTTCAAAATAAGATACAGAACATTTCCATTTTCCCAGAAAGCTCCCTTGTGCCCCTTTCTGGCCTGTCCTCCTACAACCACTAACTGTTTTCTGTCACTGTAGATTAGTTTTGTCTATACTTGGATTTCATAGAAATAGAATCATATAGCAAACACTATATACTCTGTCTTCTTTTGTTTAACATAAATGTTTTTAAGGGGTGCCTGGGTGGCGCAGTTGGTTAGGCATCTGACTCTTGGTTTCTGCCCAGGTTGTGATGTCATGGTGGTGAGATGGAGCCCTGTGTGGGCTCTGTGCTCGGTGGGGAGTCTGCTTGGGATTCGGGATTCTCTCTCCCTCTGCCCCTCCCCTGTATGCTCTTGTTCTCTCTCTTTCTAAATAAGTCTTTTAGAAGAAAATAAATGTTTTTGAGTTTTTTTTTTTAAGATTTTATTTATTTATTCATGAGAGACACAGAGAGAGAGAGAGAGGCAGAGACACAGGCAGAGGGAAAAGCAGGCTCCATGCAGGGAGCCTGACGTGGGACTCGATCCCAGGTGTCCAGGATCACAACCTGGGCTGCAGGCGGCGCTAAACCGCTGCACTACCAGGGCTGCCCATGTATTTGAGATTTATCTATGTGGCTGTGTATGTCAGCAGATCATTCTCTTTAAATTGCTGAGTAGGGGATCCCTGGGTGGCTCAGCAGTTTAGCGCCTGCCTTCAGTCCAGGGCATGATCCTGGAGTCCTGGGATCGAGTTCCGCATCGGGCTCCCTGCGTGGAGCCTGCTTCTCCCTCTGCCTGTGTCTCTGCCTCTCTCTCTTTCTCTCTCTCTCTCTCTCTCTGTGTGTGTGTGTCTCTGTGTCTCTCATGGATAAATAAATAAAATCTTAAAAAAAAAATTGAGTAGTATCCCTCAGGTGGCATGTAGTTCTTGTACTCCTTTTTCTTCTTGGCTTATGTCTGCTTTCCATGTGAGCACATATTCATCTACCTTATTCTTTTTATTTGCTGCAAAATGTTCTATATGTACTGTAATACAGGTTTCTAATTTTTTACTGTTATAGTCAATGTTTCATTGAACTTTCTTTAAAAAAATTATTGGAGAGAGTGTGCAAGAGCATAAGCAGGAGGAGAGGCAGAGGGACAAGTACACTCCCTGCAGAGCGGGGAGCCTGATGTGGGATTCATTTCCAGGACCCTGAGATCATGACCTGAGCCGAAGTCAGATAGATACTTAACCAACTGAGCCACCCAGGCATCCTTCATTAAATAATCTTATACTTGTCTGCACTACTAGGAATGTTTCCCTAGGATAGATACCTAGAAATGGAATTGCTAGTTTAAAGAATTCCCACATATTCAGGGTGCCTGGGTGGGTCTGTCCATGCCCAGCACAGAACCTGCTTACAATTCTCTTTCCCTCCCCAACCCCTCCACTTTCTCTAAAATAAATGAAGGAAGGAAGGAAGGAAGGAAGGAAGGAAGGAAGGAAGGAAGGAAAAAAGAAGAAAGAAAGAAAGAAAGAAAGAAAGAAAGAAAGAAAGAAAGAAAGAAAGAAAGAAAGAAAGAGAAAGAAAGAAAAGGAAAGAGAAGAGAAGAGAAGAGAAGAAATTCCCACATATTCAATTGCAGTAGATCCTGCAAATTACCCTCCAGAAAGGATGGTTATTAATTTACACCCCTTGCATAGTGTTTGAAAGTGTTTCCCAACACCTTTCTGATGCTGAATGGAATTTTTAAAAATTCCTTTCTAGAAAACAAAAATTACATCACATTATAATTTGTGTTTCTGTAATTGTGATTTTGAACTTTTTTTTTATGTTTATTGGCTCTTTGTATATCTTTTGGGAATTGCTTATACATATCGTTTGCCCTTTTTTTTGTTTTTTTATTGTAAAAGCTTTATTGAGATATAAATCACATACTATACAATTTACCCTCTTAAAGTATACAATTTACTGAATTATAGTGTATTCAGAGTTGTGCAACCACTACCACAGAACCCCAAGAAAAATTCTTACTGATTTTTAAGTGTCTTAATATAATTGATCTGTAATCCTTATCTGTTATTTATGTGTTTTTTTTTTTTTAAGATTTTATTTATTTATTCATGAGAGACACAGAGAGAGAGGCAGAGACACAGGCAGAGGGAGAAGCAGGCTCCATGCAGGGAGCCCAACGTGGAACTGTATCCCAGGTCTCCAGGATCAGACCCTGGGCTGAAGGCAGCGCTAAACCGCTGAGCCACTGGGGCTGCCCTGTTATTTATGTTTGGCATTTACTATCGCTCTTTTTTTTTTTTTTTTTTTTTTTTTTACTTTTTGGTTTTATTTTATTAGTATGCAGAAGTTTTTAATGTTTTTGTTGTCAGATTTAACCATTTTTTTCCTCTATGGCTTTTGTCTTGCTTAAGGGCTTCTCTGCTCCAAGGACCAAAATATATTCTTCTCCAATTTCTGCCAACACTTCACTTTCACTTTTATGTTTTGTATTTATTTTGTTTAATCCATTTAGAATTTATTGTGGTGTGAGGAAAAGATCCAAATTTATTTATTTTTCCAAATAGATGAGCAGTTGGCTCAACTGCCTTTATTGAATAGGCAATTTATTGTCATATCCTAAATTCTCTTACAGACAAACGTCTCTTTCTTGATAGTTTAGTTCATTGATATATTTGTTTTTTCTTGTAATAGGACTTTACTCTTTTTTTTTTTTACTTTACTGTTTTAATTACTATACTTTTCTAGTATGTTTGATGCATGGTTAGACAAGTCTTCCCTTAGTTGTTTTATTTTTCAAAAATTTCTTGGCTGTTTTCAGGCATTTTCTTTTCCAGGTTTTAAAATCAACTTGTTAAACTCTTTTAAAAAAAAAATCTGATTGTATTTTGATAGGGATTTCCTTGACTTTGTGGATTTGGGGAATTTGTGGATTAATTTTAGAAGGATCACTCTGGTTGTAGTTTTAGTTAGAAGGAGGTAGGAGACCATTTAGTTAGATATATATATTTTTAAATTGTATGTATTTATTTATGTATTTATATAAAGTCTACACCCAACTTGGGGCTCAAACTCACGATCCTGAGATGAAGAGTTACATACTCTTCCATTGAGCCAACCTGGCGTCCAGGCTTTTTTTTTTTTTTTTTGGCAAGGACCAGA
This sequence comes from Canis lupus familiaris, assembly GCF_011100685.1. Taxonomy (NCBI): domain Eukaryota; kingdom Metazoa; phylum Chordata; class Mammalia; order Carnivora; family Canidae; genus Canis; species Canis lupus. The sequence continues at coordinate 22,457,772 of NC_049230.1, forward strand.
TAGTAAGTACTTTCCACTTTGCAGGCCATGTGGTCTCTGTCACCATTATTCTATCATTATAGCTTGAAAGCAGATATAGATGGTATATAAGTAAATGGACATGCCTGTGTTCTGATGAAACTTTATATACAAAAAGATGATAAGTCTGTTTTGGCTTGTGAGCCATGGTTTTCCAACTCCTGATTTAGGGTATTGCAGTAATACAGGTAAGAGATGATGTTAGCATAAGCATGGGAAGTGGCAGCAGAGATGATGAGTTCAAGAACCATTTAGGAGGTGGCAAATGAGAAGGTTCAGTAATTACCTGAATGAGGGCATGAGAGAGAGGAAGAAATCATGGCTAGTACCTAGGTTTCTGGTTTGGACAACTAGATGGTTGATGGGATCATAAGGAGACAGTGAGAGTAGAGTAGGGCCATTGTTAGGGTTGTGGTGCTGCTGAGGGGTGGAGAAGACATGGATTTTGGGCTTTTTTTTTTTTTAAGATTTATTATTTAAAAAAAAAAGATTTATTATTTGAGAGAGAGAGAACAAGCATAGTGGGGAGGGGCAGAGGGAGAAGGGGTTCTAAGTCGACTCTGTGCCAAAAGCAGAGCCTGACACAGGCAGGGCTCAATTTTATGACCCTGAGATCATGACCTCAGCTGAAACCAAGAGTTGGACACTCAACCAACTGTGCCACCCAGGTGCCCTGGGCCTTCTTTTTAAAAAATATATATGTATTTTTAAAGAGTTATTTATTTATTTTAGAGACAGACCTAGAGCATGAGCAGGGGGAGGGGCAGACGGAGAGGGAGGGAGAAAATCTCAAGCAGACTCCTCACTGAGCCTGATGCAGGGTCTGATTCCATGACCATGAGATCATGACCTGAGCTGAAATCAGGAGTCAGATGCTCAACCAATAGAGCCACCCAGGTGCCCTCGATTTTGGCCTTGTTAAGTAAGGTGCCTGTGTGGGGTATCAAATATAGGCAGTTGAGCATTGGTGGTATAGTGGTTAGCATAGCTGCCTTCCAAATATAGGCAGTTGAACATCCATTTCCAGAACTTAAGAGAAGTAGCCTAGACTGGCACTGTTGATTTTGGAGTTGTCAACTGTAGATGGTAATTAATTGAAGCTGTGGGCATGGATGACAGTTCCCAGAGAGGGTAGAGAGTGAGCAAAAAAAAAGTGACCCAAAGGTAGCCCCGGTGGCCCAGAGGTTTAGCGCCATGTTCGGCCCAGGGCGTGATCCTGGAGAGCCGGGATTGAGTCTCACGTCAGGCTCCCTGCATGGAGCCTACTTCTCCCTCTGCCTGTGTCTCTGCCTCTCTCTCTGTGTGTCTCTCATGAATAAATAAATAAAATCTTAAAAAGAAAAAAAAGTGACCCAAGCCAAATTCCCAAGGAACCAATGGAATATACATAGGAAAAAGATTCCTCATAAGAGTCTGAAAAGAAGATGCCAGTGAGGAGGGAAAAAAAGCAAGAAAGGGGGGATCCCTGGGTGGCTCAGCGGTTTAGCGCCTGCCTTTGGCCCAGGGCGTGATCCTGGAGTCCCAGGATCGAGTCCCGCGTCGGACTCCTGGCATGGAGCCTGCTTCTCCCTCTGCCTGTGTCTCTGCCCCTCTCTCTCCCTCTCTCTCTCTTTCTCTCTCTCTCTCTCTATCATGAATAAATAAATAAATCTTAAAAAAAAAAAAGAAAGAAAGAAAAGCAAGAGAGTGGTATCGAGAACAGCCAAGGGAGGAGAGGACTGAAAAGTGAGAAAGTGTTTCCTGGTGTTGGGTGCTGCTGAGAGAGGTCCGTGAGATAGGAACTGAGAGTCTCACAGAGCTCTCATGGGGTTTAACAACCAGTTTGTTGATGAGCTTACTGAGGAGATTCCTGCAGTGGTCAGGACACAAGTGATGGGAGTGGGTTGAATTAAGCACGGAAGATGGGGAGGTAGAGAGTGAGTACACAGGATGCATGTCTGTGGAGAGCAGGAGAGAGAGTGTGGTGGTTAATTGGAAATGGGGGGTCTGCAGGAAGTTCTCTTAAAGATAGAAGAATCTCGAGTTGTGTAAACACTACTGAGAAAGCAAGAGAGAGAGCAAGTAACAGAAATAAATGCATATGCAGGAGCTTCAGTACTTGTAAAGTGCTATTAGTCATTGATTCTTCCTTCAGAGTCTAGAGGCTTTTCAGTCCAGTCTGTGCACATGGAGGACACTTAGGAGTAGTTGGGGGTGTTGAATATAGAAAACAGAGGAGAAAAAAAAGAAAAGGAAAAAAAGAAAACAGAGGAGAGGAGAGAGCAGCTGCAGGTCCATCCAGGCTAGCCAGGTGTGCAGTGGGCCACATAGAGGGTCCCCAACCTCAGGGGCTTGGTAGCTTAGAACTTCTAGATTGGTAGATCAATCTAGAGTGGAATAGGTTAAATCCTGCTATGAAAACTAGTTCGTCTTGTGGAAAGTATTTTTAGGTCTCAAGAGTAGCATTGCTTTATTGATACTGTTAGCAGAAACTTACTGGACAGAATTCTGAATTTGGAGACCATAAATACATTGGAACATACACCACCCCTCTGAACATACAGAATTAGAGGGATTTCTCTTCTGGTAATTTGGGGTCAGTTTCAGTGGGAACATCCAGCTCCCCCTTCAGGTTGGTATCCAACAAGGTTCAGTTCTCTGCCAAGCTCTTGCTATGGGGACATCAGTTATAAATAAACAAACACTCGCCTGGAACGTTATGGTCATCCTGCCCAGGCAGGCTCCCAACTTTCTGATCACCATCAGACACCAGCTATGGCTTCACAGAACATCTTGCTGAGAGTGGCGCTAAACACTAATTGTGTATTTAAGTCCTCTGTGTGTTTTGCTCTTGTTTATTCAAGAATACTAGTTAGAGGTGTCCGAACAGAGAGCATTCTGTTCACATGCTGGAGAAATTATACACAGAAGGCATTACCATGCATGTAAAATCCATCATACTAAGGCCATTGAGGCTCACTTCACTTTCTTCTTAAATCTTTGGAAATTTTGATTTCTCTAGGAAAGACAACTCATGAGGCAGGTGATTATCCTAACAGTTTCTATCATTGTATTCTGCTTTTTTATTTTGGTATATTTTGCTATTGATTTTGAGTATATAATTGTCACTACTTTCTAAAGTATTATTCATATTTTATCAGCATGCTGTAATTATTTTTTTAATATGATAACTTAAAAGACTTTCTGTAGATTTTCATCTCCTTTAGGATATGTTAGTTATTTCTTTTGAATTACATCTCCAGTCTTATGGTGATGAACAGGTTTTACTAATAGAGATTTACTTTATAATTTTTTCAGAATGCTCAATCCTAGAATTCATCAATCCAAAGCAATAAACACTATTTTATTAATTAATTAATTTATTTTTAAAATATTTATTTATTTATGAGAGACACACAGAGAGAGGCAGAGGGAGAAGCAGGCTCCATGCAGGGAGCCCGATGTGGGACTCGATCCCAGGACTCCAAGATCATGCCCTGGGCCTAAGGCGCTAAACTGCTGAGCCACCCAGGGATCCCCAAACTTTTTTTTTTTTTTAAGATTTTATTTATTCATGAGAGACAGAGAGAAAGAGAGGCAGAGATATAGGCAGAGGGAGAAGCAGGCTCCATACAGGGAGCCCAATATGGGACTCGATCCAGGGACTTCAGGATCACACCCTGGGCCAAAGGCAGGCGCCCAACTGTTGAGCCATCCAGGCATCCCAAAAGCAATAAAAACTTAATGAGGACCTACTATGTCCTAGGCCCCGGCTAGGTTCAGATATAAATTCACCAGCATTTCTTTTCTTAGGGAGCTCACAGTTTAGGGAGGATTTCCCTCACTCAAATAAGCTTTTTGTTTCCATTTATCTTAAAGGTTCTCAATGCATATAAACATATTATGATTCAGAGATACCCTATAATGAAGAAAGTTCTTTATTCCAGGGTTTCTCAAATTCCTATCACACAGAAGCTCTCTCTTTGTGTGTGTGTATGTGTGTAAAATTTCTTAACAACTTGGCGAATCTTTGGAATATCATATAATAGAAATTGCTGCAATGACAGAAATGATCTATTTCTGTGCCGTCCAGTACAGTAGCCACCAACCACATGTGGCTGTTGAGTGCTTGCAATGTAGCTAGTCTGATAAGGACCTGAATTGTTAATTTTACCTAATTTATTTTTTTTTATTTTTATTTTTATTTTTTTAAAGATTTTATTTATTTATGATAGTCACAGAGAGAGAGAGAGAGGCAGAGACACTGGCAGAGGGAGAAGCAGGCTCCATGCAGGGAGCCCGATGTGGGATTCGATCCCGGGTCTCCAGGATCGCGCCCTGGGCCAAAGGCAGGCGCCAAACCGCTGCGCCACCCAGGGATCCCAATTTTACCTAATTTAAATTTAAACAGCCACGTGTGGCTAGTGGCTTCCCTATGGGACAGTGCAACCTTGGAAGTGACTGTGAGAAATGCTCATCCAGGGGTGTGTTTTTACTTCCTCATTCTGCAAACATTCTCTGTGAGTTCATGGTGATCCCTGAGTAAAAGCATCCTTGACCTCAAGGAGCCCCTAGTTTTGTGGGGGCAACAGGCACCCACTGTGTCGTAATGGGTACATAAGGGAATTACTTGGAGCACACAGGGAAGAATTTTAGCTTTGGCAGGAGGTTGGGGTTGATCAAAGGTGTCCTGGAGGAGTCCTGGGGAGTAAGTCCTAGAAATTTAGTAAGAATTGTATGTAATGAAATTTCCTACTTGTTTCAAGGTGCAAGTGCTACCTGTTCATTGCAGGGAATGTTTGTTCATCTCCAGTTCTTGTGCAAATAAAAGTGCTCTTTATAGAAGCTGTAGGAGTAAAGTAACATAACCTCATTCCTGTCCATTCTTCTGTCTCCCAGCAGTCATTTTAACCTTGTACATAGTGGACAATGAGTAGCACGTGAACATGGAGCATGGCACCTTTGAACGCCCACCCTCATCTTCTCAGTGGGCATATGCTGATGATGTCATTTACGGTGATCTGATAGACGCAGGAATGGGGACAATGCCTCTTCTTTTAATGGTTGAAGAAGGCCTCTTGAGAGGGTTGAGGTTTTTGGAGAGCTGGAGAAACGCGAAGTGTCAGTATTAGGTCCTGTCCAGCTGTGTGACACTAGTTGTCTGAACTTTGTCTTTTCTTCTTTCCCTCCAGATGGTGTCCTACTCCTCTGTCCTCACGGCAATCAGTAAGGTATGACCAGAGCCATAAAACAAGCTAGGTGGAGGGCAGGGGGTTAGGGAGATGTTAGTGACGGATGGGGCCTGACCTCCTCAACTGCTCTGATCATAGGAACTCTGAGGCTGGACAGGCAGCACATAATGCCTGTAGCTGGCCTTGCTGTGTTCCATTGGAAGGAGGGAGGATCCTGGGAAGTGGGGGGATGGCAATTAGGAGCCAATTTTCAGTGTTGAAAGAATGCCGGGTCTGAAACCTGAGGTAGGAGGAAAGAAGAGCAGGCATCCTGAATATGCCATCTGCCTCACATGTGAGACCAGCGGTCGACTGGGATGTTCCGTAGCATCATTACTGTTCTTTCCACAGTTTGATGACTTTTCCCGGGACTTGTGTGTCCAGGCTTTGCTGGATATCATGGACATGTTTTGTGACCGACTGAGGTAATGGCAGGGCTCATAAGCTTCCAGCATTATCTTAGTGTAAAAGAGAAGCTCCTTAGCCCATAGACTGACACCAACCCAGTGGGTTCCTGCACTACTTCTTCCCATCTGCTCTTCTGCACCCACCCATCCCCATCCTTCTCTACTTAGTCCCTTAGGACAAAAGGCCTCTTCTCTTTGGAGTGGCTCATTTGAAATCGTGTCTGGTGGAAGTCGACGGGGCTGTCTTCCCTAGGACTTTGCTAGCTTCCCAGCTCTCTTCCCTAGTAGGGGTGTGCCAGGCACTCTGGGGAACATTGATGTGGGTAATATTTCAGCCCTTGGAGCCAAGACAGATTTTGCATCCTTTCCCGGTAGCTGTCATGGCAAAGCAGAGGAGTGCATCGGGCTGTGCCGGGCCCTTCTCAGCGCCCTCCACTGGCTGCTGCGCTGCACTGCAGCCTCTGCGGAGCGGCTCCGGGAGGGGCTGGAGGCCGGCACTCCAGCAGCTGGGGAGAAGCAGCTTGCCATGTGCCTGCTACGCCTGGAGAAGACCCTCAGCAGCACCAAGAACCGGGCCCTGCTCCACATCGCCAAACTAGAGGAGGCCTGTATGTCCCCTGGTTCCCCTGAGCCCCACCTGCCACTGTTCCCATAGCCGGTTCTTTAATTGAGAGGGGAGAGGCAGGATGCCATCCCACTTCTTTCCAGGAGGATCTGAAATCATCCCACTTCCTTTTTTTTCTCCCCATAAGCATTGCATACATCCCAGGGACTTGGGCAGGGTGGCACCCGAGCCAATCAACCAACAGGTATTTACTGAGCATTATTGTATGCCCAGCACTGTGCCAGGTGCTGGGGGCGGGGGGTGGGGGGCTACCAAAGGAGCATGTGGCAGGGTCCCTGCCCTCAAAAAGCATACATGCTAGTGGGGAGCAAGACCAGTATGTAATATACATGGAAGAAATTAGAGGACAAGAGAAGCACACCATCCATCCTTGTGTTTGTCTCCACACTACTCATCTGAAAACAAATGCCTCTTGTTGTTTGAGTGTTGCCTAACATGTCCCTTTAAACATGGTACCTGTCTGCTATCAGGCCTGTTGTATCATACACCTCTTGACTCAGGTGCAGATGTTAAATATTGGAACTCTCCAGAGTCTGAGAGGAGACAGATAGGAGGGGAAACTCTAGTGTTTCTGGACATGGGGCCCAAGGCCACAGTCGTGTAGTAGCTTGAGGCCACCTAAGGTTCTCTTACTCTCCAGCAGCAAGAATGCTAGAATGGATTACACCCAGGTCTTCAGGACCTGTTTGGAGAATTTATTATAGGATTTGTATATTTGTTACTTCTTAAAGTATGTTTTGTTACCTGTCAAAAGTCCAGAGAGATGATCCCTCCATAAAAATGGACTATGTTGATAGTGTCTTACCTATCTTGAGCCCTTGACAAAGGTTTTAGTGGCTGAAAAGTGAATGAATATTTACCTTAATTTTAATGGATCTTAGGTCTTACCTTTTTGTTTTTTTCCCCATGCCACATGGAGGTTAACAGGCTAGTTGGTACCAGTATTCATCATTTGACCCTCTGGAGTTGTAACTAGGATAAGTGACTCTTAATTAAGTGCAAAATAATTCGGTATAGACCGTGAAACAAGCATTTAGGAGGAGAGGTCAGTGGGTTGGACCAGTTGGGTGAGTTGTGGAAGGAAGGATCTGGGCTTGAACAAAGGCTTGAGGAGAGTGAGTTTGTGAGGTGGTGATGAGTGTGGGCACCTGCAAAGAGGGAGGGCAGTGAGAGCAGAGGCCTCAACAGGGCAAGGCAGGGGTGAACCCGGGAGGCTGGTTGGGAATCTAACTTAGCCCTATATAGTGGTGGCCGCTTGCAAGGCTGGCTGCTTCTAAGGCGATTTGTGGCTGCCTCCCTGTTCTAGCTGCTGGACTCCAGCCCCGCTGTGCCTCTCCCTGCCACTGCCCATGTTAAGCCATATCTGTGTTAGGCTCTAAAGTCAGCTACGTGCAACCCTAGGAGGCAGGCCTCTGGGGATAGTTTCTAGGGCCTTCACTGTTGGTGCTCACCTCCCCATCCCCCTTCTAGAAACCGTGCATGCTGCCCTCAGGCCCCTGGCCTCCATGTCATCCTCAGGGGAAACCTCCATGTGTGTGTTTGAGGGCCCAGAGAGGCCAGTTGAGGAGCTCAGGGCCAGTGTCTTCCTCTCTGTTTGCCATCGTATGTCTGCATGTCCTTTTCTCCACCAGCCTCCTGGACTGCCATTGAGCATTCTCTCTTGAAGCTCGGGGAGATCCTGGCCAGTCTCAGCAACCCCCAGCTCCGGAGCCAGGCTGAGCAGTGTGGCACGCTCATTAGGAGGTACTGGGCCCCAGGCTGATTGGGGTGGAGGGAGAGAGGAAAGGCCCTGGGTGTGGGTGGGGAGATGTGGCTCCTGGCCTCCACTCACCTGCTCTCACCTGCCCCCTCGCTGTGTACCCGTTCCCTTCAGCATCCCCACAATGCTGGCTGTACACTCGGAGCAGCTGCACAAGACCGGCTACCCCACAGTTCATGCCGTGGTCCTGCTCGAGGGCACCATGAACCTGACAGGCGAGACCCAGCCCCTGGTGGAACAGTTGATGATGGTGAAGCGCATGCAGGTGGGGGGCCCAGGGCTGCTTCTCCATCAACATGGTGGCCTGGCCACTTGGGGCAGTGGGGAGGATTCTTCTGGTACTTCTTGGGAGGAAGGGGATTTCTCCTGATCCCATGGTGGCAATCAGATCCCTGTCGTGCACGGTGGTGCCATTTCACCTGTTCTCACATTGGAGTGGTGAAGCACCTGTCCTGCACAGTCTCTGAGCTTGCCTGACCGGCCCCTACCATCCCCCCAAACCCTGGGACCTTCAGAAGATGAAGGGGGATGGACACCCTCTTAGTCTTCACTTTCGGATCATCCTACAGCATATTCCCACCCCACTTTTTGTCCTGGAAATCTGGAAAGCTTGCTTTGTGGGGCTCATCGAGTCTCCCGAGGGTACGGAGGAGCTCAAGTGGACAGCATTCACCTTCCTTAAGGTACCTGGCACATGGGAGCAACAGAGCCAAGTCTAGAAATGGTTCTCAGGAAAAGCAGCAACACCTAGGATCTTTGTCCAGCATTTCTCCCTGCTGGTGTTGGCTGCAGCTTGCCAGGTCCTCCGGTGCAAGTTCCCATCGAGTCTTTTCTCTGAAAGTCCTGGGGCTATATTTAGCCTACTTGGCAGGCGTGTGCCATCTCTTAGCACACAGGTGCCGTTTAGCTCAGTCATCAGCAAGATTGGCGCGGGGCAGTTATAGGAGCCAGAGCAGTGGCCCCGGTCCTTGAATCAGGATTCCCTTTGCTTATGGCAATTCCTTGTGGAGACAGCAGAAGTGAGGGGTCTCTGTGTCCTGTAGGCATTGGGCACTAAGCACTTAGATGCCTGCCAATTTTCTAATTTGGCCCTAAGAGTACTTTCATTTCCAAGGTGGAAGGGATCCTGCGTCTGTTCAGAACAAGGAGATGGAAGGGATGCCTTTAGTTCTGGGGGAAAGAGAGAAGAAATTGATCTTCATGTTTTTCTCTTGCCTCACTCTCTAGATTCCACAGGTTTTGGTGAAGTTAAAGAAATACTGTCATGGGGACAAGGTAAGTTGAAGAAATGAGATTAGGGGAAAGGTGGTCATGGGAATTCGTGAATCCTTGTTTCCACAAGGGCAAAGGAGAAATGGGCAAGGGAGGGGTCAGTCTTGCATTCTTGCACCTGGGGGCAGGCTGGAAAGGTAAGTGCGCATGCTTGTGTGCATGCCCATTCTCCAGATAGAGGTGGCCAGGCCACACGAGATGCAGAGGTGACCAGGGCCAGTGTAGAGATTGGTCCTCTACACTCCTCCCTGTCATGTCACTGGAAGCCAGTGGTGGGCATGGCCAACTTTTTGGTGTTTATGTCCAATGGGGTGTCCTCGTAAACCTGCATCACAAGCTATGGGTGGAGTAGAGGACCCAGAAGGCAGATGGCAGCTTCTGGCTCTTTGTAGGACTTTACCGAGGATGTCAGTTGTGCTTTTGAGTTCCTGCTGAAGCTCACACCCTTGCTGGACAAAGCTGACCAGCGCTGCAAGTACGAACTCCCCTAGCTCACCCCTGCTCTACCTTCTAGAAGGTGTTCTGGCTCTTCCCCAGCTCCTTTGTGCCAGGCCAATCTCAGGGGACTGTCACCTGGTTCGTACCCCTGAGCAGGGGCAGGAGGCCCCAGCCCCGTAGTTGCTGGGTGCCAGAGCCCATCTGCCATCCTGAAGGAGGGAGGAAACGAGGCAGAGGCCTACTGTCCCCATCCCTCAGTCATCCCTGCTGTGTGCCCAGGCCCCTCATGATCTTTTTCCCTCACAGCTGTGACTGTACAAAATTCCTCCTCCAAGAATGTAGCAAGCAGGGGCTTCTGTCCGAAGCCAGTGTGACCAACCTTCTGGCCAAGCGGTAAGCATGAGTTCCCCCCGGCCTGGCTGACGTGCCACTTGCCCCCCTTTCCTCCTGTCCAGGCTGGACTGCTGGGTGCCTCTCCCCTTCCCGTGCAGGTGCCTGGGGCCATGCCTAGGCTTACCAGGAGTGGCAGACACGGGTTTCTGTGCACTAGGCTTCTGCACCCTTGGGTGCTGCACTTGAATTCTCACCCTCTGTGAACACAATAAAAATCCTAAATCTTCCTTTAATCTCAAGTGAACTTTCAGAGTTGAGGTAATGATCAGTGACAAACTGAAGCAGTCACACCAGTGGACATGCATGCATGAACATCACCCCAACCGCAGAGGTTTTTCTATGCTCCCCACCTTCTCTGGGCCTCTGCTTCTGGCGCTGGACCAGGGAGCACATCAGGAACTTCTTTCTTTTCCCTTCTCTTGGCCAATGGCTTATGGCCACAGCGCAGCAGACCGGGAACATGCACCCCAGCTGAAATCAGGAGAAAATGCCAACATCCAGCCCAATCCTGGGCTGATCCTCCGGGCAGAACCCACTGTCACAAATATCCTCAAGGTGAGTATGCCCTTCCCTTGTCTCCAGGGTCATCTCTTCCTGTTTTCCACTTTTGCCTCTGCTTCCAGATAAAGGAAATTGAGGCTGTAGACCTCTTTGTCTTCTGGCTTTTATATGTAGTTACTTTGGAAGTAGAGAAGCAGGCAAGGCAGGGAAGCTGCCAATGAAAACTAGCATTTGTTGGGCACTGCTTGGAAGATAGGCACTGTGGTAGATGCTTCCACCTGCTCCTGCAGAAGCAGTGGGGACTCTCACACACACACACACCCACACCCCTACCGCCATGATCCCAGTTTAGTTGAGAGGAATGGATCAGAGAGCAGATGGATTTGGGGAGTGATTTTCCAGATTGGAGTCAGAAAGATATAGGTTGGATTTCAGGCTGTGGTATGCCACTTGATGGAGACGTGCAGAGCAGGAAGCTCTGGTTGATTAGGCTGTATCTGGTGGTCGTGGGAGGTCTTTGGGTTTTCTTCAGGACTTGATTTCCTGTTGTGTCCCTAGACGATGGATGCAGACCACTCCAAGTCCCCAGAGGGGCTGCTAGGAGTCCTGGGCCACATGCTCTCTGGGAAGAGTCTGGATCTTCTGCTGGCCGCCGCTGCTGCCACTGGGAAGCTTAAATCCTTTGCCCGGAAATTCATCAAGTAAGGAATGGTGAGCCCCTAACCGAGTTGGGAAGGCGTGTCCAAAGGAAGAGGTAGCAGAGTAGGGGCAAGACCCCAGGGTCTAGGTCTCCCTGGAGATGCCTAGGGCAAGCCAGAGCATCCCAGTTGAAGACACTGAGCGAAGGGCCAGGTCTCTGGATGTCAAGTGCTCTTTTCTCTGCTGCTGAGCATGAAGTAGAGGTGTTTGATGAGATGAGAGGCACTAAATGGTGGAGTGAAGGGATTCGGGTGCGCCCAGTTGTTACTAAGGGGCTCTCAAACACTGTTGACTCTTTGGTTGACATGGAATTTGATACATAGAACTTTGTTCCATCCGGTGAGCTGTTCTCTGGGCCTTGGATTTTTTTTTTCTTAAGATTTTTATTTTTAAAGATTTTGTTTGACACAGAGCATGCGTGCACCTGCATAAGCAGGTAGAGGGAGAAGCAGGCTTCCTGTTGAGGGGGTAGCCCAATGCGGGGCTCGATCCTGGGACCATGGGATCATGACCTGCGCTCAAGGCAGATGCTCAACCATTGAACCACCCAGGTGCCCCAAGATTTTTATTTATTTTTATTATTTTTTTTATTTTTAAAGATTTATTTATTCATGAGAAACACACACAGAGAGAGAGGCAGAGACATAGGCAGAGGGAGAAGCAGGCTCCATGCAGGGACCCCAACATGGGACTCGATCCTGGGTCTCCAGGATCACGCCCTGAGCTGAAGACGGCGCTAAACCGCTGAGCCACCGGGCTGCCCAAGATTTTTATTTTTTTTATTTTTTTATTTTTTTTTAATTTTTATTTATTCATGATAGGCACACAGTGAGAGAGAGAGAGGCAGAGACACAGGCAGAGGGAGAAGCAGGCTCCATGCACCGGGAGCCTGACGTGGGATTCGATCCTGGATCTCCAGGATCGCGCCCTGGGCCAAAGGCAGGCGCCAAACCGCTGCGCCACCCAGGGATCCCAAGATTTTTATTTTTAAATGATCTCTACATCTGTTTTGGAACTCAAACTCAAAGCCCTGAGATCAAGAGTTACATGCTCTAATGATCAATCCAGCCAGGCATGCTGCCTTGGAAATCTTTTAAAAACAAAGAGTTCTTTTTGTAGTGGTAGTGTTCATTTTAAGTTTCACCCTTAATTCAGACTTTAGTGACTGCCTTTCTGGACAGGCGTAGCCCCCTGAACCCTTGCCCTGCTTGCTGTGACCTATCTCTGTTCCTCCCCCAGTTTGAATGAATTCACGACACATGGCAATGAAGAACTCGGTAAGTCAGCTCTGTGCCCCCCGGACCCAGCACTGTGGAAGGGTCGGGGGAGAGAACAGGGGAGGACAGAGGGCCCGTTGCTCCTCCTGGGGAGGCTCTTTTCTCCCCTGAGCAATGACTGACTGAAGCTTTTGGGGAGCCTTGAAAGGGGAATGCTGGGCAAAGAATTCTTCCAAAACCACCTCTGTCTATTGCCCTCCCTCTTTATGATTTGGTTGGGTGCTGGGAAGGAGGAGGGTATCAGGAGTCTTGGATTCCAAGGAAGGGATGATGTTCCAATTGAGACTCAAGAAAAGGATTCTGAGCCTCAGAGCTTTGAAGGAGCCACTTGATCACTGACCTTCCTTGAGGCAAATCCTGACCCCCCCCTTCCGATCCAGACGAGGGTTCTGGGCCCTGCTCAAGGCTGTGGAGTCAGGCTTTTTGTTCCCCGTAGCCAAAGCAGCCTCAGTTCGAGCCTTGCTCTTCGACATCTCCTTCCTCATGTTGTGCCACGTGGCCCAGACCTATGGTTCAGAGGTGAGTGAGAGGAGAGCAGTCAAGATTAGGGGCACCAAGTGGGCAGGGAGAGGGGGAAGGAAATGACCAGTAACTTGGCCGCCCCTCCCCACCCCGCAAGCTACTTAGTTCTGCTGGGTGCAGAATGAAGGTGCCCCTGGGCCCATAGACGCCCCCTTTGGTTACTCCGGAATCCTTCAGTGCCACACCCACACCCACCACTAGGTGGCAGCATAGCCCCTGTCTTTCTCCCTGAGACCAGTGCATCTTTAGTTCTTCAGGCTGGAAAGAAGCAGCAGTGGGGCAGGAAACTGAGGCACAGAGCACTGGCTGCTGACCCTCCCTCCCTCCCTTCCTTCCCTAGGTGATTCTGTCCGAGTCAAGCACAGGAGCACAGGTGCCCTTCTTTGAGACGTGGATGCAGACTTGCATGCCCGAAGAGGGCAAAATCCTGAACCCTGACCACCCATGCTTCTGGCCTGACTCTACCAAAGTGGAGTCCTTGGTGGCCTTGCTCAACAACTCCTCGGAGATGAAGCTGGTGTCAGTGGCCGGGTGCCTGCCCCAAGAGTGGTGGTGGGGGCAGGCCATGACCCTCTCCCTCAGCCCATCCCACACTCCCCCGTGGTGATTGTTCTCCCCCCTACATCTCGTAGGCAGATGAAGTGGCACGAAGCCTGTCTCAGCATCTCAGCGGCCATCTTGGAGATCCTCAATGCCTGGGAGAATGGGGTACTGGCCTTCGAGTCCATCCAGGTAGCCCCACCTTTCCAGCAACCTTTTCTCTTCCCTGAGACACAGAGCCCGTGTTTGATAGCTTGTTACACTTTATAAGAACAAAAAGACCCTTAATCCAGGAGCTCATGTTTGGATGTTGATTTTACTTGTAATCATAGGCTTAGCCACTCCCTCCCACCCAGGTAACTTTGGGAAAGGCATATTTGTGGTGAAAAGAGGTGGGGGATGCAGTCCAAGACTCCACCTGCTGCACTTAGCTGCCCACAGAGGCCAGGGAAAGTGACAGGGCGGGGAAGAAAGCGGCCTCAGTCACCCTTTCCTTCCCCAGAAAATCACAGATAATATCAAGGGGAAAGTGTGCAGTCTGGCAGTATGTGCTGTGGCTTGGCTTGTGGCCCACGTGCGGATGCTGGGGCTGGATGAGCGTGAGAAGTCGCTGCAGATGATCCGCCAGCTGGCAGGGCCGCTGTACAGTGAGAACACCCTGCAGTTCTACAATGAGAGGTCAGTAACCCATCCCCTCCCCTCTGGAACTCTATAGGCCTGTTGTGAGAAGTTGGCACCTCCAGTAACTAGTATCCCCCTCTTCTCTTACTTTCCCAAACATGCTGCTCACTTGCTCACTCACATTCTTATTTACGTGTTCATGCACTGACTCAGCAACATTTAGAGTGTGTCTCTGAGCCAGGAGTGTTTACGATCCAGCCCCTGCTGTGTCCCAGAAACGCAGACCCTGAATAGCTGTGATTCTGGTCTTCAGAGAGCTCAAGTTCTGAAGAACTAGCTTACCAGCAGAACAGAGTAGTTTATTAGCTGTAGCTAATAACCTGGAACCCATCTGTAGAACTATGAACCTTGGGCCTGCGCACCCTCGTTATCCTCCCAACTGCCTATCTTTTGTGACATTTTCCTGCCATGGCTTTTCAGAGCTGAGGGGGACCTCCCTGGCAGCTTCCATCTGTGTTGAGTTCAGTGGTTTTGGGTCATTCCCCTATCTAATAACTTTCTTTTTTAAATTCTAGTAAGATAGGGACGCCTGAGTAGTCCAGCGGTTTAGCACCTGCCTTTGGCCCAGGGTGTGATCCTGGGGTCCCGGGATCGAGTCCCGCATCGGGCTCCCTGCATGGAGCCTGCTTCTCCCTCTGCCTGTGTCTCTGCCTCTCTCCCTCTGTCTCTCATGAATAAATAAATAAAATCTTAAAAAAAAAAAAAAACATAAAATTGGCTGTCTTAACTGCTTTTAAGTATGTAATTTAGCAACATGAGATACTCACATTGTTGTGAAACAGACATCCAGAATCCTTTCTTCTTGTAAATCTGAAACTTTGTACCCATTAACAACTCACCCCTTTTCCCCTCCATATCTTCTGGTAACCACCAATTCTACCTTCTCTTTCTATGAATTTGACTACTTTAGGTACAGGTACCCCATGTAGCTGGAATCCTACAGTGTTTGTCTTTTTGTGCCTGGCTTATTTCACTTAGCATAATGTCCCCAAGGTTCATCCATGTCATAGCCTGTGTCAAAATTCCCTTCAAAATAGTATTCCATCATATGTATGTGCCACATTTTGTTTACCCAATCATCCGTCAGTGGACACTTGGGTAGCTTCTACCTCTCAGCTGTTGCAAATGGTGCTGCTATGAAGTGAGCATGCACGACCGGTAAGCTAGGAGAGAGGGCTCACCAAGTAGCTGTCAGGGTGCCTTAGAGTGGAGAAGTGGAAACACTGTGCCTAGATATGGTTGGTGAGGGCCTGTAAGGTCACATCTTTTTCCTCACCTCCTTCTCTGTTCTTCTTCCCTCACATCCTTCCTTCACAAGTAATGGAGAATTTGCTCTGACATAATCCATGCTAAGCACCCTGACTCCTCTCTGGGTGAGAAATAGTGGGAAATCTGTGGATACATTATGCAGGTGGAAAGAAGTGGCTCTGAGAATCATAGCAACGTTCCAAGAGCCATCCAGCGTTCCAGGAACAGTTAGCACTCAGACCTGGGTAACTCACTGGGTAACTCACCGGGTAACTCATGGGGGTCTGAGTGCTAACTCAGTCAAAGACTGTTAGAAAATTCCTGGACATATGCTTCTGTTTGCCCAGCTAACAGAGGCCGGGAAGAGTCTTGTGGGGCAGCCCTTGGGCCCCTGTCCTGGAAGTAACAGTTTACTTTGGGAGGAGGCCAAGGCTGGGCGGGGACCCCCCCCACCAGCACTCAGCCCAGAGGGAAGTGATTGTATTTATTTATGTCCAGGGATTGGCAGGGCTCAGGTTTGAGGGATGGGGGAAGTTGGAGACAGAAAAAGAGAAAATATGAATATGTCACTGGAATAACCTGGGGGAGGAGAGCAAACTTGCCCCCCACCTTAGGCTTTGTGCCCAGCAGGTGAGAGACCTGCCAGGAGCAGGACCAGTAGGGTCAGGTCTGCTAGGAGATTGTGACTTCCTCTTGTCTCCTCCCTCAGCACAGAATGGGGTTCATTCCCCAGGAATATTTCCGTAACTCAAGTCCTGGGATAAGTTTGGCCTGGGTGTTTGTTCTGCTCTTAAACCTGGTGTTGCCTGAACCTGAACCTGAGGTCCTCTCCCCGTCCCCCAGGGTGGTGATCATGAGCTCAATTCTGGAGCACATGTGTGCTGACGTGCTGCAGCAGACAGCCACCCAGATCAAGTTCCCGTCCACGGGTGTGGACACAATGCCCTACTGGAATCTGCTGCCCCCCAAGCGACCCATCAAGGAGGTGCTGACGGACATATTTGCCAAGGTGCTGGAGAAAGGATGGGTGGACAGTCGCTCCATCCACATTTTTGACACCCTGCTGCACATGGGAGGTGTCTACTGGTTCTGCAACAACCTGATTAAGGTACCAAGGGCATGGCAATTAGGGGGCCAGATGCTCACCCAGTCCTCGGCTGGGGGAGCAAGTACCCTCAGACTGGGAGAGAGCTGAGAAAATACCAACCAGGACCAGAGTCCTATATGTAGCCTGGTTGGCGGGGCTTCTCTGAGAGGCTGCATCAGTCCTGTGAGAAGATTCCTCGAAATACAGAGGCAGGGCTTGGTCTCGGGGCTCCTGGGCTCTGAGGGGAGCCAGCTTCTCAGGAGCAGTGGCCAGAGGCTGGTGTGGCTGCCCCTGTGTGCCCTCCTAGAGAACCCTGTGTCGGGAGCCCTTGGCTCCAAACCCTTCCCTGTTCATCCAGGAGCTGTTGAAGGAGACACGGAAGGAGCACACTCTGCGGGCCGTGGAGCTGCTCTACTCCATCTTCTGTCTGGACATGCAGCAAGTGACCCTGGTCCTGCTGGGCCACATCCTGCCTGGCCTGCTCACCGATTCCTCCAAGTGGCACAGCCTCATGGACCCCCCTGGCACTGCTCTGGCCAAGTAGGATTCTCTTTGAACCCCAAGTCCCCACAGCAGTGCCGAGTGCCCCTTGCCTGGGGCTGCCCAGGGAGGCTGGGCTGTGGGGAAGCCCTGTCAGCTGGGGCACAGGCACAGAAACCCGCTCTGGGGCCCTCTGACTTTACCCTCTTCTCCTGGAACCCTTTGCCAGGCTAGCTGTCTGGTGTGCCCTGAGTTCCTATTCCTCCCATAAGGGACAGGCATCCTCCCGCCAAAAAAAGAGACATCGTGAAGACATCGAGGTAGGGGACCCCTCTGTTCACTTGTTCATGTGCTCAGCAGACATTTACTGAGGCTTTTGGGGTAGGAGGCACGGGTCCTGCCCCTGGGTGGCTGTGTCAGGGCTTGGCTGGCCAAGCATCTGCAGGGGTGTCCGTGTGAGGGTGTCTCTCATTAGGACTGTGGGAGGGTGAGGGAGGCTGGCCCTACTGAGATGCCGGCAGAGGCCTATGGGGAGCTGAGTCTTCCTCACTCCTGTATGAGCCGCAACTCTTTTCCCTGATAACGGAAACCTTGGGGGCCCAGGGTGGCTAATAGTGACCCTTCCACCCTCCAGGATTATGTCAGTCTCTTCCCCTTGGATGACATGCAGCCCTCAAAGCTGATGCGCCTGCTGAGCTCCAATGAGGAAGATGCCAACATCCTCTCGAGTCCCAGTGAGTGTTCAGATGGGGCTGGGCAGGCTCCTCCTTTTCCTGGGAACTCACTCCTGACTGGGAAAGCTGCGTGGCGTAGTACCTGGCCGCCAGCATCTTTGCTTGTCAGAGAATGTGTGGGGGGTTGTCCCATTCTGCTCCCCACTGCTGCTCTGCTTTCTGCCTACGGAGAGACCAGAGGTTGCTGGGGACTCTCTGGAAGACTGAAGCTCTTCTGCCCAGACCCCAGCCCAGCCCCGGACATACCACCGTCCCTTCCCTACCCTTTACTCATCACAAGTGAGCTCATTACCTCAGGCACAGTCTATACCATTGACTCACGAGCTCTGGTCTTCCTTCCCTTGAAACAGGCCCTGAGGCCTGGGCTGGGACTGGGGCTGCTCCCCACTCTTCCTGCCTGAAGAGCACCCCTCCCCTACCAGCTCCCCTTGATGTCATTACCGCTCCCTGCCAAGGGCTGCTTCTGTGGCATTTAATTTTTCTTATTTCCAGAAATTTCTCTTGAGTCTAGGAAGTTTCTCTAAGGCCTTTTAGGTATTAGGGCACCAACTGTGCACTTGGGCAGAGGAAGGGTGCTATGTCTGCCACCCACAAACCTTATGACCTTTGGCTGGTTACTCAGCAAATCTGAGTCTTAGTGTCTTTTTTTTTTTTTTTTTTTTAATTTTTTAAATTTATGATAGAGAGAGAAAGAGGCAGAGACACAGGCAGAGGGAGAAGCAGGCTCCATGCACTGGGAGCCTGACGTGTGACTCGATCCCAGGTCTCCCAAGACCGCGCCCTGGGCCAAAGGCAGGCGCTAAACCGCTGTGCCACACAGGGATCCCTGAGTCTAAGTGTCTTTATTTGTGAAGTGAGGGTGTGAGGATGAGGTGGGCTGATCTGTGTGCAGCCAGCAGATTGGCACCTGGCGGTGCTCACCAAATGTTCTCTCTCATCTCCCTCTGAGATCTCTGTATTTAGGGCCCCTCTGTGACTCTGGATCTGGGGACTTCCCCACGCCTTCCTCCACGCCTGATGGGTGAGGGCATCCCCTGGGAAGGGGGGTTTTGAAAGGTTAGGGGGCCTCTGCCTCAGGCTCCCTCCACTTGGCCCCACAGCTGACCGCTCCATGAGCAGCTCCCTGTCAGCCTCTCAGCTGCACACAGTTAACATGAGAGACCCGCTGAATCGAGTCCTGGGTGAGTCCTTCCACTGCGCTCTGGCTGGGGAATGGGGGTGCTGAGGCCTCACTAGCTGGAGGGGGAGGTCTCCTGGTGCCCCTTCACCCCTGTTATGTGTTCCCATCTCGTTCCTCCATCTCCCCAGCTGCTGGCTCTCCTGTCACCCCCAGGCTCCCATCCAGTCCCACGATTTCCTTTCACACTTCCTCTTTCTGACGCCCCCATTTGGGGGGCACTCTGAGCACTTCTTTCTTTTTGTTTTTCAGTGCCACTACCTCCCAGTCTCTCCTCTTCTCAGATCCCCCCTCACAGAGTGTTTCCCTCTTCCTTCTGCACAGCCAATCTGTTCCTGCTCATTTCCTCCATCCTGGGGTCGCGCACCGCTGGTCCGCACACTCAGTTTGTGCAGTGGTTCATGGAGGAGTGTGTGGACTGCCTGGAGCAGGGCAGCCGAGGCAGCATCCTGCAGTTCATGCCCTTCACCACCGTGAGTGCTTTGCCCCAGGCCCGGCCCGGCCCGGCCCCACCTTGGTGCTCAGATGGGGGCAGCAAGTCTTAACGCAGATGGGGTTCAAGTACAGCCCTCAGAGTAGGAGGGCTACCCCCGGGACCAGAGCAGCCTCAGTGAGTGGCCATTTGTCTGGCAGGTATCAGAGCTGGTGAAGGTATCAGCCATGTCCAGCCCCAAGGTGGTTCTGGCCATCACGGACCTCAGCCTGTCTCTGGGTCGCCAGGTGGCCGCCAAGGCCATTGCTGCACTCTGAGGGGCTTGGAGTGGCCGCGGGGGGCCATCTGGGGGAACGCAGCCCCAGGCGCCTCAGAAGGGAACAGTGAAGGAAGATGAGACATCATTGCTCATATCCATGTGATGTAAGAGCCCTATGTCATTTCCAGATCATTCCCCTATCCTGATATCTGACCTCTAAGACGTCTCCCAGTTTCTTTCTTTCATAATTTCCTCTGCTCACTGCCAGCACCTGAAGAATGTGTGCAGCCTGGCTCTTAGCCCAGGCCCTCAGCACCCCGCACCCCTGCTTGCCCTCTTCCAGCAGTACGTGTACCTCTGAGGAACTTTGTAGGTGCAAAGTTGTGTGTGTGTGTGTCTGTTTGTTTTTTTGTAACACATGAGGGAAGTTCACTCAATTCATTTGTAAATAAAGACTTTTGTGGGTCCCTGTGTGATTCTAAGTGATGTCAGTGTCTGTGTCCCACTGAGGCAGGGAACAGCATCTTCTCCTTAGAATCCCATGTGTTGTGCCCAGGAAGAGGCCCAGTCCTTGGCTGAGGAGAGCAGGAGAGGTGTGCAGAGGAGGGCTGGGCAGGCTTGGGTTCCTGTGTTTGTCCGCTCAGGAGGGGCAGGACTTCCCTTCCTCCTACCGGCACCAGGCAGTAAGGAGTCAACACACGCCCGCTGCTTACCCTCACACCCCAAAGTCAGACTGAACTCTGAGAAGGGAGAGGTTTTGGCTAAAGGCCCTGCTGGTGCTGGGGTAGGGTGTCCTGTCCTTCTGACGCTCTCCCAGGAGACCCAACCCCACCCCGAGTCTGACTGGCTCCAGTTTGATCTGCCCCTCTCCAGAGGAGGACTAGGGGCTGAGGGGCTGGATCTGTTTAACCCTTGCTCTTCTTGTACACACATCTCCCAAGTCCTGGTTTCTTCAGGAGCAAGTGGAGAAGGAGGGCTCTGAGCCATGCAGCTGGGGGTTCTGGCCCTGCTCAGCCAGCCCTTCCTTTCTGAGGACCCAGATTGGGAAGGGAAGTGGGAGGTGCCACGGGCAGCCCGGTGGCTCCGGGGTTTAGCGCTGCCTTCAGCCCGGGGCCTGATCCTGGAGACCCACGTCAGGTTCCCTGCGTGAAGCCTGCTTCTCCCTCTGCCTCCCTCTCTCTCGCTGTCTCATAAATAAATAAAATCTTAAAAAAAAAAAAAAAAAGGAAGTGGGAGGTGCCTGAAGAGCCAAGGGGAAGCCTCGAGACGGGGACCTGGGGACCAGCTGGCAGTCTGGACTTCACAGGTCTGGTGGAAGCACCGTGGGACCACAGGTGCATCCTCGGCTGGGGACACAGGAGTGCATCTGACCTGTGGTGTGAAGCAGCCCCTCCAATCTCTGCATCTCCCTCACATGCACCTGCCCAGCTGCCCTGTGAGCTCAGGCTCGGCAGCCCCTGAGGCTGAGAGCAGCAGGAAGATGGTGGCTGGCATGAGGTTGCTCCCTTGCCCATCAGAGGCAGAGCTTGAGGGAGAGGAGTGCAGGGCTCAGATCAGCTTGAGTTCTGACCCAAGTTGAAACCTTGATCTCAGATCCTAATCTCTAAACGGCACTTCTCATTCTACCTTTGTGGACACCTGTGAGCG
The DNA here is from genome assembly GCF_011100685.1 of Canis lupus familiaris. Classification (NCBI taxonomy): domain Eukaryota; kingdom Metazoa; phylum Chordata; class Mammalia; order Carnivora; family Canidae; genus Canis; species Canis lupus. The sequence continues at coordinate 22,479,179 of NC_049230.1, forward strand.
TGGATGGGCTGGAGTTTATGGAAGATGACAAATATTAAATCCTCCCTTGCTCAGTGTCTGTGTCTGGACCATTAAGTTTCCCCTTTCCCCACCCCAACCCCACGTTCCCCTCTGCCTGTGTGGTGACCCATCTGCGTCCTGTCCTCCCACTAGGCTGTGTCTCTGTGAGGGCAGGAGCCATGCCTGCCTGGTCTGCTGCCACATCCCTAGCACTTAGCCTGGCACCTGCCCAGCGTCCCTACAAGAGAAATCCCTGCTAAAAGCATGAACGTTGATGAGCTAGAGGATGGCCTCCTGCACCCCCTCTTTCCCTCCCTCTTGGCTTCCACCACCATTCAACTCCCCGCCTCCCAGCCTCTGGCTGGGCACCAGCTGGACCCAAGAAGGAGGAAGGACATTTACTGGAGACAAACAAAATACTTTATTATCACCAAGTTTGGCTACAGTGAGAAGGTACGGGCAGAGGTGGAGGGTGAAGAGCTGCGTGTTCCTCTCACGTGTCACATAACCCCCCCATCTTTCCCTCCCCACTTCCAGTCCCCCTCAGTAGGGCCAACACACGACCCGCTGGCCAGCCCTTGAAGGGTCAGAATCCTGACCCTGGTGAGAGTGGGGCAGGTGTCAGGATCTTGTCATTGTTGCCATAGGGCATCGAGAAAGAGGAGAGAGTGATGCCGAGGCTCCCCATAACTGGAAGTCAAAATATTCCCGAAAACGTCTTAAAAACTAGATTCCCCAGCACATTCGTGGGACCCCAGGGTCAAGCCTCCCCACTTTGGCTGCCTCTGCCGGGTTTGATGCCTGTGGGGAAGGGGACGTGAGGAGAAGCGAGACAGCCCACCTGGCACGTGCAAGCCAAGTTGGTGAGGCCAGAGTGGGGGGGCACCCAGTAGGGGAACACTGCTGTTTAAATATTAAACAGGGTTGTTTTGTCTCCCACCTGGAAGACTTCCTGATGCTTCCATGGGCCTCAAGGTGGGTACCCTTGGGGTAAGGGGGTCACTGGGATTCTACCCAGTGCCCACCACAGAGCCAGGCCAGGGAGCAGTCACAGGAATCAATACTTGGTATTTACCTATCTACCTCCCCGTCCAGGGGACAGGAAGACAGGGGCTTTTCTCCCTGCAAAAGCAGGACAATGAAACTCAGAGACGGCAGGAAGGACCCAAGAGTGCAGGGCTCCTTTCTGTTTGTCCTCATCTTTAAATATTAGATTTAAATAAACATAAATATTAAATAAAGATAAATACACTGGCTGGGGAGGGTTTTGCTCAGGGTTTGGCAAAGTGGCGCAGAGCGCGATATGCCAGCTCCAGGAAGCTCTGCAGGTTGGAGGCCACCAGGACACCTCCTGCCCGGCGCTGGAAGGCCGAGGTGAAGGCTGGCATGGTGCCCTGGGTAGGTGGCACGGCGGGGGACATTCCTAGATCTTCCATCTGTGGGGGGAAAGATGAGATCTGCAATCAGGCCCTGCTGAGTGGGCATTTTTGAATAAGGAAATGCAAAGGGGTGACAGGCCATGGAAGGTGACACCACGCAGTTAATGGTGGAGTCAGGCCTTGAACCCAGGTCTGTTTCAGGGTCCAGTGACCTGGTTCCTGCCCTCATCCAGGGAGAGCGGGGAAGGGCCAGCAGCAAGAGGGGCCTGGGATGGAGTGGTAGCTCCCGACACACACCCTGGGAATGCTCTCACCCTGGCCCTAAAGAACCGGGATCCCAGGCTTGCAGCCTGATCTTTGGGGACCGGCTCCATCCAGGCCCCTAAGGCTTGCCACTTCCCATGAGGCTCACCTGCTGCCAGATGTTGATGGCAAAGTCGGTGGTGTCCAGCTGCAGTGTGTCCAAGGTGGGCGCTAACTCGGGGGATATCCCTGCCAGGGCCTGCAGGAGGCCCTGGTAGAGGAAGAGGCCGCTGTGGAGTTGACGCAGGCAGCCCATCTGGGGGATGGAGTAGAGGAGTCAGGACGTGCTGCCTGGGACGCTCCTCTCAGGGCCCCACATTGGAGCCTGGGGGTCCAGGGAGACTTCCAGACCATCCTTCCCTCTCCTTGTTGCCCTCCTCCCCTCCAGAAACTCACCAGCTGCAGGGCCTGGCTGGAGCAGCTGCTCAGGGGAGGCTGGGGGATGCCCAGAGCGTGCCCGAGCAGCACCAACTCCTCAGGATGGCACAGCTGGTGGGTGGCACACTGGGGACAGTAAGGATGCTGAGTGAGGGGCACCTGACAGGGCCACGGCTGCTCCTGTTTCCTAACCTTCCCCGTCTCTCCCAGGTCTTCCCCTCTCTCCCAGCCCTCCCAGGCCGCTGCCAGGCTGCTCAGCCCCATCCTGCCCTCCACAGCGATCCTGGCAGGCCGGCCCGCCAGCCAGCAGCTGCTCTGAGCCCTGTCCCTGAGCACTCTGTTCCCCGGTTCCTAGCCAGGCTTCCATGGCTCCACCTCTGAGTTTCTTCCCTTTCCCTTGGGTCTCTCCTCTCCCACGTCCCTCCCTGATCATATCTTCTCTCCATTCCCTTTCCCACCCTCAGCTCTTCCCCCCTGTGCCTGCCCTCAGCTGTCCGCTCTGGGTCCCCCTTCCCAGCCCCGAGGTCCCCTCCGGTGCTCTCCCTCACCAGAGTCTCCTGCAGCGCCGTGCCATCAGCCTGGACCTTCCTCATTTGCTCTAGGCACTTGAGCAGGAAGCTCTGGGGCAGGGGGCCGGTAGGGCCCAGGGGGGCGGCTTCTTGCACCATCCAGAGTGCGCTGTGCCACAGCAGCAGCTGCAGGGCTGAGAGCAGATGGGGTGGGGGGCTCAGGAGCCCTGCGGTCCACTGCAGGGCCCGGGGGCCCTCCCAGCCCTCTGCCACTCCAGCCTCCCTCCCTGGGGCCAGGACACTCACCGGTCAGCTTCATGGGGCTCTGGGCTGCAGGCTTAGCCGAAGGTCTGGGTGGGTCTGCAGGCTCTGGGCTCTGGCAGGGACGGGCTCCAGAGGGCCTTTATAGAGGAGCCCATGGAGGCCCGGGAGGAAATTACCTGGTGCCACGACCAGGGCTTAGTAATAATTTCCTAGGATTTATGCAAATTTGGTGTCAGGACAATGTAGGGGGGCACTGGGACAAAAAGCTGTTTGCGAAAGTTTTGTGAAATTGTGGAATCTCTGATCGTTCTTTGACGTCTGATCCCCCTCACACTCTTCCTCCCCTCAGCCCCGCCCAGGCCGAATTGCCCCAGGGTGTTTGATCTGAAGCACTGAACTAAGTGAGCTTGAGCCACAGATAAGAGCCAAGGAGCCTGGAGGCCAGTCAGGCCCACACTGCCCAGGCAGGCCAGGGACAGCCCCTTCCTCCCTCCCTCCCTCCCTCCCTCCCTCTTTCCCTCCCTCCCTCTCTCCCTCCCTCCCTCCCTCCCCTGCCTGATCTGCGGGAGTAGCCCCCTGGCGCTACCCCCCTTGGGATCCCCGAGCTACCTGTTCCCTAGACTCTAGAGTCTAGAGTTGGAGGGAAGAAGCTAGTTGCCCCCCTTTCTACCCCTCAAACTCCCAAGAGGCTGCTTTCCTGAGTCCCCCTCCTGAGAGGCCAGGGGCCTGAGATGGGGCCGTTGGGATCTAGCCTCCTGTCTCCACCCCATACTTTGATGGGCACCATCCCAGGTCCCTATCTTGAACTGGTTAGCTGGGAACCCCCCACTCCCCCCCATGACTCATTCCTCCAAGCCCCCGGAATCCTGGCAGAAACCAAAGGAAACCGGATGTCTGTCCCAAATGAAGCAAGACCCTTGAGGTTCTGGGGCTCTGGGTTCACCTGACCTTGCCCTTCCTCCTCCTCCTGCGCTCCCCCTCCCTCCAGTGGTGTCCCAGCACTTGGGAGCTGGGGGAAGGTCCCTGACGTGGCTTCCCGGTCACTGCCTGCCAGAGTGTGCGCTGCCCTGAGGCGGAGAACGGCTGGGGGGCAGAGAGAAGAAATTGCCCTAGCCCCAAACCCCAGAACCGCGCCAGTCTCTGATTCGGTTCTAAACCCCATGAACTGGGCCGGAGAGGGAAGGGCCTAGCCTAAGGTCAAGGAGAGCCGATTCCGACTCAGGGTTGCAGCCTGGGCCTCAGATCAGACTTGAAGGTTTCCCACGGCCACGGGCCGGCCTAGCTGGCTGCCCTGCCACGCCCAAGGCTGTCACTTTCTGTCTCAATTTACCCCAGCACCAGCCAAGGAAGGACACCTTTTGATGAGGAGTGGGTGTGTCTGTCTGGGTGAGGGCATCTCTGGGGCGGGGGTGCCCCCTGGTGGCCACAGCTGGCAGGGCCTTCACCTGTTGACTCGCATCCTGCCTCTAGTCCCCTGTCCTCCCAGGGCCTCAGGGTGCTCCCCACTTCCACCTCCCGCTGGGTAGCTGGTCACCATGCGCTGATTGGGGCCAGCTCTGTGCCCAGCTCTGCGGCAGCAGAGGGGTGGGTTTGGAACTGGGGGGCAGGAAATTCACTTCCACAAACGTGTCCCTTCATCCTCCCCCAAAGAACCTCCAGAGGACTCATCTGACTCCACAAGGCCCCTAACCTTGTGCTGAGCCCTCTCCACACAAGGAGAGCAGTATGCCTTTCTTTTTTTTTTAATATTTATTTATTTTTTATGATAGACATAGAGAGAGAGGCAGAGACACAGGAGGAGGGAGAAGCAGGCTCCATGCCAGGAGCCTGATGCGGGACTCGATCCCGGGACTCCAGGATCGGGCCCTGGGCCAAAGGCAGGTGCTAAACCACTGAGCCACCCAGGGATCCCCAGGTATGCCTTTCAATAAGCCTATGAGAAAGATACTAGAACCATTTCCCCTTTTACAGAAGAGTAATCTAACCTCAAAGAGGTTAAGTAACTTGGCCAAGTGGCAGAATCAAGGTCTGCTCTGTGCCACAGTCTTAAATTCTTTTGTTTTAAGATTTATTTATTTTATTTTAGAAGTGGGGGAGGAGGGGCAGAGGGGGAGGGCGAGAGAATCCCAAGCAGGCTCCCCATGAGCACAGAGCCAACACGGGGCCTGATTCCACCACCCTGAGATCAGGACCTGAGCTGCACTCAAGAGTTGGATGCTCAACCGACCGAGCCACCCAAGAGCTCCTTAACCATCGGATCTCTTAACCAGTGTTTGGCCTTCCTCACCAGTGGCTGGGCAGCCCCAGGCCCAGACTCTTATCTTCACCTATAGTCCAAGTGTGTAGGATGTTTGATTGAGAGAACACGTTAATTCTAACGACGGGGGCCAGAAGGGTGAAAGGACTCAAGATCCCACTTGAAGAAAGCAGGCTGTGTTGACCAGGGGAAGGGAAGGAGGGGGTTTGTTGCCGGGTCTCCAGGGCTGGAAGTGGCCCAGGGAGTGGAAGCCACAGCCGGCGAGTTTTCAGCTCCACAGAGGGAAAGAGCTTTCCAATGATCAGAAGTGTTAGAAGATGGAGTGGGCAGCATCCAGGGGAAAGTGAACTGCTCATCCCGGGAAGTGTTCTGACATCCATTCCATAGGGAGAAAATCCAAATGTTGGCTGACACTTATTTGACACCTCTTGTACATCAAGCACCTTCCATTACACTCTTGTCATTTCATCCTACAAACCTAGTAAAAGGATGTGGGTTACTCCCACTATAGACAAGGGACAGCCTCAGAGAAGCGAAGGGTCTTGCCCAGATCACAGAACGAGTCATGGCAGAGCAGACAGGATGTGACACCAGGCTTCTCCAGCTCGCATCCTCCCCATTACACTACCTTCCTGTTCAGATAGCTGTATTGGAGAATGGCTCAATCCAGACTTAAGCCTTACCCGAGGGACAATAAAGGCCAAGTAGAGAGCCAGGGCTTGTTAGAAGCCATGATGCACTGGCAAAGGCACTGGCTCCAGAGACCCCTACTGGTCATCCCGCCGTCCAGCCTCCTAAAGGCTTTCCCAGGTGTTTCTCAAAGGCCAGAACCGGTGGCGACTTCCCCTCACGCTTCCTGTTTTCATCTGGTCCTGGACTTGGAGCCTCTTTCTAAGGCCTCTGGAGTGACTCATTTGTTGCAGACTTGGCCTGTGAGCCAAGATCTGTACACCTCGAGCTAAGAATGGGTTTCACATTTTTAAATGGTTGGGGGAAAAAATCAAAAGAATATTTCATAACATGTAAACATCCTATGAAATTCAAACCCCAGGGTTGTTAAATAATTTTGTTTATATATTGTTTATAGCCGCTTTCAAGAAGTGCAGCACTGAAATGAAGAGTTGTGACAGACCATATGGCTCAGAAACCTAAAAAAATGTGCGATCCGGCCCTTTAAGAGGTTTGCACACCATGTACACAGTCCCCTGTAGCAGGAGACTCCCGGAGCTGTCCTCAGTGGCATCCTATGTCCGAGCAAACCAACGCGCCCCAGTCGGGGAAGGGCTAAATAAATCGTGGTCCATTCATACCACATGCGCCTCCCCCACCAAGTCGTCACAGGATGAAAACTCCTTGAGGAATTTGCGGTTTCGCAGTGCCTAGGACAGTGCTGAGCCTGGTCTCACCACCACTAATCTCAAAACCAAGACTGAGTGGAGAGCAAGTTACATTCATGTGATATATCATTTAAAAGTGCAAGACACTACTTTAATGTAACAAAATGTATTAAAGCATAAACTGGAAAGCTGCCCAACTGAATTCATCAGAGTGGCTGCCTCTAGAAGGTAGGCAAGGGTCTGGGAAAGGAACAAGAGCGGCTTCCTCAACAGTTTGTCTTGGTTGAGGAAACTTGCATGATAACCAGTGTCACCATTTATTAAACTGGGGGGGAAAGCACATGGATATTTGTTATTCTTCCTGCTTCTCTATTTTTTTAATAGTAGTTTTCTATTTTTTTAATAAAGATTTTATTTATTTATTCATGAAAGGCACAGAGAGAGGCATAGACACAGGCAGGGGGAGAAGCAGGCTCCATGCAGGGAGCCCGACGTGGGATTCGATTCCGGGACCCGGGATCGTGCCCTGAGCCAAAGGCAGACACCAGGTGCCCTTCTGTAGTTCTCTAATTAAAACACCACCACCACCCAGAAAGTGGAGAACACGGTGAGCTCTCCAAGCATAAAAAGGGCAATAAGCTTCTCTGGGAAGAGAAAACCAAGCTCACGGGAATGAATTACAAGAAACTTCCAGACAGCAAGCAGACAGAAAAAGAGTCCATAGACTCAAGGTGGGTGAGAACCAGGGAATCACAGCAAGTCATGAAACCCTTCAAAAAAAAAAAGTCATAAAACAAAACAAACAATTGCACCATCCAGAGTGCGCTGGACCAGGGTGACACACTCTCTGGACCATCTGTTACCAACCAGGAGAGGGTCTGAGGGACTAAGGGCTTGGTGCTGGGATTTATAACCTTGGGGGTTCAGTTGGTAGAGCACGTGACACTTGATCTTGGGGTTGTAGGTTCATGCCCTACATTAGAAAGAGAGATCACTTAAAAATTGTTTTTTCTTAGAGTGCATGAGTGACCACAGGGGAGGGGGCTGGGAGGGGAAGAGGAAGAAGGCAAGAATCTTAAGCAGGCTCCACGTCCAGTGCAGAGCCCGATGCAGGGCTTGATCTCACAACCGAGATCATGACCTGAGCCAAAACCAATAATTGGTGGCTTAACCGACTAAGCCAGCCAGTTGCCCCCAAAATAACTTTTTTTTTGAAGGGTTTCATTATATGGCAGGGGGCAATTTTTTCTTTTAAAGGAAGTGGCCAATGCCAGATCACTGTGACCATGGCTGGGATGGGAGGAGGAACAAAAGCAAGGCTAGTCTAAAACATGCCTTTAATGGAAATTAGGGTTATTGGGGGATGAAAATCTTCAGTTGTGATGGAGAGAGTGTACCTCCTCTAACAAACAAGACTTCATTGAACCCAGTGTGCCACGCACTGGGCAAAGCCCAGGGAGGATACAAATGCCTCATGCTCTCTAAGAACCTACAAACTAGTTAGGAAGGTTAAGACTTTCACACCATCTCCTATAAGTATCTGATCTCAAGTGAGTGTTCCAGAAACCAGGGGGATAAATCACTGTGAGGCAGGAAGCCTGGAGGAGGTGTAGAAATCCAGGAGGTGGAGAGCCAGAGCACCACAGGGGAGGGAAGACAGTTAAGTAGAGGCAGAAACCCACAAGGCTGTGTTCAGGTAACAGAGCGCTTGGCAGGAGCAGAGAACGTAGCAATAATTCAATGGCCCAAGATGGGGAGTTACCACTGTTAGTGGCCAGGAGACTTCAAGACCTAGGCAGACACATTTCCTCACCATCCGCAGCTAGTGTCAGTGGGCAGGGGCCACAGGGCCCCCCTCCTGCCTGACCCCACTCGGCTCTCAGGGAGGAGCCCGTCTTCCATATTTAAGGGCCAACTGGGGAAAGCCCTGCTCTCCTCCAACTGCAGCAGACTTATGAGAGCCCCTTCTCTCCTCTGCAAACCTCACCTGAGGGCTAGACTCCCAGTTTTTCTTTGATCATCTAGAGGTCTAGATTTTTTTTTTAAGATTTTATTTATTTATTCATGAGAGACATAGAGAGAGAGAGAGGCAGAGACACAGGCAGAGGGAGAAGCAGGCTCCATGTACCGGGAGCCTGACGTGGGACGCGATCCCGGGTCTCCAGGTTCACGCCCTGGGCTGAAGGCGGCGCTAAACCGCTGAGCCACCCGGGCTGCCCAAGAGGTCTAGATTTCTAACTTTAGGGCCAGGTCACTGAGTCTAGTCCTTTATTGGACAGATGTGGGGAAGGAGACTGAGAGGTTTAGTGACTTGCCCAATACTGGCTAGCCAGTTAGATAGGAGAGGCCCTTCTGGTGACAGATCACCTCTTCACCCTGTCTTTGGCATCATCCTCAACCAGTCATACTGGATGATTACATTGGGCCATTCCCCCCAAGAGCAAGAAAAATCTGGGTCTGTCAATACCCATAGGTGTGAAAGTGAAGCAGTGTCATTAAATGATGCACAAAGAACTCTGGAGAACTTTTTATTGTTTAAAAATCATAATTGAAGCTTCAAAAAACATACAACCCAACCCATGTCCCAATTCCAGTCCCCAGCTCTCTGGAGAGCACAGGGCTCTCCCCTCCCATCCTGCTGCCCGTATCAGTAGCCAGGACCCTGCCCTGGGGAGGCCACCTGCCCACCTCCTGCCCACCGTGTGCTGTCACCGGCTGGGGAGGGGTCCTGGGGTGAAGGTGGGGGTGGCTAGCTCCCTGCACCCTTCACCCCCTGCACATGCGGAGTCTGTGAGACATGTACAGGAGAGGGGCCGGTTCCCTGGGCAGGGGACCCTGAGGGGGAAGATAAAGAGCCAGTCCCCACTCACCACCCGCCCCCCTCAGTCCCTAGTTCAAGGGAAGCTGTCGTCATCGTCCTCTGCCATCTCCTTGGCAAACTCCAAATCTTGCTGCTCTCGCTCACGCCGTTCCTGGGGCAAGAGGTGGGGAGAGGGCTGGGCTGCTGGGGGCCAGCAGGGCTCTCACAGTGTTTCACCCAGCCACCCCAAGGCAGGGACCACAAAGCTTCAGAGCAGCTCCGAGCCCTTCCAGAAACTGCCTCCCTCTTCCCTCTCTGGAGGAAAGCTTGACCTTTCGGTCTTGTCCAAAGCAAAAGGCACCTTACCTCTGCAGACTCCAAGTCCTTGTTGTACGATTTGGGAGGAAACCTCATGGCCTGAAGCACAGTAGAGAGAGGAGTAAGATGAAGAGAAGGCACTCATTTAACATACGTTTATTGTGCTGCTTCTGTGTACCGGGCACCACGACAGGAATAAGGTCATTCGCTCTCCAGTTTGGTCTAGTGGGGAGCGAGGCATGCAGGCAAATTACTACTATAGCATGCTAAATGAGGAGGAGGGGGAGGGAGGGAACACACTGGTGGGGGAAAGGGGGAACGGCATTCCAGGCAGAGGTTTCAATGTGTGAAAACGCCTGGCCTGAGCTCAGTGGGGCCAGCTGGGGGGTGGGGGGGAGAAAGAAAAGCAAGGAGGGGGAGGAGAGAGGAGGGTTCACCAGGCAGAAGTAAGGCTACAGACACAGGGGACCAAGTTGCAAAGGGCCTTTTGTCTCTCTGAGCGCGGCATTTACCTGATTTTAAGCAAAGCAACAACATCCCCAGTTTCTTGGGGCAAGAAGAGACCAGGAAATACTTGGCACACAGTACCAGCACCCAAGTCAGTGTCTGCCACTGGATAAGGGCTTCATAGCCTTTTGTGGAACTAGATACCCATCCTGGCTTCCCCACAGTTTAGGCTTCACTAGGTGCCTGGAGACAGTGACTGCATTTAATGTCATCAGCCCTGAAGCAGGCAGGGCAGGTAATCTCACCATCAGCTTCACGGATGGAGAAACAGAGGCTCAGAGAAAGTGAGTGACTCAAATTTGGAAGCAAATCTAGAACCCTGCTCCCTGAATCCATCCAGTCCTCCCTGGCAACCATACCCTCAGAAGCTGTTGAAGGTCTTACAGGCTCACGAGTTCTTTGCTCCCTCTGGGGCCCCCTGCCCTGCCATTTAGTGACTTTACAGAGATGGGTCAGGAACTAGGCTAATCTCCTCTGGGGAGTCCTTGGATGCTGCCAAAACCCCCTCTGCAGCCCCGGCTTCTCACCTTGACAGACATGTTGTGGATATCTAGGCAGAAGGAGATGCGCTGGTGGAAGGCCAGCTGGGGCTCACGGGTAGAATAGATATCAATCATCTCCTTGGACTGGACGTAGCCCTTCTCATGGTTGATGCTGGCCTCAATGACGCCATCCCGGATGGCCTGCAGGCCCCCAAAGGGATACAAAGTCACCAGAAAGCCCATCTTCTAAATCCAAGAACACCCTGTCCTGTCCCTTTCCTCCTTACACTCTCACACACTCACTCATGTACACATTCTCTCTGGCAACTTCCTGGCTTCACACTGTAAGACCAGCACTCTCTGAAAAGACCATGCCCTCCCCCTTGGTCAATCTCCTTCCATTCCCATCCCCTGAAATGTGGCAGCAACGTGGCAATTGCCCTCTCCGAATCAGCTCCACCTTGGCAACAATGAACTCTGCGTCCTCTGGGCTATCCAGCTGCAGTTTCTGGGCAATATCGGCCAGGGAGATTCGGGAATAGGAGAGGCTGATCATGCGCACACCTGGGGGAGGAAGCAGCACTGGGGTGGGCAGGGTAGACACAGCCCCTTCACCCACCCAAGGATATCTCTAGGGTTGCCCATTCCTTGCAGAAGCCTCATCTGGGTCCTGCTCTTCCAGTGGCCCCTCAGACTCTGATCCACACCTGTCTTAATGACGTTGTGCCGCAGTCGGATGATTAAGGTATAGGTCCCATCTGCTTGAAACTTCTCCCCAAACTGGTCCAGGACCTGGTTGAACTTGGCTAGGTTTCCGGTCCTGACAGCTGGAGGGGGAGAGGAGTGGATCAGATGACACAAATGGGCAAACGCACTGAAGAGGCCACAGCGTCAGACCTTGGCAAGCTCTGTGAGCGGGACCAGCCTTACCTTGGGTCAGAAGGAAGTAGGGCATGAGCGAGCGCTTGAGGGAAGGCTGACGGAACTGTAGCCGATCTGGGATCTCCCCGAGCAGCAGCTCCACCACAATCAGGAGCTTGTGCACCTGGTGGTGTGCGACACAGGAACACAAAGGGCAGGGAGCCCCAGCAGGAGGGAGGAGAGAGAGAAACGGGGCTTCAGTGCAGTCTGACACACTGCGAGATGGGGAAGATGGTACTGCAATCAGGCCCACGTAGAGCTGGGCATGCCCCCGGGAGCCAGGTACTGGGAATAGTGGCAGCTAGGTCAAAGTTGCCCCTCTGACCATGCCGAGCCCTAAGCTCCATCTCAACTGCCACTCCACTCGCACGCTACTCTGCAATGGCAATGCTCTGAGGTACAGGCCAGAGGGGAGGGTCCTGTGGCTCTGAAACACTGGGGGAGCAGGGCCCAGAGGCTAGAGAATGGGACAGGAGTTGGCCCACGGTGCTGGTCGCTGGAGGAGAGGAGGTGAACGTGTAGAGGCAGAAGCACAGGAGGAGACTGGGAGAACCTCAGTGAATGGGCCGCAGCCGGGTAGGGTACAGGAGGCTGGTGGGAAAACCCGGCCCTTCTTTCTCCACAGAACTGTGAGGGATTTCTAGATGCTCCCTACTGTGGATTTAGCACCAAGCGAGGAAAACCACAATGGGGGAGGTGATGCCAGCAATGAAGGAGCTGCCCACTAAGTAGGATGGACAGGACCACAGACGAAGCAAGAGTCATGATGGAAGCAAGAGGTTATAAGATCGTGCCCACACTCACCCCCACACACCTACGATGCTGCCCTGTTCCCTGGAGTAACCTAGGAGTGACGGGAAACCCAGGGAAAAGGCAGAAGTTAACACATGCTGTACACATGCTGTAAGGATTCAGATGAAGCAGGGGGAGGAGGGAGGATGTTTTAGTCAAAGGAACAGACCGGACAAGTGTAGCACATGTCTCAAGGAAGTCTGGAAGGTTATGGGGGATGCTGGGCCAGCCTAGGGATGTGCGGTTTTGAATGCCAGGCTGAGTTCAGAGTTTGGAGACAGAATGCTAGTCTTCACTCACTAGCTAGGAAAAGCAGAGCAACCAAGCCCTCAATTTCCCAGTCCCTAAAATGGGTGGCAGTGGCGGCAGCAGCGGCAGTGGTAGCAGTAGTGTCCTCATAACCCCCAGCCTGACTACCTCACAAAACTTGTCATCCCTATTGGGGAGATAATGGGGAGCAATGCAAGCTTCCTGGACAAGGCAGAGCGCTCTGGTTAGTCAGGCAGGTGTGTGAAAGCTGGGTTCGTAAAGGGGAAGACGACGACCAGGGATGCTACTGGCTCAAACAAGGGCGCCAGTGATACCAGAAAGGAGACAAATACAAAAGACATGGAGGCAAATCAACAGACAACTGGGTGATGGGGAAGGAGGAGTGGGGCGGGGTGGAGGAGTCTGGGGTCATTCCAAAGCTCCTATCTTTATCGGGAGAGCAGGAGGAAGGACTGGTAAGGGGCACCCAGAGGGGTCTATTTTTGATAAGCTAAGTGTGAGGAGTATCTATACAGACGTGTGGTGGGAAGCTAGATTCGTAGGTCTGGTGTTCATTAAGAGGGGTCAGAATTAGTATCACAGGCTGAACTGTGAAACCCCAAATTTGTATGTTGAAGTGCTAACCCCTCAGTACCTCAGAGATAATCATGGGCTGTGTTCCAGACCACCACAATAGAGCGAATACCACACTAAAGCTAGTCACGGGACTTTCTGGTTTCCCAGGGCACCTAAAAATTAGGTTTATGCCATACCGTACTCTACTGAGTGTGCAACAGCATTACCTAAAAAAAATAATTTAATGTACATACCTTAATTTAAAAATACTTTTTTTTTTAAATTTTTTTTTATTTATTTATGATAGGCACACAATGAGAGAGAGAGAGGCAGAGACACAGGCAGAGGGAGAAGCAGGCTCCATGCACCGGGAGCCCGATGTGGGATTCGATCCCGGGTCTCCAGGATCGCGCCCTGGGCCAAAGGCAGGCGCCAAACCGCTGCGCCACCCAGGGATCCCTAAAAATACTTTCTTAAAAAACACTATCATCTCGTCCTTCAACAAATCATGTAACCAGTGATTGCAGGTCACCATAACTGATATAATAATGAAAAAGTTTGAAATGTTGCAAGAATAACCAAAATGTGACACAGAGACACTTGCTCAATGCAGGGTCACCACTAACCTTCAATTTATAAAAAATATAGTATGTGTAAAAAGCGCAGTAAAACAAGCTATGTCTGCATTTGGAGACAGAGCTTTTAAAGAGATTAAGGAAAATGAGGTCATATGAGTGGTCCTAATCCAATGACTGGTGTCCTTACAAGAGATTAAGATACAGTCATGCACAGAGGGAAGACAGTTTCAAGAGAATAAAAGATGACGCCCGTCTACGAGTGAGACCCTTAGGAGAAACCAACCATGCTGACACCCTGATGCTGGACTTTTGGCTTCCCCAACTATAAGGAAATAGATTGCTGTTGCTTAAGCCACCCAGCTGGTGGTAGCTTGTTATGATGGCCCCAGCAGACTAAGACAGTTAGAAATAGACTTTGGTGAAGCACCAGGAGGTCAGCGTTGAGCTGAGATCACCCAAGGCGAGAATGTGGGTTTTACTATGGATGGATAAGCTTTCAAAGTGTTCTGTTGTGGACTCCACTTCAAAGCTGAGGCCTCTTTTTACACATTCTCCGCCTCCCTGCTTTTAGCTCAAGTCAGCTTCTCTACCTGTGTTCTTTAACCCTTCCCTTCTTTAGCTCCTCCAAGGCCTTGGCCTACCACTATTTGCTTAAGTCTCTGTGGGTGGAAGTTCCCCCAACTCTTCTTCCTCTCTCAAGCAACCATTCCATCTCTTTTCTGGCTTCCTCGTCAATAGTCTGCTGGCCAAAGATCTCACTTCTGCTCTCTCTGTTCCTCCCACCTGGCTCCACCACAGAAATCCCAGAAACCTTATCCATCTATAGTAAAGTCTGATTTGAGAACTCTGATTTACCCCACACCTCTTTCCAGACACTGCACAGTTTATACGTTGATTACGTGTATTTTTAGGAACTTTAGTGTATGTCATATATTGTAAGCAATCTAATAATCTGCACATGTATCATGATATGTCTGAAAAGCCATTCCCTTCTGTGAAAATTCTACCTTCAAAAACCAGATTAAATTTAACTTTTTCTTTAAGGTATCTTTAATTATTTGACCAAAACCAAACCTTTCTTTCAACTTCTGAACTTGACTATACTGACCTAGTCATTCTTAGTCATCTTCATCTTGTTCTTTTTTTTTTTAATTTAAAAAAATTTTTTTTAAAATTTATTTATGATAGTCACAGAGAGAGAGAGAGAGAGAGAGAGAGAGAGAGGGCAGAGACATAGGCAGAGGGAGAAGCAGGCTCCATGCACCGGGAGCCCGACGTGGGATTCGATCCCGGGTCTCCAGGATCGCGCCCTGGGCCAAAGGCAGGCACCAAACTGCTGCGCCACCCAGGGATCCCATCTTGTTCTCTTTCAAGGGCATTAGGAGGTAGAGGTCAAGTTGAGGTGGAAATAGGTGTTCATGGTTGGGAAAGCAGGGTCCAAATTCTGGCTACCAGGCTCTGTGACTTTACACAGGCCCTCAAGCCTTTCTGAGTAACAATCTTTTGCAATCTCACAGTGCTCAACACCAAGGTCAGCACTCAGAAAAAGCCTTGGTGACTGACAGCTCTAGGTGACCAAGACTTATCCACACCTGAATCAGTCAGCCTCATGGGGATTTTCTGGGTTCCCAGGCCACAGAAAACATTGCTCTCAAATGGGCATGTGAGGGACCAGTAAAGAGCCTGGGGTTTCTCAACGCAATCCAGGCCCATGCCTGGAATGACTGTAAGGAGTGCTGGGGAATCAGGAATATTCTAATCCCATCTACGAAGGAGAGTCCTCTGAACATAAACCACTGGAGGTGCAGGGAGGGTCTGCTTAATGTGTTCTGATCAATGTTATACACAAATGGACATGCAATTTAACCTCTGGATCATGAAGGTTGAGGATGCCTCCCCTGGCCCCGAAGTAGGGAAAGAGAACTAAAGCATTATCAGATGAGTAAGCAGTGAAGGGATGAGAGCTGCTGCTCACCGTCTGTTTGAAGCCGACAGCTGTGTGCTGAGGGGCCTTGCGAAGGGCATTGGTCATTGTTCTCCGGGCCTCTGAGTACTCCAACTGAATGGCTTTGATTCGCCCTGAGTGTGGAAAAGAGAGTGGATCAAAGAATGGTGTCATCCAAAGCCCCCTACAAACCAGAGTGCCAAAATGGGCCCCTCAGGCACCAAGTACACTAAATTTTCAGGAAATTTGCATCACGTGAACCTGAGACACACTCCCTGACTTGAGGGGTGGGACCCCTTGCTCACCTGTGTAGTAGAGGTACCTGGCCCACTCATTGTTGTTGGCCTGCTCAGGGAACACGGACTTGGATACCAGCTTCTCAGCCTGGTCGTACAAGCTATAGTGGAGGTAGTTCCGCAGCAGGAGGTTCAGCAGGGTGGCCTGCCCGTCTGCGTCATGCCGAAGGGTGGCTGTCCGGAGCCGGGCATGCAAGAAGCTTCAAGAAGGAAAATAAAAAGACGTCAAACACCTCAAATAACTCTTTGAATGGCTTTGACTTCTCTATTGTCTCTCAATTCCAAAAAGAGTGACACAAATTGCCTTTCTGGTTATTCATTGAACATTTAACTATCAAGTGCTTGTGGTGTGAAGCGCTATTCTAGGTGTACAAAAAGGACACAACTAACTCTACATTCAAATAGGTGAGACAGTTGTGATAAATAAGTGCCTTAGGGAGCATGACAGAAGATCGGGGCTATGCAGAAACCAGGGTAAGTGTGATGAGGAACATAGGAGGCGAGAAGGATGGGGTGGCCATTTGAAATACCTTGGTCAGAGTAGGATTCACTGAGAATTTAACAATTAAACAAAGGCTTGAAGGAGGGAGAAGGTCATTGTGAGCAGAGGGAAGAGCGTGTCTGGCTGGCTCCAAGAAAAGCAGGGAGGTCAGTGTGGCTGAGAAGTGAGTCAGGGAGCAGTGAGAGGTAGAGTCAAGCAGGCAGTGAGCAGGGGCTAGACCTCGTCGGGACTCACATGCAATCATGAAGACTTCAGCGTTTCCCTGAGGAAAATGGGGAGCCACCACAAGTTTTAAACAGAGGAGTGAAGTGTTTTCCAGCCCATCCTCCTACGCTTGATTAGTCCTCCCTTGATTGGAGTATAGGGAAGAGCCTGGGGGACAGTTCTTAACCTTGGGTCAGACCTTGGCCACCTGTACCTGCGCACCACGTCCAGCTTATCCAGAAACTCATAGACCCGGGCGTGATAGTAGTAACACTTTGCGGCCACAAGGTCCAGAGCCCGGCGGTTCTGAGTGCTGATCTTCTGCATCAGGTCGTCAGAGATCTTCTGTGCCTGGGGAGGCAGCCAAAAGAGAATCAAGTGGCAATTCCTCAAAAAGTTAAACAAGGAGCTATCATATGAGCCAGCAACTCCCCTCCTAGGCATAAATCCAGGAGAATTGGAAACGTATGTTCACATAGAAGTCTGTACACAAATGTTCACAGCAGCATTACTGAGAATTACTAAAAAGTGGAAACAATCAACCCAAGTGTCTATCACCCAGCGGATGGAGAAGTTAAATGCAGCATATCCATACAACAGAATATTATCCATCCATTACAAGGGCTGAATACACACTACAACATGGACAAACCTAGAAAACATTATGCTAAGTCAGAGAAGCCAGGCATGAAAGGCCATGTGTTACATAATTCCATTTATAGGAAAATCCATGAGCCAGAAAATGTAGATGAGTCGTTGCCAGAGGCTGGGGTGAGGGGAGAATAGGGAGCAACTACTAACAGCAATGGGGTTTCTTTTTGGGGTGATGAAATTATTCTGGAATTAGACAGTGATGATGGCTGTACAACTTGTGAACATACCAAAACCCACTGAGCCCTACACTTTTAAAAAATGCATCCAATCAAATTAATTATTTTAAGTAATCTTTGCAGCCAATGTTGGGCTCGAACTCACTACCCAGAGATCAAGAGTTGGATGCTCTACTGAAAGCCAGCCAGGTGCCCCTGAATCGCACACTTTAAAGGGGGTGAATTATGTCTAAAAACACACAAAAATCAACTTGTGGCAAGGCAAGGAGAAAACAAAACAGGATGGAGCAGAGGGAACTGTCACTTCTTTCTTTTTAAAAAAGATTTACTTATTCTAGAGAGCACGTGCGCAGGTGGGTACGTGCATACACTAAAGAGCAGAATGGGGGTGAAGGAAAGGTGAGAATTTCAGGTAGATGCTCCCCCTACCCTCCAGCTGAGCGTAGAGCCCAATGTGGGGCTTGATCCAACAACCCTGAGATCATGACCTGAGCCGAAATTAAGAGTCAGTTGCTTAACTGACTAAGCCACCCGTGCATCCTGGACCTTGGACGTCATTTCTTGAGTGTGGTTTCTGGATAGTGGCTATGACTGACAAAGAAGTTGGCCCCAACTGGAGGAAGCAGTGGCAGTACAGTATCCATGGAGTTGTTCAGTCCCATGAAAAGAACTGCCAATTACTGAAATACTGTGAAAGCTTACTATATGAAGATCATTGTGGTAGTACTTTATTTAATGTCAATGGTGATGCTGTGAGTTGGGCATTGTTTTTCCCATCTGATATAAAGCCAGGAGAAATTAATTTGTCCAAGATACAGCTAGGATTTGAAGTCAAATTTCTGTCTCCAAATCTCCTTTTCCAAACAGAATCCACTGCACTGTGCCACAGATAAGCACAGAATGGCGGCTGCCAGCCCCTTCCCATGGTATCTGAACAGGAGCTAAGGGGGTATCCCTGGATGTGGGGTTAGGTATGTTTCTACATGGGGGAAGAGTCTAGGGGGACGATTAAGAACTCAGTGACTCTCTTCAATTCTTCACCAGAGACATTCTCTCCCACCAACCCCATGCACTGCTTGGGGCATGTTATTCTCGCTCACTGGTCCCGGATACCTCTTTGTAGCGCTTGCTGTTCATCAGAAAGATGACCATGAGGAGTTGTAGGTAGGCTTCCACTTCAGGTAGAAGGGGTGCTGATGCAGCTTTTCCTGTTCGGGGACGGAACTGTAAATCAGCTTCGGTGTCCATGGGCTAGGAGAAACCATGAATTACTGTGGAAAAGCTCAGTCAGATCAACCAAGCAAGAATGTATTTCACTCACGATGCATTTCAACAAATATTCACTGAGTGTCTACTATATGCAAGATTTTTCTAGGTGCTGGGATATAAAAATAAAGATGGCATAGTCTCCTTCCAAAGGAAGTCAAGGAGGCTGGCAGTAGAAACAAAAAAAGGCTTAGAGAAGTAAAACAGACATCTTCATAGAACATAATGGGGATGGAAAGGATGATGTAAGGACCCCTCAAAGAGCCTACAATCTAAGTAGAGAAATTAAACCACCACACTTGGAACCACTGCAAATTTTATCAAAGAGAATTTAATAAAGTAATATAATTCTAGAGATGAGATCAAGAATAATGAGATCCAATTTTTTGGGGGTAGGAACAAAGGAAATTTGGGGGTAACTGACATATATGTCATACTTATTTTAAGATCTAGTCACCAAAACTGGAATAATGTGCAACAGTTCAAAAGGGAAACATGTGGGGTGTATTTAGAAATATACAGGTTAGGGATGCCTAGGTGGCTCAACAGTTAAGCATCTGCCTTCGGCCCAGGGCGTGAACCTGGAGACTCGGGATCGAGTCCTGCGTCAGGCTCCCTGCATGGAGCTGGCTTCTCTCTCTGCCTGTATCTCTGCCTCTCCGTCTCTGTTTCTCTCATGAATAAATAAATAAAATCTTGAAAAGAAAAGAAATATACAGGTTAAAATTTTTTTTCCCAGATGATGTTGGGGAAGAGTGCTTTTCCCTTTTCCCAGACAATAAATTCTTCACCATTCCACCTCAAGGGATTTTTTTTGAGTCTCTTCTATGGAATAGCTCATGTCCATGATGGCTTTACGGAGATAGCTGAAGGGACACTTAGGTTTGAGAAGGGGCAGGACCTGGACATAACGGGTATTGTATAGCTACACAGAAAAGGAGAAGTCTTTCTTGACACAGAGTCCGCTGCCAGCACCAAACAAACTTCATCAGCATTTACTATGTGCCAGGTACGGTTCTAAGAGCTTTACACATGTTCCTTTCCACCTCTTTGTCCCCCAAATCTGTTTGCCACATTTAGCAAAGGAAGAAAATGAAACATAAGGAGGTTAGCTCACTTGTCCAAGTCCCACAGGTACCAAATGGTAGAGCTGGGATTCAAATTCAACTCTACCTCCAGAGCCTGTGTTGTTGTTGTTTAAAATTTTATTTATTCATGAGAGATATCGAGAGAGAGGCAGAGGGAGAAGCCGGCTCCATGCAGGAAGCCTGATGTGGGACTTGATCCTGGGACCCCGGGATCACACCCTGAGCCAAAGGCAGATGCTCAACCACTGAGCCACCCAGGCGTCCCCAGAGCCTGTGCTCTTAGTCACTATTTTATATGTTCTCCATGGTGAGGCTTCAGAGGCAGAGAGGTGGTGGTACCTTCTCTTAGGACAATGGAGACACCACTCAACTGGAGGAGAGTATTCTGCTGGGGAGCAGTGGGAACTGAGTTTGGTTGGAAGGGTCCTGATTCCCAGCTCTTTTCCCCTGATTCAGAAGAATGACACTACAAGGCAGAAGGATGGTTCCCTTGTTAGTGGACAAATGACTATTAAAACGGCCTGCTTTTTGCTTCACTACTCAGCTATAGCAGGTAATAAGTCAGGTCTTTAGGATGGGAAACAATTACATTGAGGGCTGGGGGGGGGCGGGTGGTTGACTCACTTACCTCTTCCAGGAAGGGTAGCAAGAAGTCTCGAGTAGCGTTATTTGAGGTGAAGAAGCCATGCACAGCCTTATACAAAACATAGTGGTTGAGGCGGCGTGATGTGGAAGGCAGCATCCGCAGGGCCCTCAGCACAAATCGAGGCTCCTTGCCCGATACTGCCTTCTCCAGCTGTTTCACGTGCTCCTTTATGTCTATGGAAGACCACAGAAGAGAAAAATGTTACTTCTAACTCTTCCTATTCCTCCCACCACTCTAGGCAAGTGGTCTAGGGAACCTCTTATAAAAGGGCGAGATGTAGCCAGTCACTTCTTTTGCCTAATATGGTTAAACAATACTTACAAGATGCCTACAATGATTTTAAGACAAAACCAAGAGACAAAGAAAAAAAAAGCTGGGGTAAGGAAAAGGGTAGAGGGTGACAAAAAGAAGAAAGGAAAAGCAACCATAAGAAATAAAAAAACAAGACAAACACGTGGAGATTTATTTTCTAAGTGTAAACAATATGGAGAAATCTCTCTCTCTCTCTCTCACACACACACACACACGAATGATGGGCTCTACTCTGCAAAAAAAATCTGAGTATCTGTGTAAACAAAAGAAAAATATTTGCAGCAACTGTGATCAGAGAGTCATACTCCTTACAGAGTTTGCATAAATTAGGATAAGTAAAAACAAACATAAATAGACAATACAAAAAGACAGCTAACAGACATGAAAATATATTTCAGTAGCATCTGAATAATTGCAAATGGAAATGTTTTCAACTACCAAACTGGTAATATTTAAAAAATCATAACATGGGTGGATGTGCCTGGGTGGTGCAGTCAGTGTCCAACTCTTGGTTTCAGCTCAGGTCATGCTCTCAGGGTCCTAGGATGGAGCCTGTGTCAGATTCCATGCTCAGCATGGAGTCTGCTTGAAATTCTCTCTCCCTCTCCCTCCACCCCTCCTGCTTGTGCGTTTGTACATTCTCTATGATAGATAAATTTCAAAAAAAAAAAAAAAAAAAAAAAAAAGAAAAAGAAAAAATCCTAACATAGAGTCAGGGTGAACACAACATTTCTGTTAGTAATATTGTAAATCAGTACAGTTTCTCTGGACACTACCTATTCAAAACTCTAAAAGAGATCTACTCTCTCAACTCAGGCATATTGAGAATCTATACCAAAAAAATAATCATAAAGATAGGTTAAAAACTTGGGCCACAAAGACGTTGCAAAGCTATTTATGATGTAAAAAACTGACACAACTGAAGTGTCCAGGAGTAAGGGAATACTCTGAATCGGTAGTTTCTTAGTTACCTTTGTATACATAGTATAGGGTGCCTGGGTCCCCTTAATGGCACAATAATGATAACTGCTAACATTACAAAGGGCTTAATTTACTATGTGTTCATCATGTGCTGGGCACATGTTCTAAGCATCTTAATCTTTACATCAACCCAGTGAAGTAGGTACTATACTTTCATTTATAGAGATGAAGAAACTAATTCCAGAGTTTGTATGCTTAGCCACTACATCGGGTAGTCAATAAATGTTTCTGGAAAAAATTGAATGCTATGTTTATGGATATGTTAGATGAAAGCACACAAAACCATCTGTATTTGGTTAGGCCTTCTTCCAAACTGTCTGTATAGCTTGATCTCAATTGCATGAGAACAGCTCAAAAATTCTTAGGAAAAAATGTTAACCATGGTTCATGTTACTCCCTGCTTCTGATATTTTCCAAAATTTCTACAAGGAAACATGAATTCCTTCCTAACAACAAAATGAAGTGTTTATAAGAAACATATGTATGTGCCCGGTAGCACCTTTGCCACCGGGTATCATCATTTTAGGTAAGAGGATCTTGATTAGAAACTGAGCCTGTTGCCCAACTTTCGACAGGGGCAGATGCAGTCAACATTACATCCTCAAACACATCACCCAGGAGGATAACTTGGCTTATCTCAATGCTTTTGAGCAAAGTTCTCATGCAATTAGAGAGAAAACACCATAAACAGTCTGGGCCCGCTTGAGCCAGAGCTGGGAAAACAGCACCAGGTTCACAGTGGGAAGCTCTCATTCTGCTCACTCCAAATGCCCACAGGACGCTCTGAGAAAAGTGAACCGTGAATTTGGAGGAACAATCCTAGGGAATGAGCACCTAGGAGAAAAGAAATGGGAGGTGGGGGGGACTTACATAGTTCAGGATGAATGTATTAGGAACTCAAGGATAACACCCAAAGTCTGTAATGTGTTTTTAAACTCTTTAGGAACAGAAAAAAGGGCTTGAAGGGAGAGAAAGAGCAACGGCACCTTAATTACAGAAAAGAGTAGAAAAGCTTCTTTCTCTCAAGGGAGTTTGCCAGGCGTAGATAAGACAACAGAAAACTTTTGTAAAGTCTTAAAATTCATGGGCATCACCCTGACCCCCTTCACGCCATAAATACAAACACTGGTTTGTTTCTAGAGGGACCAATCACATGTGGGGGTGTTAGAATAGGATGTGAATAGAGTAGGTCAGAGGGGCCTTAAAAGACGGAGGGAGACCACCGGCCCAGCGGGACCTACTAGATTCAACGCAGGTAGGGGGAGAAGAGGTGTGTTAAGGGAGGAGCCCGGAGCCCGGAGAGGAGGTTACTAGGGCCGGGGTCAGGAGTGTCAGGGTGGTGGGGGGCGGGCAGCGGGCAGCGGGGGTGATCCTAAGGAATCGGGGGTGGCGGAAGCTGCGCTGGGGTCCCGAGGACAGGCTGGATCACCGGGGCGCTGTCATCCGTGAACACGGCACGTCCCCGGCCCGGGCTCTCGTACCCTCCAAGGTGACGGTATCCAGCTCTCGCTGGGAGTGCTCCGCCGCCGCCGCCGCCGCTTTGCTGTCAGGCTCCCCTGCTGACCCGCCACCCGCAGCCGCCTCCTCTTTCATCTCCACGTCCTGGGGGGTCGGGGGCGGCGGTGGTTCTTGTTCCCCTCCACCCGGCGGCGGCTTCGCCTTGTCCGCACCGCGGCGCCGCGCCGAGCCCTCCTGTTTCATGGCGCCCGGGGTCGCGGCCTAGTCCGGGGACCGAGACCGGGGCCTCGCGTGAATCCTCCCACCAGAGACCAGGAACCGAGCCGGGCCTGCACCCAAGCGCGGGCTCGCGACGGGCCGCACGATGACGGAGCAGCTGCAAACCTCTTCCCGGCGCTGGGCCTTCTGGGAAACGCCAGGCCCGACAGGCCGAAGGCCGAGTCCACAAAAGCGAAAGAAATCAACGGCCGAGGTGCAGGATGGAGGCGGATCTTCGAGGAAGGAGCAGGGAGGAGCCTGTATGGGTTTGCCCCTTGTTCTTTGGAGTGCTTCAGCGTGTGGAGTTTCTTCTACGTTCCTCCGGAGTGCATTTCCGTGCGTGTCCACCAGATGGCCCCTCAGGCTCCAGTCTGGATCACATCAGACTCCTAAGAGCATTCTAACCAGCGTGGAGCGGGTGCGGCCTATAGCCACGCAGGGCGTAATGACGTCATGAGTTGCTGTGCGGTTTCTTGCCCCAAGTCGCTCAGTCTGAGCCACCGCCTGCCTCCCGGCCCCCAGCTTGGGGTCTGGGTCTCGGTTCGCGAGGCTGGTACTCAACCGCCGCCCAGTGTGTCCGGCGCGAGGGAGGAAGCTGCAAAAAAGAGGGATGTGAGCGCCGAACTGGGATTCAGACTTCCTTGTCAGATTTTTGCAAATGCTGTGAATCAGGCATAAAATCCCTGCAGCCTGGGAGTGCGGATGGGGGGGGGGGGGGGAGTCGCCTGTGGACAATCAGTCCAGTATAAAATATACGGGTCCGCTCTTTGTACGGCCCAGGCTAGCACGTTCGGGGCGCGGAGTTGTTAAAAACAGCTTCAGAATGTAGCCTGCTGGAGGCCCCCCTGCTCTGCCCTGTATTGTGAGGAAAGCAGGTGGAAGTTCCTATTGGCAGAGGCTTAGGGGCGCCTGTTTGCATCCAAACACACCGTAGTGCAATGGGGAGCAGAGTAATAGTGCACCTAAAGAGAATCTAAGAATCCCCAGGGGAAGGAAATTGGACCAGAAACTCTGTCCACTTATTTTTCAAAGGAATTCTCCAGTGATTCTGCAGGAGGAAGATGGAGGTTCCAAACTCTTGAGACACAAAATAAAAACTCCCTATCTTTAAACTTTTCTCTCTCCTGTAGCTGAAGTCCTAAGGTGTTTTTTTTTTTTTTTTTAAGATTTTATTTATTTATTCATGAGAGACACACAGAGAGAGGCAAAGACACAGGCAGAAGGAGAAGCAGGCTCCATGTAGGGAGCCCAATGCGGGACTGGATTCCGGGGCCGCGGGATCACGCCCTGAGCCAAAGGCAGATGCCCAACCGCTGAGCCACCCAGGCGTCCCAGAAGTCCTACATTTCAAACCAGGTCAGACCCTACAAGACAATCTAGCTCTGCTATAAGGGTATAAAGGACAGAGAATATGTTTTGATCATATTCTTTATATTCATATATAGAGAGGGTGTTCCTTGTCTCCCCTTTGTCATTCTATTGCAGCAAATAGCTCCTTGCACTAAACAACTGCTTGCTGAAGGGAAAAATGTTTTCTCCAGTTTTAGGGAACGTGTCTTGACCAATTCTTCCCTGTCTCTCTTCCCCCTTGGGCTGTGGGATGGATAACAGGACTTTTGAATCATTGCTGGAATCAACTCGTTAAAGCCTCTTCTTCATAACGCCAATCTAACTGAAGGTGGGCGAGAAGGGTAAAGGAAGAAAACAGAAAACAGATGAGCTTTGTTGTTCATCCTTACGAAGTTACCCTTCTGGATAGTTAAGGTGTTAGCTCACCTCTTTATTAAGTATACATCACAAGAGAAAAACAACCAAGTCAGCAGATAATTACTCAGGATGTCTTTGAGCAATGTAGTGAGGCATTGGAAGATGCCCCAGAATGGGGGAGGATGGCTTAACACAAAGCTTTTGGCAGTTGATCATGAATTCTTGTTGAGTGAGGGAACTAGCCGGGGGAGGGGGTGGCTAAGAATGGGGAGAGTCTGAGTCCTGAGGCCAAAAACCTTGGAGAAATTATTCTTCTCATAAAACTACTTTGAAAGAAATTAGTGAAAGATGTTAAAACCCAGCTTTAGGCAGAGGAGGATGGTATGAACCCACTGGTTTTATAAGATTGCAATATTCATATTTGCAGGTCCATATGGCAAGCCCACATTACTTCCTCCCACAACCACCCTGAAATGAGGGCAGAGAAGGGAAAGGTGAAATAAGATACTATCACAATTTCTTTTTAAAAGTTATGGGTCAGTCTTATTCTTGGGTACTATTTTTTTTAACTTATCTGCATTTCTTTTCTTTTTTTAAAATATTTATTTATTCATGAGAGACACAGAGCATGAAAGAGAGAGACAGAGACACAGGCAGAGGGAGAAGCAGGCTCCCCATAGGGAGCCTGATGTGGGACTCGATCCTGGGTCTCCAGGATCACAACCCAGGCTGAAGGTGGCGCTAAACCGCTGAGCCACCAGGGCTGCCCCTCTTTTTTTTTTTTTTTTTTCTTTTTTTTAAGATTTTATTTATTTGTTCATGAGAGACACACACACAGAGAGAGGCAGAGACACAGGCAGAGGAGAAGCAGTATCCATGCAAGGAGCCTGATGTGGGACTGGATCCCAGGGCTCCAGGATCATGCCCTGGGCCAAAGGCAGGCACTCAACCGCTGAGCCACCTAGGCATCCCACTTATCTGCATTTCTTTTTGATATACTTGAAAGTTGTCTTACTCTTGTTTTGGGTTTGTACCATAAATAAGTCTGTCCCAGTCCCTCAACTCGAGTCAAGAGCACCCTAAACCCTCCTCTTTGAAGATAAGCTGCTTTTATGATCTTCTCACTTTAGAATCTAGATTCTAAATTCTATACCCTTGTAGTTCTCTCGGCATTTTCCAGCTGGACCGTGAACAGTATAATAGTATTTATATACACATGATCTATATGTAGTATGATAATGTCTATTTTTTTCTTGGCAGAAGTTAAGAAAAACACCAAAAGACATTTCATCCAAAGTGAAATAATATTTTCCATTAATTCCAGTAAAACTTGATTTGTAAAAGCATAAGTAGGAGGAATTGGAACAAGAAATTAATTATTTGTGGTTTTGCTGAAATGGTTCATAGTTTTAAAATTTTGAAATTTTCTACTTTTAAAGGATTTAAGCATTAGTAGATGGGTTGCGGAGCTGAAGGGATAGGGGGAGAGGTAGAGCTGGATAGGTAGAAATTGCTTATCTTGGGTGATTAGGGTTTCCATCATCTTCGGCCTGATGGCTCTAACATACCCTTGGGTATTAAGGACATGGCACAGTGAGGTAGGGAAGGCATTAGGAGGCAGGAAGCAGGTGGAAAAAGGCAAATTAGGAGGCCTTGGTCAGCAGCTGCAGGAGGGAGAGGCCAGCGTAAAGGGCACAGAGTCTAGGGAGGGTGTCTGGGTCCCACATGTACTGGGGGCCCGATCTCTGCACTTCGAGGCCACTCAGCCCCACTAGGGCCTCTGTGAGGGTCAGTTCCTCTTCCCCAAGGGAGGAGAGCAGGTCAGGCTGCAGGGGGAAAACACCCTCTTTATCCTGTAGGAAACTGTGTTCCATTGTGCTCTCCACCTGCAAGGAACCAAAATAGCATGAAAAGAAAGAACTGGAAACCTGTCTTCCTTTCTCTTAACTCATAAAAACCATGGAGAGGGCTACCTTTCTCTTATTATAACTCCCTTCCTTGCATTACAACTCCTTGTGAGCCTTTTAACAATCCTGTACGGTGGGCAGCACTTTTCTTTTTAGCCTTATTTACAGAGGAATGAATTGAGACAGATTCAGAGACATGAAGAAATTTTCTCACATCACTGGGCTGTGGATAAGCTAAGCCAGGGTTTTCTGTCTTCTCAAGCTGAAAAACCCAGATAACTGCCCAGAAATTCACTCTTCTGGTTGCGAAATAGCAAACAAGGGAGAGCATGGAGAAAAGTGAGCAGTGGGCATGAGCCCCTGCCCTATGACAGAGGCCCATCAGGACAGTCTTTCATTAGGTTAAGTCTCTCTTTCCATTGGTTCTAGCTGACTCCCTCCCAAACTCTCCCCAGCACCTGTTCTTTTTTCTCACCAGCTTTAGCTGCACGGATAGGAT
The DNA here is from genome assembly GCF_011100685.1 of Canis lupus familiaris. Lineage (NCBI taxonomy): Eukaryota > Metazoa > Chordata > Mammalia > Carnivora > Canidae > Canis > Canis lupus. The sequence goes on from NC_049230.1 coordinate 22,506,728, forward strand.
CTTTTTCTCCATCGATTTTATCAGTAGCTTCTGTTGGGCTTCACTTAGCTCTGGAGGAAAAAAAAAATCAGAGAAATAAATGTGTGGTGCTGGTACAAAGGGGACTCCAGACTCCAGAGTGGTACACTTCAGAATTTCAGCATTAATTAATCCACACATTTATTCAAGGTTGAATGCTGCTCTATGCAAGGCACCTTTGCTGGGGGTATCAGGCAAGAAATCATACCTCTTCACTCAGAGAACTTGCAGGCTAGTGGAGAAGACAAAGCCATGTGCAGGGACAATATAGGGTTTTAAGGGAGTGATAGCTGAAGAGTCTACTTTGGTCTTGACATTTGACGTTTTTTAAGGGGACAAACATTGCAGCTTACTCCTAAAGGACCCAAGAGTTTTTCTAAGTGGGGCAATGTTTCATGCAGAAGGAAGAAGAGAATTCAGGGTAAGATAGAAGGTGTTACTCTCTGAAATTAAAGCTAACAAATTTCTATAAAAGAGATATGAGTTTAGCTATATGTAGAAATTTTAAATATGTAGCTGGTAAAACTAAGCTTACTTCCCAACTTCTATTAGCAAGACTAGGCCACTTTCTCAGATGATCCAAGGTGCCCAGATGAATCCTTAGAAAGGTAAATAATTTTTAAATTTATTTTATTTTATTTTATTTTATTTATTTATTTTATTTATTAAGGCAATCTTTATTCCCAACATGGGGCTCTAACTCATGACCCCCAAGATCAAGAGTCACATGCTCTACCAGCTGAGCCAGCCAGGCAGCCCTATAACCAATTTCTTTAAATGTAGATGTAAACTACTTTGTGGTATAATTTGCTTGGCATTTATTCATTCATTCATTCATTCATTCATTCATCATTCATTCATATATCTGAGAATTCACCTAGGGATTCATTCCTATCACCGAAAAGGTATATAAATGAAGACCTTATTCTCTATTTACCTGTTAGGGCTCCAAGGAAATAGAGGATGCCACCCATAGCCTCCTTTGATACCAAGACATCTTTTGGGAGTGCCTCCAGGGTCACTTCATGTCCTTTGTCTAGAGCCCCTTCAAGCTGTGGGAAAAGGTGGGTGACTATTTAAGATAACACAGGTAAGAGGCCCAGCACAGTGTTTGGCACGTCACAGTCCCTTGAGATGTGTTAACCATCTCTCACGTCCTTTCTTTTCTTTCTTTCTTTCTTTCTTTCTTTCTTTCTTTCTTTCTTTCTTTCTTTCTTTCTTTCTTTCTTCTTTCTTTCTTTCTTTCTTTCTTTCTTTCTTTCTTTCTTTCTTTTTCTTTCTCTCTCTCTTTCTTTCTTTTTTAAAGATTTAATTTATTCATGAAAGGCACAGAGGAAGGCAGAGACATAGGCAGAGGGAGAAGCAGGCTCCCCGGGGGGAGCCTGATGTAGCACTCTATCCCAGGATCCCGGGATCATTGCCTGAGCCAAAGGCAGATGCTCAGTCACTGAGCCACCCAGGTGCCCCTCATGTCCCTGTTTCTTATTTCAAGGTATCAAGTCCTGAAAAGTACCAGACTCCTAGATTCCTTGGTCCTTGAGCCTTGAGCTCTGGGAAGGAAAGGTTCCTTCCCATCCCCTTTCCAAGAAAGGGCCCCGCTGGCCTTGCTGCCTACCCTCTGTCTGTCGGCAAGGAGCACATGCTTTCAGGGAATCTGCACTGTTTGCTCTTTTCCAGGGGCACGAGGGGAGCAGTGGCAGCCAGGCAGGCTGGGGGTACTTGGCCAGCCTCTAGGAAGACATCCACTATCAATTCTCCAGGCCCACTGACCACCTTCTGTCACATCAGATCCCCTGTGAGTTACAACACCCACACACGCTCCCACTGGCAATCTTCCTCTGGGAACTCACCGTGAGCTCCAAGTCTTGTAGCTCCTTTTTCTTCCCAAGAAGTTTACTGAGGGAGGTGAGCAGGGATCTTTGCCCTACCCTGCTCAGCTTCTCCACTTCTTGGATCTCTCTTTGAACTTCTTCTTTTAGGGTTTTGAAGTTTTCATGTTCCTCCCCTATTGAGATAATAAATATGGTAGACAAAGTGCCCTCCATTTGGCAGCCTTCCCACCCAGCCCCCTTAGGGCCCTGTGCTCTGCTCCCCGGCTGAGCCTGGCCTCTCTTCTTGACCAGGGAACATGATTATGAAGTTTCCACGAGCCCTGACTTGAGGTGTTGTTGGGGATGATCTGGGGCAAGGAGGTGGACCAGGACCCATATTATTATCTAAGCGAGCATTGATTCTCCCTAGGCTCCAAAGCTCTATCAAGTGTCAGTAGACAGTTGACTTCCCTTCCTCTAAGACTCCACATAAAGTTGAGAAGGAAAGTCTATTTCCCCTTCTTATGAGCTATTCGACAAAGAACGACTTTGGTGACTGAGTGAAGGCTAGGATGGGTGAGTCTTTATCTGGGGATGTGTGTGGATCAGGGGTAAATTGAATCTTGGCCTGACCCTCTAGTGGCCTGGCATCCGAAGAATATGTCCAGGAGAGTAACTTCCTGGGAGCGGCTCCAATCGCCACTGAGACTCAAGTGCTGGGACTCAGCACTTGTCTTTCATTCCTTCCACCCCACTGCCTTCATGCCAAAGTCTTGGGAGAAATTAAAAAAATTCCTTACCAGCATCAGATGCCAGGATGACTGAGGGGAGAAAAGAAAAGACAAGAATGTACTCCAAAACAGTATCCATACCAGGGGATGAAACATTAATGGGGGTTAGGAAATATATCTTGTCTCCTGGGATATCTCAGCCATATTAAGGCTATACTTGCTCCATTGATGGGAGGCAGAAATGGGGTGGGAGAGAAGCTAATGTGATGTGAAATAGGGATCCTGGATTGATTGAGTTGGCATCACTGTGAGTCAGTGACTCATCCTTCCTGGAACCTGGGCAGCAGAGCAACAGATGTGCGTGGGACAGGTTATAGCTAAGGAGGCCCTCGAGGACAGAGGTCTGAGGCATCAGAGACGACCTGGGTACCTTGTCCAAAGAGATCCCCCATCCACCACTTTTCCCTAAGCTATTGGAATTTCTGCCATGTTTTGGGACAGTTGTTTGCTGAGATCTGCTCTGCCATGTTCCCTGTCAGTCTTTCTGAGAAGAGAAGAAAAAGATTGTGGAGTTTTAAAATTCTACGTCAAGGTGTGCCTGGGTGGCTCAGGCGGTTAAGTCAACTCTTGGTTTTAATCACGATCTCAGGGTCACAGGATGGAGTTCTGTGTTGGGCTCTGCGCTCAACTCAGAGAATGGTTGAGATTCTCTCTCCCCCTCCCTGCCCCTCTCACTTGTGCTCTCTCTAAAATAAATACATCTTTAAAAAAAAGAAAGAAACGAGAGGAAACACTTACAGGTGAATTTCTCCTCTGGCTTTTCTGAAGACAGAAACAATGCACATATGTCAGCATAAAACCTATTTGTACCTTTTTATCTAGAGCGGATGTCAAGGCAGCTTTATCAGTGATCATTATAAAAACACACGGAGATTATGTTAGCTCCCCCCCCCCCCATTTGGGAACACACAATATCTCTGAGTCTTATTTCTGCTTCTGATGGTGCCCTCCGGTCTCTTTATCTTTCTCTGTCTCTCTAGGGCAGTATTTATGTGCTTCTGTCTTTCCTAAAGAGGATAGATATTGATGATAGATATCTTTATAAAGGGACTTGTAAAAGAAAATGAGGGTCTTCTTGAGGGATTATGATATATGCTATTAGAGGGTGCAGGATATTAGCAGATAATGTCAGGGCTGGGCAAAAGATAGGGTAGGCAATGTCACTTACCTTCGGGAGGGAAGGTTTGCATGCTATCATTGCAGATATGTGGAATATCTGTAAGGGCAAGAGAGGGGAGAGCAGGAGGACACTTAACAGCTGCCCATCTTTCCTTCTTTCTTCCCAAGTCCATGGACTCTGCTAAGGATTAGGTCTCTGTCCCCAGATGCCTCAGCCAATCCCCTGCTCTACCTCTGTTGCTCTGTAAATCCTTTCCTATGACCACACTATTTTCTGCCTTGCATCCTGGTGCTGGTATCTGTGTTTGTTTCCTCCACTGGCCACAGACTTCCTGAGAGCAAGGCTGTGCTTGCTCATCTCTCTGCCTCCTGCCCCCAGCTAGCACCCAGGAGGTGCTCAGAACCCAGGGTGTTCCTTCCCTCCCTCTCCAGAGCCACTCCTGCACTTCTGCGCCTGGCAGTCGGGCCATGTACAGTATGTTCCTGCACTCATTCCCTGGCTTGCCACAAGAGGGGACCAGGACACCTTAGTACTAATGTTGGTAATGCTCATCTTGGGAGGAGAACATGCCAGTGTCTGCTCACCCCACTCTTCTTTGCCTTTGACCATGAGTTGTCTCACTCGAAAGGCCAGGATGCAGCCCTTGGGGATGGTTACGGCCTCCTTGTGGTCTATGGATCCCTAGGATCAGACAATGAGGATTTAGGAACCTGCAGAGATTGAGACATGGGGTTGGGGAGGGGAAGGCCTGAGTGCCTCTGGGGAGATGAGAAGTTGAAAACCCTTCATTTGTGTCCTTGAACGCCTTTCTACCCAGTCTGAACTTGGCATGCACTTCAGAGCCCTTCTGCATCATCCCTCTAACGATTTGTATCTCTCTTCCTGGTTCAGACACAGGAAGGAACTGGGCAGACCTGCTTCATCACCTGCCTGTGCATCTCCATCCCACCTGAGAGTTTCCACAAGCTCTGTTCCTTCTTCCTCTTTGCCATCTCATCCATGCCCATCTCCTCCAGGAAGCCTTCCATGACTAACCCTCCTCTCAGTTCCAACTCACCCCTTGAATATTTATACAAACTAGATTTAGGTATGTAGAGCATTGCTTATTTACATCAAGTTTTCCGAAGCTGTGTTCTTGGGGCTTTCACCTGCATGTCTCCTCCACGAGACCGAGAACTTTCTGAGAGCAAGGACATCTCTCTGGTATACTGGGAGCACCATGAGGAATAATCCATGACTATGAGGTTTTCCCTTTCCTGATAGCTCCCTGTGGCACCTGACATGGGGATCTGCTCACACAGAGCACCCTGGACCAGATTGAGGATCTGTGTTTGGCCCAATTGGGCCTGGATCTTGAAAAGCAGAAAGGAGTGTGTCCTTTCCAGGATCCTAGGTTGGCACTGATCAGGCAAAGTCAATGTGTTAATGCGGCCTTTGAGGAGAGGCTAAATGTGTGTGTGAACCAAACCTGTAGCCCCAAAGGAGCGAAGAACGGGAGGGAGAAGCAGCCCTCCGCCTTGCTGGCTCGCTCCAGGGTGACCTCCTGCACGGTCTCCACCACCTCCATCACCACATACAGGTTTTCCCCTCGGTTTCTCATCTCCTTCAGGAATGGGTGCTCAGCCGACAGCTTCCTGTGGCAGGAGAAACAGTAAGGTGCCACTTGCTTCTCTTCAGTCATTCCCGGGAGCTAGCCGGGTCGCCTTAGGGGAAGGGTGAGGACTCTGAGTCAGAGATGGAGGCTGAACCCCAGCTCTCCCACTGTAGAAGGGCAGCTACTCTGAGTCCGGGGAGCCTCATCTATAAAATGAGGATAATGACACCTCTCTCCAGAGAGCCTGAGAGGAAAACTAGGAAATCATCTGGCACTGCTCCTGGTAGGGAACCCAGTGGACCCTGATGGAGCCCAATGGAGCCTGATTCCAGGACTCTGGGATCATGACCTGAGCCCAAGGCAGTGGTTTAACTGAGCCACCCAGGTGTCCCCTCCCCTCTCCCCTCGTGAGATTAACACCAGTTCCTCCTCCCCACTTGCTTGCATACCGAAACAAGTCCTTTGATCTTGCCTCTCCCTCAAATTACCATTCTGTTTCTTTCCTTCTCTTCATTGCTAAGTATCTCAAAAGATGAGCCCCTACACACTGTCTTTACTTTCTCCTTGTCCACTCCTAAATTCTGTATAATTTGGCTTCTATTTCCACTCCTCAACTGAAATCCCAAGGACCTTGCACCCACCAAATTCAAAGACTTTCCCTAACTCTGCACAACACTGACTCTGCTAGCCAAAGCCTCCCTGAGACTTGGTCTTCTCTTGGCTTCCAGTCCCACTGTGCCACTCTGCTTCTGCTCCTACCTTCAGGCTTCTAATTCACATCCATTCTGTCTGCATCTCCTGTGCTAGTTTCTTTGGTTCCTTAAAATTTTATGTTCTCTAAGATTCTGTTCTCAGTTCTCTGCTGTCTGGATTTCTTTGAACATCCCCTCCCTGATCCCCACTCCTATAGTTTTCCAATATTTATATGGCCGACCACCCCATAGGGAACTTCACCTTGGCTTCTCTCCTGACCTCTGGGCCCTCATTTCCAACTACCTTAAAATGTTTCTTTTAAAATGAGATATAGGGGCACCTGGGTGGCTCAATTGGTTTAGCATCTGCCTTAGGCTCAGGTCATGATTCCAGGACCCTGGAATCAAGCCCCTCATCTGTCTCACTGCTCTGTGGGGAGCCTGCTTCTCCTTATCCCTCGGCCTGCTGCTCCCCCTGCTTGTGCTCTCTCTGTCAAATAAATAAATAACATTTAAAGAATATAAAATGAGATATAATTGGGGCACCTGGATGGCTCAGTCTGTTGAGCATCTGGCTCTTGGTTTTGCCTTAGGTCGTGATCTTGGGGTTGTGGGATCCGACCCCACGTTGGGTTCCAGGCTCAGCAGGGAGGTGGAGTTCTGCTTGGGATTCTCCCTCTCTCTCTCCCTCTGCCCCTCCACCTACTAACACGCTCTATCTCTAAATAAATAAATGAATAAAATCTTAAAAAATAAAATAGGGATCCCTGGGTGGCGCAGCGGTTTAGCGTCTGCCTTTGGCCCAGGGCGCGATCCTGGAGACCCGAGATCGAATCCCACATCGGGCTCCCGGTGCATGGAGCCTGCTTCTCCCTCTGCCTATGTCTCTGCCTCTCTCTCTCTCACTATGTGCCTATCATAAATTAAAAAAAAAAATTAAAAAAAAAAGATATAATTGACATATAACATCATATTAGTTTTAGATGTACAACATATGCAATGCAGTGTTGTTAACTGTGGTCACTCAGCTAATGTCTCACTGCACCCCCGAACTCAAAATGTCCAAAAGGCATCCAGAGTCTTTCTTTCCAAAAACGCTTCTAAAGTCTGTCTTGTTTCTGTTAATGTCATCACTTGGGGCAAATCTCAGCATAATCTTTTTAACATTCTCATATATTTAATGATTTATTTTAATAAAAGCTGTGTATACTTAAGGTGTATAACACTTTTTAAAGTTTATTTAGTTATTTATTTTTTAGTAATCTCTGTACCCAACATGGGGCTTGAACTTACAACCCCAAGATCAAGAGTCACATGCTCTTCCAACTGAGCCAGCCAGGTGCCCCACAGCATGTTTTGATCTAAGCTATCCATATAGAAATGATTACTATAGTTACACTAGTTAACATATCTAGCTCCTCACATAATTACCATTTTGTGCATGTGTGGTGAGAGCACCTAAAATCTACTCTTTTTTTTTTTTTAAGATTTTACTTCTTTTTTTTTTTTTTTTTTTTTTAAAGATTTTATTTATTCATGGGAAACACACACAGAGAGAGGCAGAGACATAGGCAGAGGGAGGAGCAGGCTCCATGCAGGAAGCCTGATGTGGGACTCGATCCCAGGACTCCAGGATCATGCCCTGAGCCAAAGGCAGATGCTCAACCACTGAGCCACCCAGGCGTCCCTAAAATCTACTCTTTTAGCAAATTTCAGTGTACGGTATAGAATTATTGACTGTAGTCATCACACTGTACATTGGATCTCCATCAGTGTAATCTCTGACCAATCTGGCCTGCGATCAGCTGCCAAGTCCAGTCTATTCTTTTTTTTTTTTTTTTAAGATTTTATTTATTTATTCACAAGAGACAGAGAGGCAGAGACACAGACAGAGGAGGAGCAGGCTCCATGCAGGAAGCCTGATGTGGAACTCGATCCCGAGACTCCAGGATCACGCCCTGGGCCAAAGACAGGCGCCAAACCGCTGAGCCATCCAGGGATTCCCAAGTCCAGTCTATTCTGTAACCCAGAGGTCCCCCAGCCCTGACAGCTTCTCCTTCTTTATTCTGACTGCTCTTCCCAGTTCACATCCTCATTTTTATCTCCGATGGACAGTGCAACAGTGTCTTGCCTGTCTGCCTGCTTCAAACCCCAGTCTCTCATCCTCTAGCTGCCATACTTCATCGTCTGGCCAGATTAATCATGACACACATCAAGGCATCATCAGGGTCCCCCTGAAGCCTACAGAATAGTTTCACATCCTTGACCAGGCACCTGGGCCTTCCGTCCACCTCCCACTTGCTCCACTCCTGCGTTGTCTGCTCCTGCACAACCAGATGTTCATGTTCCCTAGAGGTTTTGAGGTTTCACACCCATTTGCCTTTGTAATGTCCTTCTCTAAACCTGCACGTTCAATTTCTACTCATCTTTCAAGGTCTAGATCATGAGCTGCCTCCTCCGTGAAGTCCTTCTTCATTTCCCCAGCCAGAAGTCTCTCTCTGGCCTGCCACAAAACTCAGGCAAAGTCTTCCTATGGTACTCCTTGCCTTGGATTATATAGTTACATATCTTTTTTCACAACTCCTAGATTGCAAGGTTCTTGGACAAAGATGTTTCAGTACCTGGGCACCTAGTGGGGTGTTTTACACTTTGTTGAGGATATATAAATGTTTACCGGGTGACTTGCCAAGATCCCAGCTCTTACTTCCTGCCTCCCTTCTTTCAACCACTACTTAACTAATTAGGAATCAGTTCCCCTGGCAAGCCAAACATCTGAGGCACTCAGCATCAACATGGCATCTGCCACACCCCTTGTGCTTCTAGAATAGCATTCTTGAGAGCTACCTGGTGTATGGACAGGACCGGGCAGATGGCTTGATTTAGGGGAGCAGAAACTTCAGTAGGGAGCAGAAAAGACCCTTTCCCTTTTATAGAGTCATAGTTTAGGAAGGAACTCTAGAGATTTTCTTGGAACCCCATCATTTTTTAGGAAAGAAAACTGAGGTCCTGAGAGGAGAAGTGACTTTTCCAAGGTCACACAGCAAGTTAATGTCAATATGCTCATCCTCGTGTGTGTGTGTGTGTGTGTGTGTGTGTGTGTGTGAGAGAGAGAGCGAGCAGGGGGGTGGTGGAAGGATGAGAGGAGTGGTTAGGGGATGGCCCAGATGCACATATGGGCCAGAATGGTCATCTTTAAGAGCTCCCTTGTGCTGGCCCCATAGTCAGTGGTCACCACAGGAGTGAAGGTCAGTGTGAGGGCCTTTTAACTCGGGACCCAAGCACCCTTTCCATGCACCACCCACCCCATCCCGGTAGCCCCCCAGCCCTGGCCCTCTCACCTCTCATGGTGCAAGGTCTCCAGAGCTTTAGGAGCCACACTGAGTGTCTGGACCTCCAGGGTACTGCTCCTGGACAGCCCTGCAGTCCCCGTCACCTTGACTGTCTTTGGCACATCCACCTCTCCCTCCACTCGGGCATCCAGCATGTTCTTAAAGCTAAAGTTCCCAGAGTCTGTTGGATCTGCAGGAGAGAGAAGATGAAAGGGCCTAGGCTGAGAGGCATCCCTCTTCCTCTGCCTCCTGGGAGAACGTTGGGCTACATGACACCAAACCACATCTGGGCAGAGGGAGTTTCAGGCTTCTCCTGGTAAGCCAACCCCTAGCCCCCATCGTTCAGTACCCAACACCATACTCAAACTGACCTGAGGGTGAGCTGCCAGGTTCAAGCACATCCAGGAGGGTGTAGTCAGTGCGGACATAGCGGGCACCCCAGAAGAGAGTGCTCTTCCTCTTCCTCAGCACCAGGCAGAAGGGATGGAAGCGCTTGAAGTCTATGAGGCTGTCAAGGGGTGTCAGGTCCCCTCGAGGGTTTAGTTGTCTGGCCAAGGCCCGGGTGACATTTTCAAATATGGTCATTTTCTCTGTGGAGGTGGGGGAAGATAGGAGGTGACAAGCTGAGAGACCAGGAGATGGTAAGGCCCCTGCAGAGAGAGAGATCACCTGGCTCTGGGGGAGAGGGTGCCTTTAAAGAAGCCTAGACTCTAGGAGTGTTGGAATTGAAAGGAACCAAAGGAGTTCCTCCATTTATGATGAGGAAACAGCCCTGAGAGCTGAGACTACCTGCCCGGAAGTCACATGGCTGGTTAAAGAAGCCAAGGGCTTCTGTCAAGGGCTCTTTGCTTATCCCTCGTTCATGTTCCTCATGGAGTTGGAGCCTGGCTGGAACATCTCATTAGTGATGGAAGTAAAGCTCCTCTCATACAACTATGCCCACCTTGTCTTCCCCAGAGAACTCTGATGTCTGAGTCCTAGGGTTCCAAGGAGGGGGGCAGCCACCACTGGTGCCGAGGGCCTGAGGGGGCGGATGCGGTTCACCTGGCCCAGTTGCCCTTTCTTTGGGTGGGGGTCACTTCCCTGTACCCTGTGCTTCCCTTGTGCCACCTCCTGCTCCTGGCTGTGAGTAGACCCACTTCCTTCCAGGTGCCATCCATATACCCAGGCATTTCAATCTTTGCCTTTGCTCCCCCTGCTTGTACTACACTCCCTCCCAATGAATCCCCATTCATCCTTTAAGATTCAATTTGGGTCACCTTTTTCATGACTCTCTTCTCGCTCCCCTACAGGCAGCTAGTCACTCTATCCTGTGTCCCCAAAGCACTTTATATGTGCCCTTCAGAAACACCTGCAACCTCACGTTGTTACGATCTGTTCACCTGACTCTCGCCTACTCGACTGTGGCCTCCCAGAGGGCAGGAAATGAGTCTTAGTCATCTCTGTAGTGTCAGCACCAAGCACAGTGCCTGGTGCAGGCCTGGAGCCTTTCAAATGTTGTGGAAAGAATGAATGAAGAAATGAATGAATGAATGTGGCCCTGGGAGACGTATATTGGGGCAAGAGGGTCCTGGAGATGTGGGTTCTGCAAGAGCCTGAAACTTCATAGTCTCAGGTCCCTGTCTTTGAGGTTCAAGTCTAGGTGCTTTGGGTGGGTGGCCAGCTGGCACAGCCGTGGGTGGAAGAGGACACAACCAGCTAGCCCAGAACTGCCTCACCACCCCCGTGGGCACCTCACAGAGTCAGAGAAGCAGGAGGCACACACATAGGTGCACGGGGCCACCTGCCAACCGCATAGGTTCCAATGTGTCTTTTTCACCCCTCATTCCTAGGTGGGCCAGGATGGGACAGGACAACCTCCAGGGGTTGGCCAGATGCCCCTGGGAAGGCACCAGAAGACTTCTGTCTCTTCCCTACCAGAGAGGTGCTCACAGGACCACTTCTCACATCTCTCTCCAAAGCCTATGAAGATACCTACATCCCCCCTTCCCGGGCTCTAAGGGACTTCTAGGCTCTCCTCTTCCCACCCATGTTCTTGTTCATCCCCAGAACACTCCCCACCTCCCCTGATGTCATCAAGTGCTTACCAGAGAGCAGTTCTAGGTCTTGTCCAGCAGCTGCACCTGGGACAAGAGCCCAGGACTCTGCAGGTGAAGAGAGCTACTGGTCCTCACCAGGACGGGCTATAGCTTTATGCCTCTCTGGAGTCAAGGATGTAGGCTTCCAGGGACCCCGCCTGCCCTAGTGACCCCACCCCTCTCCTGCTCTACTTCCAGGAGAACAGCATCAACCTGTTCCACGTGCCCTGCCCCAGGCCCTGGGCCCTGGCCTCCTGAGGGCTGAGGGGGTGGGGAGCTGCCAAGCAGGTGCCAGTGTGGGTGGAGGGAGCCAGACCACAGAAAGGTGGCTACTGAAAGTTGATTTGATGGGCTGAGAGGAGAGGAAAGAGGGCACCTTTGGAAGAGGGGCAACAGAGAGGCAGTGGGAGTTGGGTGTGTGTGCGCGTGCACATTAGTGCACGTGTGATGAGGAAAGACATCTCTGTTCTGTCATCATCATGGTCATCAGGAAGTATCTAGGATTCATGATGAGACCTTGTGGATGTGATAAGGGGATAAGAAATCTTGTGTGTCTACAGATTCCAGCAGAAAGCAGAGAGCCTGAAAAGTTGTCCTCCATCTCTCTGCAGGTCTGTTGTCTATCACTCTCTCCCTCCCTTTGTTTTAGCTACATATACATATCAATGGCACTGCTAGCCACCTCTGTCTGTGTAGGCAGAGATGGAGAGAGACCAAGTGGTTTTCTGTTGTTTTGTGTTCATTGTGTAGGCTCCTCTTGGAGTGTTGTACCCACACATACTAGCACAAACATAGGCAGAGGCAGAGCAGAATTAGTGGCAAGGCTAAGGGGCATCTGTCTTGGGAGTTGTTCTAAAGTTCATGCCTGATAGGAATTTTATTTTATTTTTAAAAATATTTTATTTATTTATTTATTTAAATATTTTATTTATTTATTCATAGAGACAGAGAGAGAGAGAGGCAGAGACACAGGCAGAGGGAGAAGCAGGCTCCATGCACAGAGCCTGACATGGGACTTGATCCAGGGTCTCCAGGATCACGCCCTGGGCTGCAGGCGGCGCTAAACCGCTGCGCCACCGGGGCTACCCCTAAAAATATTTTATTTATTTATTTGACACAGAGAGAGAGAGAGAGAGAGAGAGAGAGAGGGAGAGAGAGGCAGAGACAGAAGCAGACTCCATGCAGTGAGCCTGACGTGGGACTCGATCCCGGGTCTCCAGGATCAGGCCCTGGGCTGAAGGCAGCGCTAAACTGCTGAGCCACCCAGGCTGCCCCCACATAAGAATTTTAAAGGGCACTTTACACACATGGTTGGGTTTCTAGATGACAAATCAAGATATTTCCAAGCAAGACTCCTATAGTGTTGGATATGTGTCTATGTCTGTATGTATATATAACCTGAATACAACTGAACCTGGATTCATGTTCTAACTTTGGGGCTCTCCTCGGTTCCACTCATTAAAAAGGAAAAGCTGCCTTGAAAACCATGAAAAGGGGCATCTGGGTAGCTCTGTTGGTTAAGGGTCTGACTCTCGATTTAAGCTGGGTTCGTGATCTTATGGTGGTGAGATCGAGCCTGGCATTGGGCTTTGAGGTGGGCGGAGGGCCTGCCTAGGATTCTCCCCTTCTCTCTCCCCCTCCCCTCCCCTCCCCTTTCCCCCATTGAGCTCTCATTCTTTCTCTCTCTCTCTCTTTCTAAAAAAAAAGAGAAAGTCATGAGATAAAGAGAAGTTAGGTCTTTACTGGAAGGTTATTTTTATTTTTATTTTTATTCATGAGAGACAGAGAGAGAGAGAGACAGACAGACAGACAGACAGACACAGACAGAGGGCAGAGGGAGAAGCAGGCTCCATGCAGGGAGCCTGATGTGGTAGGACTTGATCCAAGGACCCCAGGATCACACCCTGAGCCAAAGGCAGATGCTCAACCACTGAACCACCCAGGCATCCCCCCTACTGGAAGTTTTCTTGAGGGGCTGGTGGTGAATACCAAGAGCAGACCACACCACGCTTGGCAAAACTCCCTAAAACCCGAATTATACCTCTGTCCCCAAAGTGTCATTCAATATGACAGATGCTCCCAAATCTCTCTTCTCTGTGTCATAAAATAAAACCTCTGGGTCTCTGGTCCCTGCCCTCTATCTTTGGGCTTACCTTCCTTCCTATACCCTAGCCCCTTCTTGTGTGGCTATCTAGCATTCCTCCTTCAATGGCTCCCACCAAGGGCTTGGATGTGTAGGAAGGCTGTCATTAGTCATTTGATCCTGTCACATGGGCGCACATATGCAGAAATAGGTGTATGTGCTATATTCATTCCATCTCTACCAGTTTCCTATCTCTTCCCTTCTGTATCTCTTAATCAGTGTGTTGATGTGATGCCACTGTAATCAGCACAGTCCTGGGCTGTGCAGTCTCTCATCTTTAATCACCTCTGGAGAAGGTGGCCCCACTCCCCACCCTCTCACTGGCCCACCATTGCCCCTGTAAGACTTTTGGGAGTTTCCCACTGGTGTCTACCTTCTTTCCACTGGCTGCAGGTTGAAGTTTCCTGTCCAAGTCATCCTCCAAAGATCTGGAGAACAGTGATTTTTAGAAGTCACATGTGTATCTGCTCTCTCTGAGAATCTCAAGAGTCCATGTCACCAGCTTTCTTTCCTCTGACCTGGATGTCTTGCTCCTTTCATATCTCTCGCCCTCCTTCATTTGCTCTGGACCCAACCAGGCCTGTCCTCGTTCTCCTTATGCCACCCCCCATCCCACCTCTGTCCCATCGCACCATTCTCCAAACTGCCTAATGGTGTTCTGAGAAGGCGGCTCTGAGGTTATAAGGCAAAGAAGAAGTAAGGGCTTGGCGCCAGGCAAGTTGAAGATCTTTTGCTTTTGTTGGGCTTATCCCAGTGCTGTTCCTCCCACCTATCCAGGATACCCTGTCCTTTTTTTTACTTCTCCAGCCCCCTTCCTTGTAGTCTTACGGATAGGCTGCAGAATCCTCCCCCCGCCCTTTTTAAAAGATTTTATTTATTTATTCATGAGAGAGAGAGAGAGAGAGAGAGAGACAGAGACACAGGTAGAGGGAGAAGCAGGCTCCTAGCAGGGAGCCTGATGCGGGACTCCATCCCTGGACCCTGGAATCATGCCCTAAGCTGAAGGCAGGTGCTCAACCACTGAGCCCCCCAGGCGTCCCTGCAGAATCCCTTTAGAGTCCAGAGGCTCCTTCTCCTCAGAGTCTGGGTTTATCATCAGGGGAATCTGGGATATAATTTAAATTGTGCTGCAAGAGAATTAATTTAGACTAATTCGTAAGAGCTGTTAGGTCAATTAAAAGTGACTTACTGAAAACAGGAGGCTGGGTGGTGCTTGGTGTTGTAGGTGGCAGGCTCTGCTCTCTATCTCCCTCTGGTGGTCACTCAGGGGAGGTAATGGCCATGATCACCTCTAATGTGGGCACCAAGCTAGGGATTCCTGTGTAGTTGCTGGAAAATGGGGCTCAGGGAAGGGAGCTGACCTAGGGGAAGAAGCCACCTGTTCTCTGGGAACCTGAATATCTCTCTGCCCCATAGAGTGCACTGCAGACGCAGACATTGGGATGGGCTGTTATTTCCTTACCCATTTTTCCTTTTATTATTATTATTTTTTTAAAAAATATTTTATTTATTTATTCATGAGAGATAGAGAGAGAGGCAGAGACACAGGCAGAGGGAGAAGCAGGCCCCATGCAGGGAACCTGACATGGGACTCGGTTCCGGGTCTCCAGGATCACACCCTGGGCTGAAGGCAGCACTAAACCGCTGAGCCACCCGGGCTGCCCCCCCCCCTTTTTTTTTAAAGATTTTATTTATTTATTAATGAGAGACACACACACAGAGAAGCAGAGACACAGGCAGAGACACAGGCAGAGGGAGAAGCAGGCTCCATGCAGGGAGCCTTTATTATTTTTTATTTTCTCCCTAGGAAGTGGCCAAAGAGGACAGAGAGGGTCTAGGCAGTGGAGTTCAGAGGGTGGAAGGTACTGATCCTGGCAAGAATGGGAAGCAGCTAGCACAGACATAATGCCAGATCTTCTCTGAGCAAAAAGAGGTGAGCTGGCTATGGAGGAAGACAGGCTGGAATGGAGGCGTGACTGTCTGGTAGAGGGGCAGGAAGAGCCTGCCCCAGGGGCCTTGCATTTTATATTTCCTTTTTTTTTTTTTTCTTTCTTTTTTTTTTTTTTGCATTTTATATTTCCTATGAGAGGTTGGAAGTTTTGGAGTGCAGGTTGCAGACTGTGAACTATAGTTCTATACATTCTTCTTTCTGAGCAAAGTTAAACTTCTGGAATCCTTTCTTATCCCTAAAATACCTTGGGGTCTGTTCCCAAATTCCCAGGTTAGCTTTGGAGCCCAAGACAACTCCAAAGTCCTGGCTGAGTAGACACAGTTCAAGGTCTTGTGATACTTGTTCAACTTGCAGTTTGTGCTGAAGAACTAAAGAAGTGTGTCAAACTTCAAGGTGTCAGTCCCCGCTGCCCACAGCCCTCCACTGCCAATCTCTTGACCCGTGCATCCAGGGATGCCTCCTCTGTCAGTTGATCCCCCTCAGAACCCTAGCTCTTCCTGAGCCTGTGAAGATGCAGCTATAATGGGTGTTGGAGCTCTGTCCACTTCATGGTTTGTTTGTTTGTTTAAGGATTTTATTTATTTATTCATGAGAGACACAGAGAGAGAGGCAGAGACATAGGCAGACGGAGAAGCAGGCTCCATGCAGGGAGCCCAATGTGGGATTTGATCCTGGGACCACGGGACCATGCCCTGAGCTGAAGGCAGACGCTTAACCACTGAGCCACCCAGGCGCCCCTGTCCACTTCATGGTTGATGAAAGAGAAGCTTTCCTCCTCAGCTGTGATTGATAGGCCCCTCCTGATGGGACAGAGCCCCTAGATCCTTATAAAAGATTCCAGGTCCCAGGTGCCTGGGTGGCTCAGTTGGTTAAGTTATCTGCCTTCCACTCAGGTCATAAGCTCAGGGACCTGGGATTGAGCCCTGCATTGGAGCTCCTTGCTCCGTGGGGAGCTTGCTTCTCCCTCTCCCTCTGCTGCTCCCCCTGCTTGTATGCTCTCTCTCTCTGTCAAATAAATAAATCTTTTAAAAAAAACATGATGCTGGGCCCCAGATGGACGCTTGAAAGTTTGCCTCCAAGAGAACTTGGAACCCAAGTGCCTCCCCGTTTCATTGGCAACCCTGGGTCTATGCAAAGGCCCATTCTGCTTTCCCTAGTCCTGGTCAGGGAAAGCCAGGTGTTCTTGGCCAGCACCTGAAGGATGGATGGGTGGCATAGAGGGCAGGGTGGTGACAGGGCATTGTGCTCCCTGGTATAGAGGGGTCCATCCCCTGGTATGGCAAGGCTGCAGAGGCCTGCCAGGGCCTGTGTCACTTTTAGCTCCGACCTGAAAGTCCCTGAGCAGCTTGAAGTGAAGACAGAAGAGGCCTACCTCCCCCTCGATGAAATTCTAGTCCAAGGAGGTCTCCATCTGCACAACAGAGAATAAATATCATGAGATATTTGCATTTGGGGAACTGCCAGCTTCAGGGGTATTCTGCAGCAAAATTTAAAATTTCAGCACCTGCCACCACCCCTCTGCTCATTAGTGTCAGAGTTGAGCAGAAATGGGCACAGGTTAAGTGTCTGGAAATCTGAATTCTATAGAGCTCTGTTGGAGCCTGCAGTGTGGCTCTGGAGAAGTACCTTCCTCTCTCTGGGCCAGAAAAGTCATCTGAGGGGGTGGAGCTGCATGAGCTTTTGCACCCCTTCTAGTGCTCAAACTCCATTTTACCCTAGTTGTCATTCCCCACACCTGTCCTGTGACCCCCAGGCCCCTCACCGACTGGGTCAGGAAGGAACTCTTTCTGCATGGACACAGCCAGCAGCTGCTGGTGCTCCTTGCTCAGCTCTGAAGAGGGTAAAGGAGAGGAGATGGTGTGAGAGATGCAGCCATATTACAATCTCTTGCCCACCAGGAGAGGGAGAGAGAACATGCTCCTGTGTGTGTGTGTGTGTGTGTGTGTGTGTGTGGTGTGTGTGTAGAGGCTAGGTGGGCTTGCTGCCTTTTCCCTGCAGAAAGAGACGACAGAGTTTGGACCCTAATTCACTCTGCTTGTAGTTTGGTGCCAGAGGGCGTGCAACCTGCGAAGGCACACAGGACTCCATGCTTGGTTTAATGCTCTGCTGTTTCCACTTGGAAAAATAATTCTTAAAAGTTTTAAGAACTCCTGTAGTTTTCATTTTGCACTGAGACCATACGTTATGTCGCAGGTCTGGCTCGGTACCATTGGGTCTAAGCCAGGAGACCCGCCAGTCACATCAGCCCCGCCCTCTACCAGAGCATCTCCACCCCCGCCCCGGATCTCCTCTGTCACCCCATCCCCGGCCCCCGAGGGAGCCAGCTCGGCCCGGCCCGGCCCGCCCCGCCGCGTCCCCGAGCTCCCGCGGCATCCCCGGCCCAGCTGGGCGGCTGCGCTTCCCGGGTCAGGCGGCTCAGCGCCAGGCGCTTCCTTCCGCTCCACCGCAGCCCGCAGCTCCTGAAACTCCGTGCGCTCCCGGCTCAGGCCCGATTGAGCTTTGGGTTCAGGACAGTGGTGACCAGGATCCTACCCCGCTTCACCCGCCGCGACACGACTTTATTCAGCGGGTCCCCCATCCCCTGGCGTAGAGGCCCCGTTCTGGGCCGTGGTGTCCTGTACCCTCCCTCAGATACCCCTCCCCAAGGGGAAGATGATCAGGGCAGGTTCTGCTCCTTACAGTAGTTTCCAGTGGGCACTGAGGATCCTGCAGGGGGCAAAGGGACACACCCCGTCACCATGAGTGGCAGCGATAGAGGAGCAGGAGAGCCCCACGGGGACCCGGGAGGGAAAGCTCAGCTGAGACTCCCCGGAACCTGGATGAGCCATTGGACCTTTCCAATGCAATCTAACCCGCCTCACAGGAGTCAAATTGAGACAATAGACAGAAATGTCCTCAAAGAGAAGAGGGGGGCAGCCCCGGTGGCGCAGCGGTTTAGCCCTTGCCTGCAGCCCCCTGCAGCCCGGGGCGTGATCCTGGAGACCCTGGATCGAGTCCCACGTCAGGGTCTCAGTGTGGAGCCTGTTTCTCCCTCTGCCTTTGTCTCTGCCTCTCTCTCTCTCTCTCTGCATCTCTATGAATAAATAAATAAAATCTTAAAAAAAAAAGAAAGAGAAGAGGGGAATTGTAAAAGATGAAGGTGCTATTAGGGGAACTGAATGAGAGGCAGGTATGGAGGAGAGAGGTCAGGTTGCCCTAATGGTGGGCAGGGATGCAGGGGAAAGTCCAGGGCTGTGGGAGGGGAGGAGATGGGCAAGTGTGTGTGAGCACAGCGGTGGGGCAGAGGAAGCATTTGGAAATTCCCAGCTGTGAACCCCACAGCAGTAAGGGGGAGATGGAATGTCCGCTCCGGCCTTGCCTGCCTCCTCCAGGGTGGCTTCCTCCAGCGTCTCCACAGCCTCAGTCACCAGAACATACAGGTTCCCTCATGCTGCCAAAGCTTCTTCAGCTCCTGTGGTGGGTGGAGTGGGGCTGGCTCTGAGTGGGTGGGGCGCTCTTCCTATCCCCCTCCAGTTCTCTTCCTTGCATCCCTGGGTCCACCTTTGTTTCTCCCTATCCATCCCTGGTCTCTTTTCCTTAGAAGGGTCTATGTGTGTGTGTCCCAGAGGGACAGGGCCCCTCTAGGTCCTAGTCCCAGTTCTTCCCTGACTTCCTGTATAATCTTGGACTACTCACTGCCCCTCTCTGGGCCTTTTTGTAAAATAAATATCTCTGCCAGCTCTGACAGCCTGTGCTGCTCTGGTAGGGACACAGCCCTCGGTGCCAGCCCTTCTTACCCAGCCTGGAACCCTCCACCTGCTCCCCTACCTCACCTCGCAGTATTTTCTTGGTTCTAGAGGACAGATATGCCCTTGTGCTTGTTCCCATACATCCCTTGCAGGAAACTCCACCAACATGATAAATTGCCCCTGACCCCAGAAGAAGAATTGAGGGCTGACTTCAGACACTCAGTCAAAAGACTGGAGTTTTTTTTTTTTTTTCGGTGTTCTAAAAGAGGGAGATAGTGATGGCCCTACAGGCAGAAATGAGTATTGCGACTGGGAGCAGGTAAGATAGATTCCAGGGACCTGGAGGTGGTGGTAGTGGTGGTGGCAGTAGGGGACAAGAGCTGAGAGGCACTATGATGTGCTCATTCCCGATACTGGAGATTCTAGAGCCATCTTCACCCATCCAAAGAGAATTGGGCTTGAACCTTAGCATTTGCTTTCAGTGCCCCTCTGGGCTCACATGGCCCCGGTGCATGCCTCTGTCAGGGGAGCTGGCATCACTACCCTGTCAGGTCCCCACCAATGACTGCACTGAACAGGGTGCCCGATGAGGCCTGAATCCCAGGACCTGGAGATCATGACCTGAGCTGAAGGCAGATGTCTAACCAGCTGAGCCACCCAGGTGCCCCAGAGCATACATTTTATATCAAAACTATTTGCTGACTGCTTTATGTATCAGGCACTGTTTTAACTCTATAGATAGGGCAATTAATCTCAAGTGAGCTGCTATTGTAAACAAGAGAAGTACTTTAACCCTGTTTTATTTTTTTTCCTCCCAGCTACAACACCGCAGTTAAATACTGAGAAAATAAAAATGCAATGATACCTTCAAAAAAAAAAAAAAAAAGATGACTTCCTCATCTTTGTATCTGTAGTACCTGGCACATAGTAGCAACTCAATAAACGTTTGTCTAATGAATGAATGGGCTTGTCTTGGTGTCTGTTTTGGCAGCTCAGGGCCTCACTCTGCTTTGTGTTCTGCCTTCCTGGTTTGGGGCACCATTCTTCATAAGCAGTGAGGTTGCTGGTGACAAAGTCTGCAGCCAGATGAGACGAAACTTTATAGTGGGAGCTCCTCTTAATCTCATGGGGGAGGTGCAGCCCTCCCTTTGGAGTAAGCTGTCGGTTTGCCTGTTTTTTTTTTTTTTTCTAAAGATTTTATTTGTTTATTCATGAGAGACACACACACAGAGAGAGGCAGAGACATAGCCAGAGGGAGAAGCAGGCTCCCTCTGTGGAGCCTGATGTAGGTAGGACTCGATCCCAGGACCCTGGGATCATGACCTGGGCCAAAGGCAGGCTCAACCACTGAGCCACCCAGGTACCCTGCTTCTGGTTTTGAGGCTGATATGCCCCCTCCCCCTTTGTAGGAGAGCTCAGTGTTAGACTTGAAATGTCTGCATGTGAGCCCAGGACAGGAAGGGTGGGGGAGTTGCACCCTATTCGATGCTTCTTCACCGCTTCCCTCAGCCCCTGGGTACTCATGGTTGGCTCCCTGTTTACTTCCTTTTGTAAATAACGAGGCTTTGCAGATGCTCGAGTCTGTGTATTTGGGTAGATCTTGGTCTCCCCGGGTTCAGAGGTCCTCAAAGAGAAAGGATCCTATTTCCTCCTTTAGTCTGGCAGTTCCCTGAGAGTCAAGTTCATTGTCTCGCCCCCCTCAGGCTGGGAGCTCCCTCAGGGCTGCTCCAAGCTTCTGCTCCACAAGGCAGGAAGGAATTGGTAGTGGAAGGGCTGAGTGAGGGACTTCTCTTCTCCCACCCCTACCTACAGCCCGCTGGCTCCAGGATGCTGCATGTGGATGCCAACCTTGGTCCTGCCCCAGACCTCCCAGGTTCCTCTGGACCGGATATGTGGTCGGGCTCTCTTGGCACCTGACAGCTTTGTTCCTGGCTCCTGCATATCCCGGTGGGAGTGCTGGATTTGAAAGAGTGCATCTGTATCAGCCAGAAGTGTGAGAGGCAGTCAGCAAAAATGAAACTGTCCAACTTCCAACTTCCTCCTTGGCATCTCAGAACACAGGTCCTATGATCCTTGGTCCCTGGTAGAGGGAAAAATGGGGGAGAAACCAGTTATGACACCACTTTTTCCTGCCTGCCCAGTGGACAAATACAACCCAGAAGCCAGGGTGCGGAGGGACAGGCTTAGGGGTCAGGGACTGTTGCTTCAGGAGGGAGCATCTCCAAGTCTGTGGAGGCCCCACTCTGTCCAGCGTCCTGTAATGCACTGAGCTCAAGCTGTAGCTTCTGATGGCCCCTTCTCACCAATTTCTGACTCAGGACCTCAACTGCCTGGGGTGAAGGGCTCTCTCCCTGGAGAGAGGAGCCAATGAAACATCTCTCCTGCTGCCTCCCAACCCCCCATCTTCTGTCCTAGAATCTCCCCGCTTGTCCTTCCTCTCCCTCTCCTGCCCTAGGTCCCAAGAGGGAAAGGAATTTGAGTCAGAGGAGGCCATGGGGATAGCTAGTAGATAACGTTTAGTATCCAGGGCTCTAGGACCCTTCCTGATCTGGGTTCCAGGCAAGGTTTCCCTCCCAGGATCCTTTTCCATCCTGGGCTTACCTTGGGGAATTGGTGTTAGGTGTCCAGGTAGGGGAACCAATTCTCTGCAGATCTTAAAGATGCCATTTCTGCTGCTCAGCATGACAGGAAGTCAAATGAGGCTCCAGAGATGGGCACAGATGATAGAGTCTCAGGGCTCCGCCTGTCCCCCAGCTTCCCCGCAGATCTACGTAGTCTGTTTCCCAGCATTCAGTGATACATGTCCCAGCCTGACTTCAGGAACAGGTGGGTGAACAGAGAGGGACAGGAAGTGGTGGGGGAGAAACTGATGGAGGGTTTGATAGGGTCGGGGCCAAGATTCCAAGGCCCAGGCCAGGGTGTGGCTGGGGTGGAGGTCCAACTGCGGCCTGCATCTTCCCACACCCTTATTCTCTCCCTATCCCTGAGCATCCCTGGAAGTGGAGAGGCCCATGTCTCCTGAGAAAAGAGGATGGGGGGGTCCCAAGTTTTTCTGAGATAGGTCAAGTCGAAACTTCCTGGATGACATGAGGGAGCTCAGCCTTGGAGTGGTGGAGGGAGATGGCAAGAGGAGGTGGGGTGTTGGAAAGGAGACAGGGAAGTCAGGGTGGGTCAGAGGGATTGGGGAGGTGATGGGTTCCTCTTTGCTTCTCCTTGAGTGGCTGCTCTGTTTGCCCCAGGCCTTGCCCCAAACTGGGTGGAACCCTGGTTCAATGGTTCTTATCTTCAGCTTCTATTGTGGTTTCCCTGAGCTTCCCCAAAGCAGCTGTTTCCTCCCCAGAGGCCACATGGGTAGATCATCCTACATGGGGGCAAGGGATGGAGTGTGTTGACTCCTTTGGCCCCTTGAGAAGCCCATTTGGTAATAGAGATCTCATGTGGTTCCCCCCTGCCTTTAGCCAACTTGGTCTCCTCCACCCCAGGAATTTTTTCATTAACGTTGAGCACATCTAGTTTCCCTGTACCCCCAACTCAGACTCCCACTGAGAGAAAAGATAGATTGCTAAGAGGATTAACAGCTCCCTCTTCCTTTGCTTCCTATGCCCCTCCAACAGGCTGGAAGCTGCCAGCTAATGACTGATGCCTGGACCTTGTCCTCCATCCCTCCTCCCTCTTTGTCCTCCCTCCAGCCACCTCCCATCCTCCATTCTGGTTCCATCATCACTAATTCATAGGCCCTGGCATCCCTAGCAGATAGACTCCGGTGTCAGGAGCTGGGAGGTAGGACAGGAGAGAGGACTTGGCATCCATCCTAGTGGGAGCACCCACCACCAATGTGGTGGTAGAGCCTGTGGTAAAGAGCTCAACACTCTCCCACTCCTCACTGTCAGGCCACATGCGTTCAATGAAATGGACAGTAGGGGTGCCCAGGTGGCTCAGTTGGTTAAACATCTGCCTTTAGCTCAGGTCATGATCCCAGGGTCCTGGGATCGAGCACCGCATCTGGCTCACTTCTGTGGGGAGCTTGTTTCTCCTCCTTCTGCCTGCTGCTCCCCCTGCTTGTGCTCTCTCTCTCTCTGTCAAATAAATAAATAAAATCCTTTTTTTAAAAGAAATTAACAATAAAGAAGAGATCAGGGCATTAATAAAAGTGACTTTATTGATTTGTCCAGTGATATTCTGGGAGTGGCAGATCTCCTGGTCTCATCCCCCTCCAGCTCCCAGTGACCCATTTTCCGCTCAGACATAGAGGAGACCACTTTTCTCCTAAGGGAAAGAGCCTGTCAGCGTATAAAGGAGAGAGCAGAGAGATGGGGCATCTCTGGAAAAGGAAGCAGGGCACGTTAAGCCAGGGAAGTCCCCAACAGAGAGTATGGGGAGGGGAGCCTGGGGCCAAGAGAGAGGGAGGAACTGAAGGTGGAGGGGAAGGCTTCTCAGTAAAGGTGGAGAGAGGAGAGCAGGAGCCCACAGGCCCACCCTCCCTTGCCTCTTTCTGCACCCTCTACTCCAGCCTCAGGGTGGGTCTCCTTGCGGCCCATGCTTTCCAAGTTGTTTGCATCCTCTTTATCTTTGTCCACCACTTCTTAGCTGGGATCCTCCCTCTTCTGCCCAGAACCTTTCTCATTCTTAAAGAGTCATTTCAAACATCCACACAGTGAAGCTCTGAGATCTCTCAGCCAGGTAGAGGCTTCCTCCTCCGTGTTTCTGACACCACCTGCCCCTACCCCTGAGTGGGCATATGGATCACCCACCATCATTCTCTGTTCTGTTGCCCCCACCAATGTGGACTGGGAAGCTTTGGGTGTCTGAGTCTAGCTCAAATCAGGCATGGGATAGGCATCAAAAACTCCAGGCATCTGGGATGCCTGGTTGGCTCAGCGGTTGAGCCTCTGCCTTTGGCTCAGGTCATGATCCCCGGGTCCTGGGATCAAGTCCCGCATCAGGCTCCCTGTGGGGAGCCTGCTTCTCCCTCTGCCTATGTCTCTGCCCCTCTCTCTTTTTTTCTCTGTGAATAAATAAATGAAATCTTAAAAACAACAACAACAACCCAGGCATCATAGAGGGTGTTAGCTGAGAGACAGAGAAAGAGAGAGAGGGGTGGGTTTTTAGGGGAGACAGAGGAAGAAGGGGGGGGTGGAGCTTGGGAGATGGGATGGGGCTGTAGAGAAGGCAGAGAGGGTCAGAGAGGGCACAGGGGGAGGGTGTAGGCCAGGGGGGCTGGACTAGTGGCGCTGGTCATCAGAGCACCGTGCTGAGGGTGGACGAGTCCTCTGAGCGCATGGGCAGCACTGGGGCCCGCTTGAGGGGGCGTCGGGTCTCATCCCGGTTCTGCCACACGTAGTGGACCAGATAAGCCACCACAAGCACCAGCCAGCCCCCATGGTGACCAGCAGGGCCACGTCAGTGCTCCTCTGGGCCCCGCCTCGCCCTGTCCCACACAGCTCCTCCTCCCCTGCCAATGGCAGGAACTCCTGCCCCACGAGGTCTGGTCGGGCTCCGGGGCCGCACACGATGCCTGCTCCAGTGCCCGGTGCCAGCCTCACCTGCCTGAGCACCTCCTGGAGGGCACAGTCACAGTGCCATGGGTTGGCGGACAGATTCACTTGGATCTGCAGGCCCATGAAGGCCTCTACGGGCACTGAGGCCAGCTGGTTGGCAGAGAGGTCGAGGTGGCGCAGCGTGCCTGCCAGGCCCTGGAAAGCAGCCTCTGAGAGGTGGGCAAGGACATTATGGGACAGATCCAGCTCCTCCAGGACAGGCAGGTGCTGGAAGGCTCCAGCTGGCACTGATGCCAGCCGGTTGGCATCCAGGTAGAGCTTGCGTGTGTCATTGGGGATGCCGGTGGGCACAGCACTCAGGCCTGCCTGGCTGCAACGGAACGTCCGCTCACCAGCTTCTTCTGCCATGTAGCAGCCTTGGGGGGGTACCCAGGGACTGGGCACCGTGCCACCTGTACCTATCACCAGCAGGAGAGATAGCAGGTGACCGGCTGGTGAGAGCATGGCTAAAGATTGGCATAGTCCTGGAGTGGAGTAGGATCTGGGGAAAAAAAGCCCCATAAAGGAAGAATGAGTCGAGAGAATTCCATTCCCCACCACTACTAGCTCTCTCTTCTGGAGGTTACCCCATGGAGACTCTGTGGGCTGGGGCTTTCCTGTGGGGGTTCACTCAGGTCTGGGTGACTTTTGCTTCTTCTTTGGAGTTTAAGGCTCCTTCTGTTTCAGGCCCTTTGGGTATAAGGTCCCCTGGGCCTGAGATTCTTCTAGCGTCCCTTTGTTTCTGGAGGGTCAATCTATGAAGTCTCTTGGTCCAAGGCCCTGTTGGTCCCTTTGGGTCTGGGGGCTTCTAAGTCTCTGCTTCTGCTCATGTATTAATTGCTCCTACTGGAATAAATAGTCTTTTTCTGCCAAATTACCCGGGTGGCTGCCAGGTGGGCCTTGTAGCTGCCAGAGGGCCAGGCTGGCTACTGGTATGGAGACAAGGAAGACAGATGAGTGATCGGACTTCAGGGTATTCAGCTAGGCTAGGTCACTAAGGCCTGCTTTCCATCTTCCCCTTTTCCAGGAACACCCACTCCTCTGCCTGACCCAGCTTTGTCCTCTCCACCCCGCTCTTCCTCCCCTTTCCCCTCCCTCCTCCTCTCAGCCTCTCACCCCTGTTGGTGGGAGAGCCTCCTCCTGTGTGTCTTCTCCCGGAAGTAGTCTGTCTCCCTGCTGCCCAACTCTGGAGACCCGCTTCCTCCTCCAGAAGCCTGTTTGCTCGTAGCTGCTGGACGTTGGGGGCTGGGGCCCAAGTGTTGAGTTTCTTGGCATGTGACTCTGGGCCCCAGGTGTCAGATACCTGAGCCGTGGCCTGGTCAGGAGATGCCAAGACAGGGCAGATCCTGGACCCTGATGAACTCTGCCATGGGGAAACCAGGCCCCAATTCCTTTCTCTGCCTCAGGCTCCCCTCCCAAGGCTTTGACATCCCATCTCCTGTCCCTGTTCTCTGAGCTGGGGCTGAGACTTGGCCTCCTAGAGCTTCTGCTGCTTGCCCAGAGCCTAGCCCAGAAAAAGGATCCCTGGTTGGCAGGCCTGGGGGTGGGGTGGGCAGAATTGGGGTGTGTCCCATCTCACATCCACAGCCTCCAGCAGCCATCTCCCCCACTTCCGTCACTCTTCTCTGTCC
This sequence comes from Canis lupus familiaris, assembly GCF_011100685.1. NCBI lineage: Eukaryota > Metazoa > Chordata > Mammalia > Carnivora > Canidae > Canis > Canis lupus. Next base: position 22,533,151 of record NC_049230.1, read on the forward strand.
TTCTACTCTGCCCTGGGCCACCTTCTTCCATGGTGAATGAACTTCCCCTCAGCCTTTTCCTTGGAAAACTTGTCTTTCTCCGGAGCCTTGTGTCCTGGCTCCTCCCAACGCTCTGGTGCCCAATGCTCTCGCCAGGTAGAGGGCACTGTGGCTCATTTTTCCTTTGTTCTCTGCAGTGGTAGTGGATGCCCCCTCCAGGACTTGGAAGGGTCACCTACAAGTTTTCCTGCTGATTTTCCTGCTGATACTTGTAGGTATGGTCACCTACAAGTTTTCCTGCTGATTTTCCTGCTGATACTTGTAGGTATGGTCACCTACAAGTTTTCCTGCTGATTTTCTGTTTTGGGTTGGAGCTGACTCTGATTGTCTCTGCTGGAGCCTTGGGCTCTCAAGTTGGTCCTTTTAAGTCTCCCTCATGTCTGGGAGCCAGAAAGGGCTCATTCTTCAGAGCCTCTTGATCTCAACCATCATTTGCACCCCATGCAACTGTTACAGCACCCTCTTCTAATGCAGTGAAAGAACACTGGAGAGGGGGAGTGGGGCATCACACAGTCTTTTCTTGCATGAAGGAGGCTGACATCATAGGCTATGGAGACCCTTCTTTTTTTTTTTTTTTTAAGATTTATTTATTTATTCATGAGAGACACACAGAGAGAGGCAAGAGACAAAGGCAGAGGGAGAAGCAGACTCCTTTCAGGGAGCCTAATGCAAGACTCCATCCTGGATCCCAGGATCATACCTGGAGCCGGGAAGGCAGATGCTCAACCACTGAGCCACCCAGGCATCTCAGCTGTGGAGACCCTTCTAAGAAGGAAAACCTTGCTGGATTTTGTAAGAGACTGTGAGTGACCAGAAGTGGACACATAATTTCAGGGCTGGTGCAAAATGAAAATGTAGGGCCCCTTGTGGAATTTCGAGATGGCAACAGCAGATTGTAAAACCAAGGGTAGGATCCTCCTGAGTATGGGGTACAGGGCTCTCTGGGGCTGCTCAGGCCACATGCTTGTGAAACTAGCCCTGGAGGTGACCTTTGAACAAGCAGTTTCAGAAGTGTGATGGGAGCCAGAATCTGATATTGGATGATATCATCTCTGGAGATATTCACCACTGACTCATTCTTGTGACATCAACAGGGGCATTTCTCAGACTCACATTTATCCAAGAAATCAGATAAGACACATTTTCTACACTTGGGCAGGAGAAGCGAAAATTTTGTCTGTGGATTGCTTGTTAGGCACCCTGCCACTGAATGCTCGGGTGTCCATTTTGGGATTGTGGCTGAATGTGGAATAGCAAACATTTGGAATCCTACCCCTCACATTATTCTTCTCTCACCCTGGGTGGGAGTTTAGCTAAGTAAAGCACAAGAATTGAGCACGGCTGCTGTTGACAGAGTGACGTCCTTCTCAGACTAGGGCAGCTACCAAGAGAGAGTAGGACTGGGGTGCCCAGCCCAGCAGGCAGGCAGTGTGTGTAGACAGGAGAGTCCAACCGGAGCATACACCTGGTTAATTGAGGGTGGCTAAGTGTAGTGCTCAACAGAGAAGGAACCGAGAGGAAGGGGAAACCACAGGGGATGGTGTGCAGTGCAGGCTGGGGGTTGACGAGGTTGGGGCAGAAATTCTTCTCTGCCAGTATTCATTCATCCATTCAGTGAGAAGTTCCTGTGCACCTCATGTTCCAAGAACTGTGCTCCTTGAAGGGGATAAAGACTCTGTTCTTAAGGTAGCTGGGTGTATAGCAGTGGTAAGCAGCACTTGGAAGGCTCTTACAGATTAGTTATGCTTGGGCATCACCTGGATCAATTAAATTCAAATCTCTGTGGCTGGGGTCTAGGCACTGGTATTTTTCAAAAGCTCCCCAGGCATTTTTTTTGAATTTTTATTTATTTATGATAGTCACAGAGAGAGAGAGAGAGAGAGAGAGAGAGGCAGAGACACAGGCAGAGGGAGAAGCAGGCCCCATGCACCGGGAGCCCGATGTGGGATTCGATCCCGGGTCTCCAGGGTCGCGCCCTGGGCCAAAGGCAGGCACTAAACCGCTGTGCCACCCAGGGATCCCATCCCCAGGCATTTCTAATGTGCAACCTGAGCTGAGAACTGCCAGTCTACGAAGACACAGACATGTTGATACATGTCTCCAAGTGGGTTCATGTGATGTCTGCCATATCTGATGTGTGTACAAGGAGCTTTAAAGGCGACCCAGAGAGGGACGCCTGGGTGGCTCAGCGGTTTAGCGCTGCCTTCACCCTGGGGTGTGATCCTGGAGTCCAGGGATCGAGTCCCACGTCAGGCTCCCTGCATGGAGTCTGCTTCTCCCTCTGCCTGTGTCTCTGCCCCTCTCTCTGTGTGTCTCTCATAAGTAAATAAATAAAATCTTAAAAAAAAAAAACAAAAACAAAAACAGAGAGAGAATAAGTGACAGTGGCAGATTCTGTTGGCTGTCAACTCCGTATCATGGGGATAGGTGACATCTTCCCCCTTCCCTCTTAGGGCTTTTCAGCTGGGCCTGAGAACTGAACTCATAACAATCAATTAGAGAAAAGCACACACATTTATGTAAAGCTTTATATGTAAAGCTTTATGTGACTCTGGGGCCTTGTAAGGAAATGAAGACCCAAAAAAGTGGCAAGTTGCAAAGACGTTTATACTTGGTTGAATAAAGAGAGGCAATATATGGAGAGGCTAGAGAAAGATAAAAATTATTTTTAACAAGATCTGTTTGTACAGAATTCTCTCAGCTTTGACTCCCCATCGAGTTCCTTTTCTCCTGGTACTGGGAGGGCATCTTTACATGGGAGTTTGTCCTCTATTCCCAGGAAAAACAAGGGGGAGACTAGAATACCTCTCTTGCATCTGTTGTTTTTTATGTGAATTGAGCTCAAAATAATCTTAATGCCAAAGTGGCATATTTTGGGGTGGCATAGTCTGCCACCCTTCAATATCTGGTCCTTATTTCCTTCCTTTATACCACCTGCCAGTTTGGGAGTAATAATGTACTCGATCCCTCCAGATAGAGCCTGATGGGTCCTCTCAGTTTATCGGAAATCCTGTTGCCCATTTTCCCAGCCTCTTTTGTGGCCAAGGGTGGCCCAGTTCAATGACATCTAAGGGGAAGTTTGTTTCTGGGACAGTCTTTGATTTGTTTATAAAAGAGGATGGGCTAAGCCTTCCCCTTCCCCTTCTCCCTACAGCTCTCTCCCTGCTTTGAACATGGAGGGTCAACCATAGCTATCCTCTGGCCATGAGGCAGAAAGCAAAGGTCGAGAGTATCACTGAGAAACTGGCCTGAATATTACTGTGCCACTCAACCAAGACTAGTAAACCGCCTGCTTCTTTCATTATATGAGAAAAATAAACCCCTGCTTCAGTGCTTTTCAACTTGGCTTCACATTAGAATTTGAGAGATCTTGAAAACTACCAGTGCCTGTGGCCACCACAGAGATTCTGATTAAATTGGTCTGGTATGTGTCCAATGGATGGGGACTTTTAAAGCTCCTTAGGTGACACTACTGGCAACCAAGCGTCAGAACCCTTTTGCTTGTTTTTTGTTTGTTTGTTTTTGTTTTTTTGCTTTTAGCTGGGAGCATTCTTACTTGATATACTAACTTTTCCAGGATATGAGGGAAGGATTGACCAAGAGTCACATCTGTGCTGCGTCTTCAAAGATGAGTTCATCAAGTAGAGAAGCAGAGTATGAGCAAGAGCAAGGGAGCATGAGAAGATTTGGCTTCTCCTAGACTATGGAATGGAGGGGTGGTGGCAAAAGCTATGGTTAAAGTGAAAAGGGACCAAATCATTGTGGTCTTGTATGCCATGTAAAAATTGGGACTTGATTTAATGGCTGGTAGATTAAGGGTCTTAAAATTAGCTTTGATGTTTGAATCACTTTCTGGTTGCATGGAGGATGTATTGGTGGAAGAAAGGCCAGTTACTGGAACAGTCAAGGTGGGATGTGGGAAAGGCCTGAGGGGAAGTCATGGGACAGGACTGAAGAGCTATGATGAGGGTGTTCCATTCTTCGCCATGGCTTATGGGGTGCATGGGAAAGCCTTTGGGCTGGGCCCAAGACCCCTTTTGCCATTGGGTGCATTCCTTTCCAATCCCCTTGGGCCTTTGGTTCTCTGGACCTCATATTCTCTGAGATCCCTTCCAGCCTGATGTTCACTGTGTCTAGATGGTGGAGCAGGGAAGAGGTTGAGGCAGGGCCTGGCTCCCAGGTGCAGGGCCCCAGAGAGATGCCCACTCTGGCTGGGCTGAGTCCCAGCTCCTCCCTCCAAAGGCAGTAACTCCATGCCTCCAAGATATGATCTTGGAGAAAAGAAAGTAGGTCTCCAGGTCCCTGCCTCCCTGATGTGGGAAGTGCCCACATCCAGTCTGGATAGAGATGGATGATTGAAAGGAAAGGAAGAAGGCAAGCTACTTTACCCATCACGTCAGCCAGGGACTCATCTAATGCCAATTTACTGGGCAGTTTAGGCAGAAGAGGCAGCAAAGGCCCTTGCTGGAAAGTTCCTTGTGGAAAATGGCAAAGGGGTGTATACCCATCCATCTCTCATTTGTTCAAAATATACTTCCTGGGCCTCTTAGGCATTGGAGATGCAGAGAGAGGTAAAATGTCCCCCAGACTATAGATGAAGACAGGCTTATGCACCTGATAGCTGAGTGGTGGGCTCTAGCTGGGGTGCTTGCAGAGGTCAGAGGAACCCAGAGATCTGAGCAGTCGACTTGGCTTGGGCAGTTGGGGAAGGCTTCCCGGAGAAGGTAACAGGTGAGGGATGGTCTTGAGGGATGAATAGGAGTCTACCAATGGAAAAGGCTAGGAGGAAAAAGCATTGTTGACTGAAGAAAGAACAAGAAAGAACAAAGTGTGTTCTGAGAATGGTTCGGAGCTTAGAGTGGGTGTATCTGGGATGTTGCGGGTCAGTTCCATCCTTCAGCTAACATTCATTGAGAACCCACTGTGTGGAGGAAATGCATATGAGTAAGACACAGAGCAAGCAGCCTAGCAGGGGAAGCGGGTGTGTAGCAGAAAACTTAAATGTAGTGCCTCAGTGCAGACAGAAGTCTTTACAAGGCACCTACAGGAACATGGGGACACACTGGACAGGGGGTGTGGCCAGGAATGGATTTTGGGAGAAATGCCACTTCCTTATAGCTGTGTGATTGTGAGCAGACTATTTAAACTCTCTGTACTGCAACTTTCCCAATGTAAAGTCAGAATAATAAAAATCCCTACCTCACAGGGTTGTTTTAAAGATTAAAAGAGCTTACACACGTGAAGCCCTTTGCCCAGTATCTGGAACACAGCAAATGCTGAATAGGTTAGCTGTTGTTATTACCGGTGGAGGAGGAGTGGGCATTAGACAGGGGAGGAAGGTGTTGTGGGGGCAGTGGATTTCTAAGGAGGTGGGCCTACCAGTGACTTTTCTTAAAGCCATTGTTTTCATATCTGTTGCCCTTTTAATTTGTAATATTCGCAGTTTACTAGCTTACTTTTTTCCAGGGAAGAAAATGTCAATGGTCCATATCAAAGAATATGCTGATTGATGGGTGTCTAAACAGCCCAGAAGGAGGTTCTGGTTCCCAGGCCTTGGCTCTGGGCCTGGTGGCTCTGGCCGGCTCAGCCCTTTCCGTCTGCAGCCCCAAATAGCCAACCACAGGGCTGGGTGAGGGGCGGAGAGGGAGGGCCCACAGGCAAAGCTCCCTGTTTCTCACCAGTTCAGTAGTCTTAACTCAGTGCTTCTTTGTCTGCTCAGCATCACCACCCCTCTCCCAGGCCTGGGGTGCCCCCCACCCAAACCCAAACCCCACTGCCAATGAAATAAATAGCTCTTTTCTTCTTTGCACTTGCTCTGGATATGACTTCTATATGTCCCCTTCAGGAAGGAGGGGTGAGGTAGGGGGAACAGAGGGGTAAAAAAATGAATTAGGGGGGAGTAAGGGGTAGTAAGAGTGGAGGAGTACCCCACTCCTCCCCTCCAGGGCCTGTCAGGGAAAGGGGCTCTGTTTCCTGCTTCCCCACCTCCTCACTTCCCAGCACAACCACCATCTCGGGATTGTGTTCCAAGCCTATGGCCCTGCCCATGTTTGCTATCTCAGCCCACACGGTTGTATCTGTGGCAAGCAGAGGCCACGCCACCCTGGCAGATGGAAACACCAAGGCTGGGGAATGTGTCTATCTCAGCAGACTAAGGAGCTCCCGAGGGCAGGAGAGCCTGCGAGAGTGGCTCCCTCTGTTTTCAAAATGCAAACACATTTCATAAAAAATTGAAAACTCATAATCTCACATTACACAAAGCTTGAAACTAGAGCATGAAAAAGATCACCCCCAAACCCTCCATCCTAATATAAGATCTGTTTATATTTTGTTGAATTTCCACAGCCTTGTAAAGTAGATGCTCAAACATCATTCAAATGTAGACTGGATTAATAAAAGGCAACGAAGAGCACTTACTAGGTGCCAGGAATTGTTCTAAGTGCTTCACATTTATGGAGCCACTTAATCTTCACAGCAAGAGGTGGGCATTATCATAATCATCCCCGTTAGAAACGTGGTAACTGAAACAGAGAGGTTCAGTGACTTGCCTAAGGTCACAGAGCTAGTAAGTACAGGAGCTGGTTTTTGAACCCCTGGCAGTCTGGTGCCAGGATCTTACAGTGTTGCTGTTTTTTCTTATCATCACTGTTACTGCATATGCAGGTTTATAGAAGTGTTCATTACGAACAGTTTCAAACATAAAAAAGTAGGGACGCCTGGATGGCTCAGCGGTTTAGCGCCTGCATTCGGCCCAGGGCATGATCCTGGAGTCCTGGGATCGAGTCCCGCAACGGGCTCCCTGCATGGAGCCTGCTTCTCCCTCTGCCTGTGTTCTCTGCCTCTCTCTCTCTCTGTGTCTCATGAATAAATAAAAACATCTTTTAAAAAACCATGAAAAAGTAGAAAAAACAATATAATGAATCTCATGTCCCCATCTCTCAGTGTCAATAATTATCACCTCATGGCCCATCTTGTTTTTTTTATCCCCCCAACTCCCTAGCCCAGATTATTCTGAAGCAAATCCATCATCATGTCATTTTCTCCACGTATATTTTAGTACATCTCCAAAAGATAAGAAGACTTTTTATTCAAAAAAACTTACCACAAGGCCATATCATGCCTTAAAAATTATTATTCCTAATGTAATCGATTTGAATAGTCAGTATTCAAATTTCCCTTACAACTTAAAAAAACCTTTTTTTAAGTTAGTTTGCTTGAATCAGGATCCAAATATGGCCTTGGGACGCCTGGGTGGCTCAGTGGTTGAGCATCTGCCTTTGGCTCAGGGTGTGATCCTGGGGTCACAGGGAAACAGGGAGCCTGCTTCTCCCTCTACCTATGTCTCTGCCTCTCTCTGTCTCTCATGAATAAATAAAATCTTTAAAACCAAACCAAATATGGCCTTTGGTTGACATATTGCTTAATTTGTTTTGTTTTTTATTATTTTAAAAAAGATTTTATTTATTCATTCATGAGAGACAGAGAGAGAGAGAGGCAGAGGGAGAGGTGGGTTCCACACAGGGAGCCCAATGTGGGACTCGATCCCGGGACTCCAGGATCACACCCTGGGCCGAAGGCAGGTGCTAAACCGCTGAGCCACCCAGGGATCCCCTTAATTTGTTTTAATCTGCAAGTCTTTCCCTCTCCATTTTCCCTTCTAAGTTATTTGTTAAGGGATTGGATGTTTGTTCTAGTTTCCCTTTTCCTAGATTTCGCTGACTGCATACCTGGGGAATACTCATGTTATTTTTTTCCCCTTGATCCTTTCATATAACCTAGTAAACATTTTCCCATACTGCCCCATGGTTTTTCGGAAGCACTAACTGTACAGGTAGAGACTATGCCATTCAATGGATATGCCATAATATTTTTCTTTTTTCCTTTTTTTTAAGATTTTATTTATTTGACAGAGCGCACTTGTGAGAAAGCACAAGCAGGGGGAGGGGTAGACGGAGAAGCAGTCCCTGCTAAGCAGGGAGCCCGATGTGGAGCTCAATCCCAGGACCCTGGAATGATGACCTGAGCCAAAGGTAGATGCATAACTGACCGAGTCACCCAGGTGCCTCTCCACTATATTTTTCTTGGGCATTTTTAAAAAAGATTTTATTTATTTATTCACGAGAGACAGAGATGTAGGCAGAAGGAAAAGCTGGATCCTTTCTGGGAGCCCGATGTGGGACTTGATCTCAGGTCCCCAGGATCATGTCCTGAGCTGAAGGTAGACCCTCAACCACTGAGCCACTCAGGTGTCCCTTTCTTTTTTTTTTTTTTTTTAAGATTTTATTTATTTATTCATGAGAGACACACACAGAGAGAGGCAGAGACACAGGCAGAGGAAGAAGCAGGCCCCATGCAGGGAGTCTGATGCAGGACTCGATCCTGGGTCTCCAGGATCAGGCCCTGGGCTGAAGGCGGTGCTAAACCGCTGAGCCACCTGGGCTGCCCCAGGCATCCCTTTCTTGGGCATTTAGGTTGCTTTCCCTTTTCTACTATTATAAGAAACATGATGGCATGAACATTCTCCCTCATAGTTCATGGGGTGTACTTCCTTAGAATATGCTAACAGAAATGTAATCTCGGCTCTAGGGCCTGAGTGATTTTTCAGCCTCTTGGCACATATTACCAATTGTTTGTCCAAGGGGTTGTGCATTCCCTAGCACCACATAAGAGTGCTGCCACTCATTCTGGACAGTACTTAGGCCTATTCATGGCTGAAGGATGTTTGGTAAAGACAGGGTAATTATGAGGGCAGAAAGCTAGAGAAGGAGAAAGATGATGACAGGGACTCAGGCTAAATTAAGCAGAAACTGATCTACAACTTACCACAGACCTACAGTGAGTCAGAACTCTGTTCATTCCCATTGTGAAAAAAAAAAAACAAAAACAAACTTGATAACAGGAGTTATTAATAGGGCATGGCATGTCGGGTAATCTTTCCCTTCGACTATGCATTAGTCAGGCCCTCATTTGAGATGTGGATATTCAGTCTGGGTCACTGAACTTCACAGAAATGTGAGGAAACTGGCAAAGATCTAGAGAGCTTGATCAACTTGAAGGACAATTTAAGAATTCCAGAGAAGAGTCAAAGGAATCAAGCAGGCTCATTTTGGAAAAAATAAAGACATCTTTTTTGCCTCAATGATGGGAAGTTTCTGCAGAAAGGCCAATACTCAGGTGTTAGTTTATGTCTTCAGAAGGCTGACTCCAAAAAAAGGGGGCTCCCATGACGCAGGAGAAATTTTTGTATAAGGTAGAACTTTTTCAGACTCTGGGCTGTTTATTTAGGTCTTGGGATGAGCGCTCTTTGGCCATTGGCCCTGGAAATATCGGAGAAGTTTCCTGTTCTCTTTCTCTGAGTGGTTCAGATAGCCACTTGCTTCCCACCAGATGCCTCTGGGGGCCCCCTCCAGCTTAGCTTTGACTGTTTCCCGGCAGTCCCCTAGAGAAGGTTAGGTGAGGTCTCAGAGAAGTGCTCCCCAGTTTCCCTGGGCCAGCATTTTCCTTTATGTCTTCTCACATTGGCTCAGGGTGTGTTTACAGCCGGTCAAGTTGGCATGTCATGACGTCATCTGATCCTGCTATTCCAGCCCTGCCATTCAGAGTGGACTTAGAAGCTGGGTGGGGGCAGTGAAAATCACTCAAACAAGACCTTTTTGGTGATATAGAGTGGGACTGATCAGGAGACCTCAAGGTCATTTAGTTCAACCTCCTACAGAATAACTTCCTACAACAGGTGCTTTACCTACATACTTTTGAATTCGCACAACCTTGGAGGTAGGGTTTCATAGGTGTGGCATTGGAGATTAAGACGAGTTATTTGGGGGGGATCCCTGGATGGGTCGGCAGTTTAGTGCCTGCCTTCCGCCCAGGGCGTTGCCCTGGAGTCTTGGGATCGAGTACCACGTTGGGCTCCCTGCATGGAGCCTGCTTTTCTCTCTCTGCCTGTGTCTCTGCCTGTGTCTCTGCCTCTCTCTCTCTCTGTGTGTGTGTCTCTCACGAATAAATAAATAAAATCTAAAAAAAAAAAAAAAAAAAAAAAGATTTCTTTGTTCGGGGTCACACTGCTGGTAAAGGAGTGCCTGTGTTAAATTGGCCCGGCAATAAAATCTGTGCCCTTGTCTTTGGGACATGCAGCAGAGAAAACTGTGGCCCAGAGAGGTGGAGTCTCCAAAGCCACACAAGCTGACCTGGGACTAGAATTCAGGCTCCGAACTATTCATCATGGAGTCTTCCCGGGACACGTGGCCTCTTCGACTTCTAATGTGGGGAGGCCAAGGATGCGGCCTGGCTCAGACCAGCGTGGCTCAAGTTAGCTGAAAAGCAGTCAGGCTCTGGACAAATGCTGTGCAGCATTTGTCCGGACAGGCTGCATTCTTTGCCCTCCAGACGCTGCTTGTAGCCAACGTCGTCACAAGCCAGCTTCCAGGAGGGCTTGGCAGGGCGATGGGCCCGGCTAGTCTGTTTCTTGTGGAGCCAATATATGGCCAGGGCGGAGCCGGAGAGGCGTAGTGAAAAAAAAAGTGGGGTCAGAATCTCTGGGTTCTGGTCTATGCTGGGACCCATGGGACCTATGGTAAGTCACTTAAAACTCTGAATTTCCTGGTCTCAAAACCAGGCAAGAGTAAACTGCAGAACCTGAAGCGCGCATACGCAAAAGCAGAATCGATACACGCCAAAGCAGTATCATCCGATGTGAGTTTCGCAGGCTGTTGAGTCTTCTGGCCCTGCAGCCCCAGCGAGGCCGAGACTGCAATACGCGGAGAAAACGACAACTCCCAGGAAGCACCGGGCGGGCCCGTACGCGGGCAAAGGGATAAACTACAATTCCCAGGAGGCACCGGGCGGGCAGGCGCCGAGCGGTGACGTCTCGGGGGCCGGCGCGGGGCGCTGATTCGGCCGGAGCTGCCAGCGGGGTGGCTGCCGCCGCGGGTTGTTACAGCTGCTGGAGCAGCAGCGGCCCCCGCCCCCGGGCACCCCTCCTGGGCCCTCGACCGCCGGCCCTGTACTGTGAGTACGGGCGAGCGGCTTCGGGGTGGACCAACCGGGACCCTCCTCTCGGGGCTAGAGGCGGGGCGGGATAGAAGGTGGGGGCTGCTGAGGAAGCGCCCCGGGCTGGAGCGGACCTGGGAAGGGGGAGCGGAGGTGGGAGGGGGTGCATCAGCCGAAGGGATGCCCACGGGGGGAGGGAGGGACGGGAGACCGAGTCTGGGGTGTCGCGAGGAGTGCTCGGGCCGGGGGAGGGGGCGGGGAGAGCCCGGGCTTCGGGGATAAAGGTTTGGCCGCCTCCGGGGTTGGGTGAACGCGTGGACGTGGGGGTGGGGCTTCGGACCGGGCCGGGCTGGGCTCCGAGTGCGAGGTCTCAGGCTGGGGAGCGAAGCGGGAGGCCCCTCTACGGCTTGAGGTCCCGCTCCGAAAATCCCAACAATAGCGTAGGCTCCACCTCGTTTCACCCTCCTCCCCGGCTAGTGGAGGTTCGCCCCGGTACTCGTCGTCTTTCCATTCCACTGCCCTCGCGAGTCCGGGAGGCAGGGCCAGACAGAGCTACGAGGTGAGTGACTGTGGCCCTGCGGGTTGGGCGGTGGGCAGAATGAAAATGGCATCGTGGAGTGCTGCCAGGCACTGCCCGTGGGGTCCAGGTTGTGGGCTCGGATGTTTTTGTGCTTCTCTTCGAGAAGACAAAAAAAAAAAAAAAAAAAAAAAGGTTTGCTAATTAAAGGGCTTCCCTTACTTGGGGGAAAGAATGGGAAGCGCTCACCTGGCAGCTGTCCTGGGGCACACTATGGCCTGGGCTTAGGTGCCAGACTGACAGGCGGGCAGGGATATTGGTGTGTGGAGCCAGGGTGGAGGGAAAAAAGAGTAGAGAAGAGCTACCAGCAAGAAAGTAGTTAACAGAACAGAGTTGCTGCAGGCTTTGGTTCAAGACAGGTTATGAAACCACATCAGGCACTGCCATGCAGCCACCTGCCAGCTGGGGCAACAACTTTTCAGCCTCAGCTGCTGTAGACTTACTTTACCTCTGCCAGGTTTTCCCTGTTTCTTCCCTTCACAGTGGAGGGGTGGGGTATGCAATTTTTTTTTTTTCCACTAGTGGAAGTGGTATGTACCCTTAGTCATGCAAACTTCTAGGAGAGTGCTCCTTGGGTGCCAGTTGTTTTCGTAGTTTCTTGATTTCTTGTCTTTTTGGCTGCCAGTCATTTTCTTAGTTTCTGGATTTCTTCTGTGTTTTTTTTTTTTTTTTTTTTTTTTGCGGGGGTGAGGGGTGTCTTCTGAGATTTCTGCTGTCAGGGCAGCTAGTGTTCAGTCTTTAGGAAGATGCTTCTGAGGGTATCAGTTAGGTCCTAGGTCTAGGTTCTTCTGAGACTCATCAGTCTTCATTAGATGCTCTGTTTCAGCAAGACAGGAGTGTGGGATGATCTGAGATTCACCAAAGCCCTTGGTACTGCTGGACAAAATATGAGACACAGCTACAGATCTTTGTAATCCTGTACCTTTGTAGGTCTAGGAGAAGTGGGGAGGGATAGCAGTTTCTGGTTAGACTTCGGGAACTCTGCCTCTCTCCTTAAAGACCTCACTTCCCTAGCCAGCTCCCCACTGCCCCAGGCTTTTGTGTGTACCCATCCCAGAAGCTGTGTTAGGGTAACTGAAGCTCCAGGGCCCTGGAAAGGTAAACAACTGAGCCAGTCTCGGTTTTCTAGTTCCTTGGGTTTCTGTTAGGCCCAATTATCCAGCCTAATGGGCTGAGCTGATGGGTCCCAGGAGAATTACCTCTAGGATGCACTCTGGGCCATCTCAAACATGTTTGCATGTTGGGAAGGTGTGTTGTGGGTCACATTTCCCATGAGGTCTCTTAGCTTGGAGCTCTCTGAGAAGAGGAAACTTGTTCTCATTATTCTGGAAGTAAGGAACCGATCCTTGAGAATCCTGGCTCCCACACAGACTTGGCTGTGATCCTAGCCAGAGATAGATAGCATCTGAATCTGAGGGGGTTTGTTGCAGCAGGGTGAAGGAGGTGGCCTTCTGGGCACTTTCTGGTTACCTGCACCCAGGACCCGTTTCTGCACACCCCCCCCCAAGATGGGGTTGTTACCATGGTGATGACCTTAGGGCCTTTATTGGGGAGGACCTTTCCTCACCTAGGGAGGTGAGCCAGTATAAAGGTACAGTCCGTTCCCACCTCCTGCTGGTTACAGGGCCCTTAGGGATCTGGGGACAGCTGAGCTCCAGACAAGGGGCTACTCATTCCCCTCCTTATGTGCATCCAGGAATGCATCTGGATTGCATTGTTTCTGGGGCATCCAGGGCAGCCCTCCTGGTTCCTCCTGCTGCAGGCCTCTGGCATTGGAGCTTGGGCAAGGAAAGCAGGTGCTGGGAAAAGAGGCTGAGGGGTGAGGCTGGGCTGGGCAGAGAGGAATGGGGGCAGGAGGCAGGTAGGGTTTTTGTGTCCTTGGGAGGTGGGTGTTGGTGTGGGTTTCAGCAACTTGGAGCTGTAGATGTTCTCCATCCTCGCCCCTCCTATGGTGGGGAAAAGGGCCCTGGTGGTTTGGCAGCAGAGTGGATGGCATCACAAGGGTTAGCCTGAGCGGCTGCCAGATGCATAAAACATCTCGCATGGGTTGCTTTGTGTCACCAAGAAAGAGGCCTCCAAGTCTGGGCAGAGGTTGTCCCTCGTCTCTTGTCTTCTCTTTTCTTCCTTCCCTCCCTCTTTCCACTCTGTTGGTTCTCCTGGATCAGGGTTGGGAGAGATCCAGGATTGGAGAATTAGGGGAGGGGTTAGAAGTAGTGATCCCTAAATATTGCATCTACTGCTGTGTGTTCTCATAGCCCCCACCCCCTTTTGTTAATTCTTTTTTTCCCTCCTCTTGTTAATTCTAATGGTGGGGAAGCTCAGAGGTAGGAAATGCCCCATATCAGGCCCTTAGCACAGTCCAGCAGGTGTGTGTTGAGTGATTCTGAGGGGACAGACCTCTTCTCCCCTCCCATGGGCCTTGTGGGAGGAGGGCCTTATGGGAATGCTCTGAAGGATGAGATTGGAGAACAGGCAGTGTTTTTTTTTTTTTTTTGCTCTGGTCTGGATTCCTCTTGCTGACCTATGTACCCAGGCTATCCCAGTGCCTGGAGAGGCACCGTCCCGAATAACCGATGTAGGGGGCAGCCAGGTGTTTATCCCAGCCCGGCAGTGGGAAATGAATGGAGTTAAGGCCATACGGCCTTTCTTTGGCCTCTTTGCTTGAGAATCAAAGCAGCAGAACTGCCTGGAGTTCTTGGGAGAGCATGGCCTCCTTCCCTGAAGGATTTGGATGGTGTGAGGGGGCAGGGAAAGTGGTGTGACCTGTCTCACCTGTGCTGCTTGTTTGCAGAACAGCGGCAGGAGAGGGGCAGCAGGATGAATGTGGGCACAGCGCACAGTGAAGTGAACCCCAACACGCGGGTGATGAACAGCCGCGGCATCTGGCTGTCCTATGTGCTGGCCATCGGGCTTCTCCATGTCGTGCTGCTCAGCATCCCCTTTGTCAGCGTTCCTGTTGTCTGGACCCTCACCAACCTCATTCACAACATGGTGAGGGCCTGACTGCTGCCTGCCCTGGGCCATATGGGCTGCTCTTTGGTGGGGCTGAGGAGTAGGAGGGCCCCCCCCCCCCCCAGACATGGGCCAGATGTCAGGGTGACATGCTGACAACATTTGTCATCCGATTCCAGACCCAGCTCTCATCTCTGCCTCCGCCCCCCGACCCCACCCCGACTCTGGGTTCCAGCCATGTGCACTCTGATAAGAGGACTAAAATCTGCAGATTTTTGCACATCTCCAGAATGGGGTGGCTTGTGGACCTGGAGGGAGGGCCACTGGGAGCTGAACTAAGGGCTCCAGAGAGTTCCTATGACCCGGGCGCCCATCCTGGCACAGAAATGCCCCACTCCCAAGTCTGGATCTCCAGCCATCTTCCATTCTGGCCCCTATGCTTCCTCAGCCCTTGCTTACTAGCTTGTACTCTTTGGTAGGCAAGCAGGGCCCATCAGCTCGTCCCTGCCTAGCTGGCATAGGGAAGCCCCTACTGGGCCAAAGGGGCATTTCTGCAGCTAAGTCTCCCCATGCTTCATCCTCATGCCAGGCCTGCCCTCACACCCAGTGGGTCCTCTTCTCCAGCCAGCCTCCCAGCTGCTGCATCCTGACCTACAGCCCACATTCCTCTGCCCCTCAGAGGGAGGCTCCACATAACCTGGAGCCCACTTCTTTGACTGGGATGGAGGAGCTGAGCCAGAGGGCCTTTTGCGTTTTGTGTCCTCTTAACGATGGCCTCTCTTTCCAGGGCATGTACATCTTCCTGCACACAGTGAAGGGGACACCTTTTGAGACTCCGGACCAGGGCAAGGCAAGGTTGCTAACCCACTGGGAGCAGATGGACTATGGGGTCCAGTTCACAGCGTCTCGGAAGTTCTTAACCATCACACCCATTGTGCTGTGAGTGCCTGGGGTAGAGAAGGATGCCAGCAAGCAGGCCAAGGCCTGGGGGACCTGGGCCCTGCCAGGCTTAAACCTCCCCTGGCTCTGGCTTTTGGCATGGGAATGAGCAGAGGAAGGGAAGTTGGAGTATCCCTGGGTCCTCTGCTGGGCTCAGTCCTGGTGCCTCCCTGGCCTTGTCTGTCACCAGATGGACTTTCCTGCCTGCCAATGATGGAAGCCCATAGACCTGGGATAAAGCAAGGGAGCTGGGTCAGGAGGGATCTCTTTAACCGGGAAGATCTTGCCACCTGGCTTCTGTTCTGGGGGTCTTTCCTGTAACTTCTTGGCTGCCAGGGATCTGCCACTCCCCACCTAGGAGTGAGGGAGGAAGGGGTCCTCCAAACAGAATCTTATTCCTCTTCCTAACCTTCTCACCCAGGTACTTCCTCACCAGCTTCTATACCAAGTACGACCAGATCCATTTCATCCTCAACACTGTGTCCTTGATGAGCGTGCTCATCCCCAAGCTGCCCCAGCTCCACGGAGTCCGGATCTTTGGAATCAATAAGTACTGAGGGTGCAGCCCCTTCCCCTGCCTGGCATGGTGGGGGAGGGGTGGAAGCTTGTGCTGGGATGCTGAAGACAGGAAGAGCCTCTGGATCCTGCTAGAGATGGGGGTCAAGCCTCTGGGCCCTAGTTCTCCCCTCACTTCCCCCGTAGCCGACTTGAAGTAGCTTGTAGTGGGGTTCGGTTGGGCCCCCCAGGTCTCTGACCCTTTCTGATTTTTTTGATCTTTTCCTTTTGCCTTTTGGATAGAGACTTCGTGGGGACGGTCATGGGATGGGCTGGGCTCCCGGCTGAATGCAGACCTATGAGGTTGGGACAAGAGAAACCCCCTGCTCACTTGCTCATCCTCGGACTGCTAAAGCACTTTAACCCCTGCAAGGGGAGCAGGGGGATGGTACAGCTTCTAGATGGTTTCACTTTAATTCTTAAACCTTTAGGATGACCTCAGTGTGTGCTCTTATATATAAAAGCAAGTACGTGATGGTGCCTCATGCATCTGGGTAGAGAACTGTCTATTGCAAGTCTCATCATGCTTCTGGCAGCTCCCCTACAGCCCACCCTGGGTACTGGATTGGAGTGGGGAGGGGAAGGAGAGAGGTGGTGGGGCTGGGTGTGGATGGCCTGCTCCCAGAGGCGAGGGGGCCATGGCCACTCTCACCTTGGCCCTGGTGAGGTGGGGAGGGTGGTTGGGTCAGGGGTGGGGATGATGAATTGAGACCTGGAAGAAGGGGCCACATAGCAGCAGAGACTGGTGTTAGGAAGGAGGATGGGAATAGAAATCAGATCTAACCTCAGCCTTTGGGAAGTGGTGAGGATGGGGGCAGGCTCAGAGTTAATCTCCCTATGCATGGTTGTGATAATAGGATGGTGATATAGGACGGGAGGCTGTGGGGGGGTTAAGGATCCTGGGTTTTTGTGAGGGGTGGTGGGGGTGGAAAAGGCCTGTGAGTCCTTGTTAGCACAGGTCCCGTTTGACACTGCCTTATGCAGTGGTGTGAGGGGTGTGGGGAAGCTGGGACAAATGATGAGTGATAGGGTCCTTCTGCAGCCTCCACCTGCAGCCTCCACCTTGTAACCTCCTCATGCAGACTGGAGCTGGTGCAGGGCCTCTTGTGTGGCATGTACCTGTGGGGTTCTGGGGCCACCCCAAAATGGGGTGGGTGGGCCACGGAATGGTCCCTGCTCAAGCAGGATGGTGGAAGGAGCCACAAGTTACCTGTAGGCGCTGTCTCCTTAGCCTGGGGGCTGGAGATGTGGAGCAGGAGCCAGAGGGTGGGTGAAGAGGAGCCACCCTTCTCCCTTTCCTGGTCTGACCAGGGTCTGTGTTACTTTGAAAAAGGTGTGGGTGCCCGTGCCCCCTCCCAGGGCCCTGAGGGAGGAGGGGAGGTCATTGGTCCCATTTTCTGCCTCCTGGTTCCCTGCCCCCTGCACCCCATGTATCATAGGGAACTTTCACCTCAAAATCTTTCTAAGCAATGTGTGAATAGGATTTTTACTCCCTTTGTACAGTATTCTGAGAAACGCAAATAAAGGACAGTGTGTTCCTGTTTCCTCTGAGTCTGGCCTCTGCTTCCTGGAGGGCCCAGGGGAGGGGGCAGGGATTTGGGCAGTGGCTCCCACTGAGGGCAGTGTGGGAGCATCAGGGCCCCCGCGGCCTAGGCGGCCCAGATGGCGGGAGGGGCTCTGGGGCTGCTGCTGCTCCTGCTGTCTGGAGCAGAGCCAGCCTGAGGGCTGGGGGGGACTGGCAGAGGCGGCAGCAGACCAGAGGGCAGAATTCTGCTCTGTGGCCTTGCCTGGCTCTTCCCGTCTGAACGCAGGCCTCTGGGCTCCTGGGCCTATCTGAGCCAGGCTGCGCTGGCGGGGGGATGGCTGCTGCGTGGCCCGGAGGAGGGTCAATCCCCTAGTGACTTCGTGAACGAAGCCAGGGTCCTGAGGGCTGCCCAGGTCTTTCCTCAGGATGCCTTCCTCCGTTCTCACTGTTCTTTCCTCCCCCTAGGAGGGCTGCGTTTCCTCCTCGCCTTTCTGTCTTCTTTCTGTCTTCGGGGAATCTGTGCTTCCTTTCCTCTGCCCTAAGTACGTGCGTGTGCGCGCGTGTGTGGGGGGGGTGGGGTGGGGGGGGGAGGTGGCAGAGGTGAGCCTCCGGGAGGCCAAGAAAGGAAGGGGTCCTTTAGTGAAGGAACTCTGATCCTCTCAGCGTGTGCTCTGCAGTATCACGTGCTGTTCCTAGGACAGGTGTAAAGTCCCAGGTAGGAGGGAGAAGAGCTGCCTTGGGCGGTCTGGGCTCCTCTCTGGCTCCGGGCCAGCGCCAGTGTCCTTGGGTTGGGTGTTGGGAAGAGTGCAGGGTCTTTGCCCAAGTCCACTGAGTGGACAGTGATGGGAGGACCAATACAGCCAGCTGGGCCCAGGCCCGGGGATGAGGGGGGGCGGTGCCCCAGGAGCTTCCATGGACTTGGAGGGCAGTCAGGGTGAGAGGCTGTTGCACATCAACAATAATCAGGGTTCAAATCCTGCTTTGCCACTTATTACCGTGTGGCCTTGCCAAGTTACTTCTCTGAGCTTCAGTTTCTTCCTGTGTTGTGGAAGGACAATACATGTTAGGGCTGTTGTGAGGATTAGCACCACACCTGGCACGTCGTAAATACTTGATATGAGGTAGCCACATTAGTAGGATTCCTATCGTTGCTACCACAATCATCGCCTTAAAACACTGCTTTGGAACTGAGGGAGACGGGCCACGCTCACTCAGGTGGTTTATCTCTGAGGACTGAGGGGGGCGGGGCCAGAGGCCTCTCCCTGGAGAAGGAGGTGGGTGAAGAGGACAGGTGGAGGCCTCTCCCTGAGACGTCTACATGAGCGCACATGTGTCGAGGGAGGCTGGGTCCTCCTTGCTGTCCAGCCCGTTCCCCACACCTGTTAGACGCTGTCATTCTGTCTTTAGCATTGCCCACCATAGTGTGGTGTGGTGTTTGGTTCCGGCTCAATCGCTCTCCTCATATCTCTGGCACATCCGTTGCTGTTGCCTGCTGGCACTTGGATTGCATGGCCCAGTACGCCTCGTTCTGCATCATTCTCTCGCCCAAACTCCCCTGGAATACACACCGGGTGAATGTATATATCTTTCTCTTCTCTGCTCCCTGAGTCCAAGAGGAGGGAAGAGTTTCTTATCTCTGGCCTTATCTGCCTCCAGCCCAGCCATTACGTGGCTTATCTAAAGGCCTGAGAAGTGGGGCCCCTGGCCCTACCCAGCTCTCCACTTCTTTCATTTCCCTTCCATAGGCTTTCCTGAGACGCAGCACCTGTGCAGGGATCTTTCAGAGGGGATTCTCAGGACCGCCATTCCTGGTGAGCAGCTAAGGTGAGTGGCCCCTGGGATGAGCCTGTGGGTTCTGGGCACTGCCTTTCCGGGCACCCAGAAGAATTCCCAGGCTGGGAGTGAGCTAAGAGCTGGCCACCATGATGAGGGCAGGGATGGAGAAGCGAGCATGGGTGAATAAGGTGCCTGGGCCAGCCAGAAGGGACATAGGGGCAGGTGGCCAGAGGTAGGATGGGGAGGTGGAGTCTAGAAAACTTGTGAGGGGAGTCCTGGCCCCAGGAGGGAAGCAGAGGAGCCTGAAGGAAGGGAAACAGATCTCAAGAGGAAGGAGTTGCAGAGTTGACAGAAGGGGAGAGAGAGAGAAGGATTTGGCAGGGCACCTGGGTGGCTCAGTTGGTTAAGCATCTAACTCTTGATACCGGCTCAGGTCATGATCTCAGGGTTGTGAGATGGAGCCCCTTGTCAGGCTCTGCACTCAGCGGGGAGTCTGCTTGAGATTTTCCTTCTCCCCTGCCCCTCCCCCACTCATTCAAATAAATAAAGCAATCTTAAGATAAAAAAGGATTTGGAAGTAAGAGCACCTGAAGGGTCCACTGTGGTGGGGACAAAGAACTGCTGCTGAGTAGAAACAGGGAAGGACCAGCTGTGTGTATCAAGCTGGACTGGTAATGGGTCTATGAAGGGTTCTGCAGGGCAGCAAGAGAATATAGGGGCCAATTTTAGACCGGAGTGGGTAGAGGGGAGTGGAGGGGGGAAGATGCCCCAGGTGGGGTTTTGGGATCCATTTTATTTTACCAAGAGTAAGGGGTCCCTTCAGAGGGTGACCAGTAACTGAAGAGACAGGACCTGGGGGTGGGAGGCTATGCAGGGCACCCACCCCCAAACCACTCTTACACTCCATTCTTTCTCTCTTCTTTCTTTCTGGGGCCAATTTACTGCTGTCTCATTGGGAAATGGTTGGTAAGAGCACCCATCCCACTGCCTTGCAGAATACAGCAAGGGAGGGAGGCCCAGGAGTCAGAGCCAAGGGAGGAAATAATCATTGGGGTTGGCAATGTGAGGTCCAGCAGCTGTGCCCCTCACCCCTTCATGAGCCCTCTGTTCGTCAACACTGGCAGGGCTCTGGCTGGAAGATGGTGGGCCTGCCTACTCCTCAGGCCCCTCTGAGCAAAGGGGCAACTCTGCTGTGGGAGATGCAGAACACAGGTCTCGCTCTCCTTTCCATTTGAGGTAATCACTGCTCCATCTTTCCTCCAGAAGGGTTCTATAAAGGACAGAGGAGAATCTAGCATGTGTGATAGTCACCTTCCTTAGTATGTAGTGACCACCTCACCTTCTAGGAACAGGAAAGGCAGATAATTCCAAGTCTGATTATTCTATAACTTTTGGATCCTCGTTGACCCCAGCCTGCCAAAGGTAGATTTAAACATTTGAACCAATACTCCCCTCCCCCAAACAAATTGGGTTCTTTTTCTCCAGCTCAGGCACAATGTCTAGCATATTTGAGGAAATCACAAGAGTTGTAGTCCAAGAGATGGATACTGGAGGGGATATGATTGCTATCAGAAGCATCCTTCACGTTGACAGATTTCACTGCTGCTCTCTGGTGAGGGGGAGGAGAAATTTCTGGGGACATCAGTACCACAGGACAGACCTCATCCTGGAGGACACACTGGAGAGAGGGGAGGGTGAAGAGCTGTTTGAGAAGCTGGATTCTGGGCCCCAAGGTCAGTGTGAGGGGTTAAGAGATGGCCAGCTAGGAGACTTTGTCCACTCCTGCTCTACCACCCTGTCAACTCCCCATTGCCAGCAACCATGGCAGCCAGTCAACAAAGAATTTATATGTCCTAGAACCTGTATGCATGTTCATACACCTCAGTTTGAGAAATGCACAAAAGATGTTAACTGGAGTTTAAATAAAAACTTTTCAAAAAAATGCACAAAAGAGCTGCATGGGGAAGTGGAAATAATCCCCCCCCCCCCTTTGACTGATTTATTCAGCAGAAAACACAAGGTCATACACCAAAGGCAGTAACTATAGAAGCCCTGAACCCATGTTAGGGCACAGAGCAGAGACATGTCATAATTTACTAGAAGGTGTAATCGGACTCCAGAGCCTGGATTTCTTCGATTTCTTCCAGTTCCTCTCCTGCCTCCTGGTCTTTGCACCTGCTGTTCCTTCTGCTGGGAATACTCTTTCCCCTACCTACCTACCTACCTACCTACCTACCTACCTACCTACTTATTTATTTATTTATTTATTTATTTATTTATTTATTTATTTATTTATTGTGTATTTTTTTATTGGAGTTTGATTTGCCAACATATAGTGTAATACCCAGTGCTCATCCCGTCAAGTGCCCCACTCAGTGCCCATCACCCAGTCACCCCATCCCCCCGCCCACCTCCCCTTCCACCGCCCCTTGTTCGATTCCCAGAGTTAGGAGTCTCTCATGTTCTGTCTCCCTCTCTGATATTTTCACTCATTTTCTCTCCTTTCCCCTTTAATCCCTTTCACTATTTTTTATATTCCCCAAATGAATGAGACCATATAATGTTTGTCCTTCTCCAACTGACTTATTTCACTCAGCATAATACCCTCTAGTTCCATCCACATAGAAGCAAATGGTGGGTATTTGTCGTTTCTAATGGCTGAGGAATATTCCATTGTATACATAGACCGCATCTTCTTTATCCATTCATCTTTCGATGGACACCAAGGCTCCTTCCACAGTTTGGCTATTGTGGACATTGCTGCTAGAAACATCGGGGTGCAGGTGTCCCGACGTTTCACTGCATCTGTATCTTTGGGGTAAATCCCCAGCCGTGTAATTGCTGGGTGGAAATTATTCCTAAATTGTCTTCCCCATGTTTTCCATTTATAAATAATTCACTTTTAAGTTAGCTGAGGTCTTCTGGTGTGTTTGTATGTTTATCATTGAGATGAATAAATAAATGGAGGCAGTTTGCTTAGTGGTTAAGAAAGGACACAGGTGGGCAGCCTGGGTGGCTCAGTGGTTTAGCACCACCTTCAGCCCAGGGCCTGATCCTGGAGACCAGGGATCGAGTCCCACATCCGGCTCCCTGCATGGAGCCTGCTTCTCCCTCTGCCTGTGTCTCTGCCTCTCTCTCTCTCTGTGTGTCTCATGAATAAATAAATAAAATTTTTAAGAAAAAGAAAGGACACAGGCCTTTCAGCTGAGAGCTGAGGGTACTTGGTTTCTAGCCTGGTTCTGCCTCTTACCAGCTGGGTGACCGCTGGACAAGTTGCTTTCTTCCTTTAAGTCTGTTTCCTCATCCGTCAACTTGAGAAGACTGTTGCAAAAACCAAATGAGATAAATGAGGTAAATCATTGATTACAGTGGCTGTGCAGAAGGAACATTCAACCAAAGTTCAGCCTCGCCATTCCACTGCTGGCTCTTATCCCTCATGTTCCCCAGAGATCATGACTGAGTAGGTGACCAGAACTCTCTAAAGGCTTGAGGGACTTATAGAGGAGTCTATTCCATTTCTCTGCCTTCAAACGCAGGTTTTTGTATTTCAGAAGCCCCAGGGTAAATGTTGTTGAACCCTCACTGAGAGACTTCTTTCAGTGTCTTACACCTCAGGGTGGGGACTTTTCTGGCTCATACATCTCCACTATGGCCCATCTGGACTTCACCAAAAGATGGAAAAGAATCCAGACAGTACCACTGTACAGTTTTAGAGCACCTGCCGTGTGCCAGACACTGCCATTATGTGACCAAGAGCAGGGCCCAGATTACTTGGAGGTGGTGGGCCTTTCCACAAGTGAAGTTTTGTTAAGCAAGCAGGGGGCTTCAGGCAAATTTCAAGATTATCATTTTTCAAAGACTCTGAGTCAATTCTCTGAAAAGCAACTTGCCAAGAGGCAATTTACTAAAAGCTGGTTCTCAAAAAAGTTTGCTAAATGACCAGTTCATTGAAAACAAAACAAAATAAAAACCCTTTAAACTAGGCCTAGGATATTTTGCCATGATCATATTACTCCCCAGGGACAGGAGAAAGCATTAAGTACAGAAAAATATTGACTAAGTCCGTTAACTTCCTTTAAGGGAAAGGCTATTTGCATAAAAAATTCAGAGGCAGAGGTGAAACCAAACTTAAAAAAAAAAAAATCCTTACAAATGAAATGGATTGGTAATTCGAATTGATTTTCAGCAATTTGGCCTGCTTCATTTTCAAATGGGTTATTTATTTTTTAACTATATGGTGCTGATGGTATGGTTAAAGTGTATGTAGGGTTTTGTTTTCTGTTAACTAAAGTCTACATACTTTGTTTTTGTTTTTTTTTTTCACATACTTTGATTATCTTGGTGCTTACCTAATATCTTTCCTCTGTTCCAAGATTTTTTTAAATTATTCTTTTTTTTTTTAAGATTTATCTATTTATTCATGATAGACACAGAGGGAGAGAGAGAGAGAGAGAGAGAGAGAGAGAGAGATTGAGGCAGAGACACAGGCAGAGGGAGAAGCAGGCTCCATGCCAGGAGCCCGACACGGGGGATCCTGGGACTCCAGGATCGCGCCCTGGGCCAAAGACAGGCGCCAAACAGCTGAGCCACCCAGGGATTCCCTGTTCCAAGATTTCATACAGGATACCACCCTACCTCTAGTTATCATAGATCCTGAGGCTTCTCTTGGCTCTGAGAGTTTCTCAGACTTTCCTTATTTTTGATGACCTTGACAATTTGAGGAGTCAGGCATATTGTAGGATGCTTGTCTATTGGAATTTGCTCAATGTTTTCTACTCCTGGCTAGACCGAAGTAATGGGTTTTGGAGAGGGAGACCATAGAGGTAAAGTGCCATTCTCACTGCATCATAGCAAGAGTATGTGCTATCAACATGACTTATCCGTGTTGATGTTGACCTTGGTCACCTGACATGGTGTTTGTCCGGTTTCTCTGCTGTGAAGTTAGTCTTTTTTTCTCCTTCTCCACATGATACTGTTTTTGTGCATAAGGTTTCATTTTTCTTTTCTCTTGGACAAAGTATATGCAAACTTTTATACTGCCCAAGAAACAAATGGGCTGAGGACATCAGTGTCACACATAACAGGACTGATGTGAAGCACTATTTCTGGTTCCATCACACTTCCACCAATTCCAAAATGCATTTTTTTCTCTGGAGTTCCAGCCCTGCCCACCCCCACCTCCCCTTACTCAACACCAAGCAGTAGAAGCTCTGCCTCCTATGTAAGTTCACATCTGGGAGGTCTGAGAGAAAGGCACTTGGCCTGGCAGCACTTCCACACCTGTTCCACTAACCCCAGCCCAGTAGCTGACTTGGAATCTGGGTTCTCATGAAAGCGCCCAGGCTGGGCAGAGTCCACACAGATGGGTAACTTTCCAGAATTGCTTTACTTTGTACTTGCATAGCTCATAGAAATGCCGGAGACAGAACTCTGCTTCATTCTTATTTCCCAATTGGCAGGGGCTCCTAATTCTGTTTTTTTTTTTTTTTTTTTTTTTAAGATTTTATTTATTTATTCATGAGAGGGAGAGAGAGAGGCAGAGACACAGGCAGAGGGAGAAGCAGGCTCTATGCAGGGAACCCGATGTGGGACTCGATCCCGGGTCTCTGGAACCACACCCTGGGCCAAAGGTGGAGCTAAACCACTGAGCCACCTGGGCTGCCCCTTAATTCTTTTTTTTTTTTTTTTTTTAAGATTTTATTTTTATTTATTCATGAGAGACACACAGAGAGAGAAGCAGGCTCCATGCAGGGAGCCTGATGTGGGACTGAATTCCGGATCCTGAGATCATGCCCTGAGCCAAAAGCAGACGTCCAACCACTGAGCCACCCAGGCATCCCTTGTTTTTTTTTTTTTTTTTTTTTTTAAATATTTTATGCCCCTTAATTCTTTTTTTTTGCCCCTTAATTCTTTTTTTTATTTTTTTTTATTTTTTTTTATTTTATTTTTTTTGCCCCTTAATTCTTAAGCTTCACTTTTCCTTGTCTCATTTCTGCCTCTCAAATAGTTAAATAGGACTAGCTCACATTTATTGAGCATTTAGTATGTATGGGAGGCATTTTGCTAATCAATGCTTAACTGCATTGTTTTATTTCATTTCTTCAAGTGCAGAAAGTTCTCCTATGGATGAGGAAACAGATCTGAAGAGGTTAAATGACTTATCCAAAGTCATTTTGTAAGAAGGTGACAGAATGGGTTTACACCCAGGATTATGTTGACCCTGTAATGACTCCTGGTGACCACAGTGTTTCCTGGGAGCCACAGCTGGAGGACCTCCTCAGAAGGAAAGGGGATCATGGAGGGGAGCCCAGGATAGGGCTGCTCCAGGGAGGGTATTCTGGAGAGAGATCTTTTGGATCTTTACCCTTTTCTTTCCAGAGAACTCCAAAGGCTGAAGTTCCAAGTTCTGGACACAGGAGACTCAAAGGGAATGTTGACGGTGAAATTACCCAAAGAAGTAACAATTGCAAGAGCCCTCCACAAGTCCCACAAGCAGAAAGTCCAGATGTTGGAGACTCATATACCCCAGCAATATCTGGATTTCCTTGAGCTCAGGGAGGCTGGAGTTGGGCAGCGTGGTGGGGGGGAACACCCATTTTGGGCACCAAGGGCATCTGAGGTGGAGGTGTCCTAGCTGTGCAACCCCTTATGCCCTACTCCCAACACTCCCCAAGCCTGCTCCTCACTTAAGCCTGCCCTCCACTTCCCCCTTTAGGAAGGCTTCTCATTCTTCCTGGTCAGCCTCCAGGAAACCTTCTTATACCCCCAACTCACATTCCTGCTACCCTCCAGGGTGATTGATTCCTCTGACTTGGACCAGAACATGCATGCTTGTTTCAAGAGGCCACTCTCCTTTGTTCTCCTACAGAGTTGTCCAGATATGTGTTCTGTGCAGTTTCACTCTGCAAGCCATGCCCCCTTACTCTGTGGACTAGTAACAGCTGGTGACCCAGCAGGACTGGCTTTACTAACCTCTCTGTGTTTAGCCCCAAACAGTAGGTGCTCAGTAAGACGGCCAAAGTGAAGTGCAGTGAAATCAAAGCACCCCTGCACAGAACATTTCCTGTACAGAAAGTGCCACTCCCTCACCCCCCCAAGGGTGGTGCTGACCAAGTACCACAGAGGTTCTGATGGCTGGGGGCATGGTGTTTCCAAGGGACTTACAGGGACAAAACCACCCTTCCCCCTCAGCGGATATTTTGTTGGTGGCGTGGCTGTTTTCTTTCCCAGCTGAGGTTGTCAGAAAATGTGGAGCAACTTAGGGAAGGGGACTCAATGTTGCTCCTGGACTAGCCTTCCTTGAGTGTGGTGATACCTTTTGTTTTCCTTTTTTAATTAAAAAGTGAAAAGCTTACACTGAAATTTTACTGGTCCTTTGAACTAACCCTCCCTACCATAGAGTTTTAATGAGGGAGCTCAGTTTTTTTCTAGAATGCCTGTTGTTTCTAGAATGAGGCTCTGTGGTATGTGTATATAGAGTTGGGAGGGGAGGGTATTAGGTAGAGGGAGGTTAGCAGAAGCAAGGATGTAGGTCTTCTTTGAGGGTCCTTTGGTTGCACATACTAGAAGTTCCATCAGCCTATGTTTAGTCACAAAATGCATTTCTTTATGGAATCAAAGATACCTTCTGGAGCTCAAGGCTGTGGACAATGTGGCCAGGTCCCAGGGACCAGTGTGTGGAGTTGGAGCCCCATCTCAGAGAAGTGGGTATTATGACCTGGTAAAATGCCTGTCTCAGTGCCATGGGAAGGGCCTATGGTTTGGACTCATACAGACTAGGGACTGAATACCAACTCTGTACTTATAGCTGGGTGACCTTGGACCATTCACAACTGTCTCTAGGCCTCAGTTTCCTTATGAGAAATGGGTGCAATTCTGCCTACATCATAAGCTTGTGGAGAGGGGGAAATGAAATGATCTGTGAAGTATCTCATGGTGCTGGCACACTGTAATCTTCCACAGATGCTAGTGAGTCCCCTTCCCACTTCCCACCTCCTTGCCCCCACAGTGGGTACAGTGAACTATGATGGAGTACATGTTCCTTGGTTTCCCAGCCTCAGAGACCCTTAATCTCAAACAGGAACTAGCTGATGGAGAAGGAGAAATGTCACTGGCAGGTGGGGCTCCTGGAATCTTCAGCTCTACTCCCCACCCCAACCCCCACTCCCTCTAGGAAGCTGAGGAAAAAACTACCTACTTTGTTGCAATCAATCTGGAGAATGAGAGCTGACCTGTGACAGAGACTCTGGAGATGGCAAGGAAGGAAACCCTGAAAAGTGAACAGCAGTGCACGTTGTGGGACTGGATTAATACTGGGTTAGGATCCTGGGAGTCAGGGCCTGAGAGAGAATAAGCCTTGGCCCACCTGCAGTAGGTCAGGGGGCGCCAGCCCAGACCCCAGGCTCTTCAGCTCTTATGTCAGACTTCCTGAGCAGTATAACTGCTCCTTGGCCTTCTCTTCTCACCCCAAGAACAAATGTGTGGCATTGCTAAGTCCCTTCCCTGCCTCTCTCCTGAGATGTCTTTTTCATTTGCTTTTTAGGCTTTCTCACGGTTCATAACTACATGGAGATTTTTTGCTTATTCTCTCTCCCTTTCTGAGAGACAGGAAGGCAGGAGCCATAGTGCCTGGAAGAAAAAGGGTCCCCAATAAGCATTTATTGAATCAACAGTGGAAACAACATGAGTTTTGTGGTCAGATGTGTGTTCATATTTCAGCTCTGCTACTGTTTTAGCTATGAAACTGGCTTATCTACTGATACTTAAAAAAATTTGTTTATTTGAGAAAGAGAGAGCAAGAGCACATGAGCAGGAGGAGGGGCAGAGGGAGAGGAGGAAGCAGACTCCCTGCCCAGCAGGGGACCCTGAGACCATGACTTGAGCTGAAGTCAGACTCTCATCCCATTGAGCCACCCAGGCACTCCTACTGATCTTTTTTGAGTCTCAGTAAAACGGAAATTGTTTGGGAGATCAAGCAAGATAACTACACAAAGTACCTACAGGTTAATCAATATGAAATCTTTTTTTTTCCTAACACCAAAGGTCAGTGACCAGCCCCCTAAGGGGGGCCCTGGACTATCAAGTAAAGCAACTCATCTTCCCCAATATAGGGAGAATGAGTAGGCAAGGCCTGGTAGGGGCAGGTTCAGCTAGGCTCTGTGTCAGCCTGGAGGGGCCCCAAGTGAGCCTGAAGGTGGGAGGAAAGTCTTGAGGAAGGGGAGGGTTCAGGGCTGGGAAGGAGAACTGAGGCTCCTTGCTCAGACATCCAGGATTTGCCCCACCATGGCACTAATCCTCCCCTAGCTAGAGATGTTAACTTCTAGCTCTTTCTTTCTTTCAAGAATTTACTTATTCATTTGACAGAGAGAGATAGAGCGCACAAGCAAGGGTAGTGGCAGGAAAAGGAAGAAGGAGAAGCAGGCTCCTTTCCCAAACAGGGCTCTGGGATCATGACCCAAGCTGAAGGCAGACATTTAACTGACTGAGCCACCCAGGCGCCCCTCCTCTTTTTGAGTTTGTGTTCATTTTTTGTTTTGGTGAAGGGCAGGGCATGAGGATTGGGGAGAAACATGAAAGAGGAACTTAACAGAGACAGAGAAGGACTTGTCTTTCTGAGAACTAGTTCTCTCTCTCTCTCTCTCTCTCTCTGGCACAAGTTTCTTGTTTCTTGGACAACGCAAAATCTTTTCCAGAAGATGAATTGGCTTCTAGGCCTTCTGTTCATCATTTCAGAATGGGCAAAGACGCTATTTTTAAAAAGATTTTATTTATTTATTCATGAGAGACACACAGAGAGAGGCAGAGACACAGGCAGAGAGAGAGAAGCAGGCTCCATGCAGGGAGCCTGATGTGGACTCAATCCTAGGATTCCAGGACCACGCCCTGGGCTAAAGGCAGGCACTAAACCGCTGTGCCATCCAGGGATCCCCATGGGATACTATTTTTTAAGACGATAGCAAATGGCCTGAAATTATAGGGTTCTTAGGGTTGAGAATGGAATAGGATGCACCCAAGGGTGGGAACTTTGGTATGGGTAGGCAAAAAACCCTGCTTGTTGGAGAAGCAGGTTGGATTGTATGTTGGCCTAGGGTTTTCAGGCTCTGACAATTTTGACTTGCTTTGTGCAGGTCAGTGTGCCGGGTCCTGGGGTCCCAAACCTTACTGAATGAAAGCTTAGAAGTGTAGGAAGCATGATTGAATTACATGTCCAGTTCTCACATGATAGCACTGGCTGGGAAAAGATCACTAGAACTGGGGGTCAGAGGGTTTCAGGGTCTAGTTGTGGCTCTGCTACTCATTAGCCCTGTAGCCTCCTGAGCCACGGTTATCCTGACTTTAACCTGAGTGGATTAGAGGATCCCTGTGATTCTGAATGTGGCTTCATCTGGAATTTCACAGTCTTCCCCTGGATCCCAAAGGAGTTGTACTGCTTAGGAGGCCATGGAAACGGGTAGAGAGAGGTCTAGATGTGGTAGAAAATTCAAGAAACTCCCAGAAGCTGTAGAAGTGGCTGATTCAGACCTGGTAAGGTCTTGAGTGAATCTCTGTCTTTTAAAGTGCCTTAACATCAGTGCCTGGGTGGCTCAGTTAGTTAAGCATCTGACTCTTGGTTTCAGCTCAGGTCATGATCTCAGCGTCGTAAGATTGAGCCCCATGTTGGGCTCCATGCTCGGCTCAGAGTCTGCTTAGGACTCTCTCTTCCTTCTCCCTTTGACTTGCCACATTCTCTCTCTCTAAAATAAAATAATCTTTAAAGTGCCATAACGGAGGATGCAGGAGATAGATTCCAGTCCCTGCTCTGCCCAAATCTGCTGAGTGACTGAGGGCATGTTATATCCTCTTTTGGTTTCTGTTTCTTCTTCAGTCATCTAGGCATAATCCTGTGATCGTCTGTGTCTGAAGATGTGGGGAGGGGTCTGTATGTATAGTGCTTTGTCACTTACATACAGTGATGAGGATGCAGGCTCGCTGGCATGGGCAGTGGGTCCAGGAATGAAAACTCCCACCACTGGGAAGAGAACATACAGGGGGCTGGAGATGACCCAAAGACTCTCTGTAATTATTTTTCCTTTCTTTCCAGAGGAAGGTGGTGGTTCATCTTGCTTAGGTAAGGATGGAAGCCTGCTGTGTTCAGTGTGGCTGCACCCTCACCCTTGAGTCCTCTGGCCTCAAGAACTGCAGCTCAGGTGAGAGAGCTGAGTATGTCGTGTGGTGGTGAGGTTGGGGAGAGAAGGGTAGGGCACCGCCCAAGGCAGGCTTCAACTGGAGTCTAGAGGTTCCATCTGTCTCCTTAAACATAGTGGTTTTCATGGGTTATGGGTAGATAACCCCTGGGATTACATATAACCTGGGAACTTTAAAACTAGTGATGCCTGAGTCCCACCTCCAGAAATTCTGATTTAACTGATCTGAGGGTGCATCCTGGGGCATTAGGAATTTAATCATTTCCCAGGTGATTCTCATGCACAAAGTTGAGAACCACTGCTCTAACTTCCTCTAAATCCTCCCTACTCCTAATGTGGTTCAGAGACTGCACTTTGAATGGCAAGGACTAAGTAAGTTTTGATTTCTTGGAGGTGAAGAAGAATTTGGGGTTGGTACTAGACTGGGGGTGAGCTGGGAAAATGGAGGTAAGGTTAGCAGGAGACAATGATGATGGATGTCTGGGAAGAAAGATGCTTTAACAGGAAAGATTAGAAGAAGGGAAGAGACAGAGAAGTGGTCTCACAAAGAGTCAGGTCTACAGGGGCCTTGGTAATAATGGAGCTTGTTGGCTGGGTAGGTTGAGTTCGTTCGTTCTTTCTTTCTTTCTTTCTTTCTTTCTTTCTTTCTTTCTTTCTTTCTTTCTTTGACTTTTACTTATTTGAGAGAGAGAGAGAACAAACAGGGGGTGGGGCAAAGGGAGAGGGAGAAGCAGACTCCCTACTGAGCAGGAAGCCTGATGTGTGTCTTGACCCTAGGACCTTAGGATCCTGACCTGAGGTGAAGGCAGCCACTTATCCAACTGAGCCACCCAGGCACCCCAAGGGTAGGTCAAGTTCTTACTGCTGTCTCTACAGGGAAGTCCTTGAGTTTGCAGGATTTCAGAAACATGAAGGAGAAGGAGTAGGACTCAGTAAGAGGCCTCTAGGATCTGACTGAGGAGGAACAAAAACATGTGCTAAGCTGCCTCATTAAGTGCCTCAATGGATGGGCAGCTACAGGATCTAGAAAAAGAGTAGGAGACACAAGAAAGAATTAGAGCAGAGAGAGACATGAGTCAGTAGAGACGCAGTTGCCACACTGAAGACAATCTGCTACAGTGGGACTGGTGCTCACCTCCCCCATCTCCTGGCACTAGGTGTCTGAGGTCCTAATCTCTGGTGACCTACAGATGCAGGTCTTCTCATAAGCAGTCTTTTTTAATGCTGCTGAGTTCTTGGTAAAGACACATATAGAATCCATTCTGGATATCCTGGATAACTTGATTGGTGAGGAGGGATGTTGGCTGTACGCTGGTGTGGAGCAATTGCTGAGCAGAGGGGTCCGTGCAATTGAAATCCTAGGAGGAAGGGGGCACACGTTGACTTTTATATTTTGTGCAGGATAGACCTTCACATTCTAGAACCTTGCCATTTTCCCCAGGCTAGGGATTGGGGGATGCCTCCTCTTACCCCCTGGCACAGTCTGACCTCCTGCAGGCCAAAAGGGAAGAGTCACAGCAAGAGCCCATTTGGAATAACCTGTCTCTCATTGCCAGGGACTCTCTGGAACCTCCTTCTGATGCTTGTCCCAGGTCTGATGAGACACTGAAGCCCTGTCCCACTATGTGCTTCTCCTCTCTGCCAGCCACCCTCTTCACCCTCTGAGAACTGTCTGAGGAGCAGTGTCTTATGGCTAAGGCCCCAGAGAAGGGGACCCTGCCCCTGTTGAAGGACCAGGTAAGACAGCCTGGGCTGAGGTCCGGGGTCATAGTAGAAGTGAATGCTCATGCTCTCAAGGGACTCAGAAGTCCCAGGGTACAGTCCTTCCTACTTCATAGTTCTCTGTCAGCTCACATCCATTCAGCTGGTGTGTGTGGCAATTCCCTGGAACACTTGGGTTTCCAAGACAACTTGGGGTGGGCTTTTTAGACTCTGTTGCTAGTCTATGGGCAAGACAGGCAGGCAGAAAACTGTTAGTCCCAGGATGGCAGTGCCACACTGATTAGCAGTGCCTGTCACTATGTTGAGAGAGTATGAGACTCTCCAGGCTCTGCAGGAAAAAGTGCTATGATGAATTACTATTTCTGGGATGGCCCAGGGTTAGAGGGGTGGCCAAGTATTTGCCATTTCTAGTATTTTTCCTTGTTCCTAGCTTTACCTTCTGGTGTATTTCCTTACAGGTGGAATCTGTCCTGGAGCAGATTTGCAGTGAGCAGCCTCAAGCTGTGGGCTGTGACCCTGACGTATGACTTCTCTGCCTTCTGTGTTGCTTTCTTCATCTTGCTGCAGCTGGGTGAGAAGCTGACCTTGGTGTGTTCCTAACTATATGTTAGCCCTCGAACCATTCTCCCCTCAAGCCTCTGGGTGCTCCCCTCCCAGGTCATCCCTGTCTTCCGACTCCCAATCATCAGAACAGCGTCTTTATGACAAAAGATTTCCTTTCTCTGTTCTTTGATACATTGCATTCCCTACATGATAATGTCCAAAAGATCAGCCTGGATTGTATGCACGGGCTTCTGATTAAAAGTGGCAGATTGGTCATATTAATTTTCTCTTGCTCTTGAAACCTCACTAAATAAAGCGATAGAAAAGATGTAAACCCACAATGATAAAGAGAATGAGGCAGCAGATAAGAGATTCTGACACATCTTTGGAAACTAGAAGGTAATTAGAGGCGTTCAAGTCGGGACGTGTGGGCCTGAGGGGAGGACACTGCTGTTCTCTCATCATGAACCTGTTCTCTGTAGTATTTCTTAAGACAAGGTAATTCAAAGTAAGAGAAATACATGATTGTTGTAAAGCATTTCAAATATTTTTCAAAGCCAAAGGTGATCTCCCTTTCTTCCTCTAATATAACCACTGTTAACATTTTGGGGGTATGTTAACAGTCTTCCTATGAAGCAGTATCTAAAATGGTAATTTAAATATGAAGCTAGGATGATGTAAAAAATTTGCTTCTATCTTTGGTTCTAGAGTTGTTTTTTTCTTTTAAATTGGTAAAAATATTATAAGTAACAGGAATTCTCATAAATGCTGTTGGGAGTGAACTGCTTTAGAAAATTGTTTGACAGTATCTACTAAAGCTAAACACATGCCTATGAGCCAGCCACTACACTCCCTAGGCACATACCCAAGATAAAGGAGTGCATGTCTCCACCAAAAGACATGCATATACAAAAACATGAAAAGCCTCAAGCTGAACACTACTCAAATGTCTAATAACTTTAGGATGGATGCATATATTGTGGCATATTTATGCAAGAAAAGAAAGCAAATTGCTGCTACACATTACAATATGGATGGCTTACACAGACATGGTGTTGAGCAAATGAAGCCAGTCACAAAAGAACATATTTATGTTTGGTCATCTGAGAAGCAGGTGCCAAAATAGAATTAGATGTGCTAAAGTTTTATTAAGGGAAGAGCCTGTGAAAAATAAAGGGAGAGGGAGCAGGAATGGCAAGTCTTCAATGCCGGTCTAAAACCTGTGAAAGGAGAAGAGGGAATGATTGAATAGGAAGTCTCAGATTGCAGGGGCACTTTCAAGAGTCTCAGCCAAGTTGACCTGAGCAATGGTGGTCTACAGGAAGAGTCCACATCAGGCAGGAATGGCCAGGCTCTAGTATCCACCCCCCATACTCAGCCTTGGGCTGGAAGCAGCCCAGGGAAGCTTGATCTCAGGAGGTAGATTTATAAGGCAGTAGGGAGAGGTTCTTAGTCAACTGTGCTTCCTGCAGCAGGTTTTCCTAAGGAAAATCCTCCATGGCTACCACAATACTGTGTGATTCTGTTATATGAGGCTCAAGAACAGGGAAAATTAAGCAATGGTGATAGAACTCTGAATAGTGGTTATCTTAGTGGGAATAGTCTTAACTAAGAAGAGTCATGAGGGAATCTTCTGGGGTGCTGGAAATATATAAAGATTCATTGTGCTAACATTTAAGATCAGTATACTTTATATATATTTTTATTTTTTAAGGATTTTGTTTATTCAGAGAGAGAGAGAGACAGAGACAGAGACACAGGCAGAGGGAGAAGCAGGCTCCATACAGGAAGCCTGACGTGGGACTTGATCCCAGGTCTCCAGGATCACACCCCAGGCTGCAGGAAGCGCCAAACCGCTGCGCCACCGGGGCTGCCCTACATATATTTTTTAAATATTTAATTTATTTATTTGAGAGAGAGAGAGAGAAAGTGAGACACAGGAACAGAGGGGGAAGGGCAGAGGGAGAGAAAGAAGCCAACTCACTGCTGAGCAGGGGGCTTGAAGCTATGAGGGTCTCAATCCCAGGACTCTGGGATCATGAACTGAGCCTAAGTCAGATGCTGAACTGACTGAGCCACCCACGTGCTCCCTTAATACATACTCTAGTTGAGTTCTTTTTTTCCTCCAGAAACCTTTGGGTTAAATGTATATGTCAGAAAAATGCACAGTGGCTTTGGGCATTCCCTGGCACACTCCATGCGGCCAACGGCACATCAGTGCACCTCTATTTACTATATTTTGCTATATTATACATTAATAAAAAAGTTTTTTAAAAAAGTACATAGTGCATAATTCCATGTAAATTAAGTGAAAACCGGGATCCCTGGGTGGCTCAGCGGTTTAGCGCCTGCCTTTGGCCCAGGGCGTAATCCTGGAGTCCCAGGATTGAGTCCCACATCAGGCTTTCTGTGTGGAGCCTGCTTCTCCCTCTGCCTGTGTCTCTGCCTCTCTTTCTCTGTGTCTCTCATGAATGAATAAATAAAATCTTTAAAAAAATTAAGTTAAAACCAAGCAAAACTAAATGATAGTGGTAAAAGTCAGAACAGTAGGGGCATGAGGGAATCTTCTGGGGCAGCTGGAAATATTTTATAACTTGATCAGTATAGTGATTATGTGATGTTTACAAGTATACAGATTTATTAAGGCATATATTTAAGATCTGAGCACTTTGTTTTTAACTTCACTTTACCGTAATTTTTTACCTCAATAAAAATTTTAATTTAAAAACATACATACACATGGAAATATACTTGAACAAAACAGAATAATATAAAAAATAAAAATTTCCTCTCAAATCCCTTTACCCTATAACATAGTCCCACTCTCTTTAGACAGTCACTGATTTAATTTTTGTTTGTTATCGTTACAACTAAAAATTATATTCTTATATTTGTTTTTGAGTTGTTAATTTTAGATAGTATTTACTGACTTCTCAGTACTAAGGATGAATATTGGGAAAACCAGACATTGAATAAGTAGTACAAAGTAGGAAGACTATTATTTAAAAAATGCAGGGTACTTATGAAAGTGTTTAGTGAAAGACAATAGGGTTACCTCTGACATTGTCCCCTTCTGTCTTCCTTAAATTCTGATTCCGGCCACACCAAACTATTGGCCTTTTATTTGAACGTGCCATCTACTTGTACAATGACTTGCTTATTTATTTATTTGTTTGTTTGTTTATTTGTTTTTATCTTTTTTAAAAATATTTTATTTATTTATTCATAGAGACGCACAGAGAGAGAGAGAGGCAGAGGGAGAAGCAGGCTCCATGCAGGAAGCCCGACGTGGGACTTGATCCTGGGTCTCCAAGATCACACCCCAGGCTGCAGGCGGTGCCAGGCGCCAAACTGCTGCGCCACCAGGGCTGCCCTGTTTGTTTTTATCTTTGAAAATATTTTTTAAGTTTTTATTTATTTATTTATTTATTTTTAATTTTTTTTTTCATTTATTTATGATAGTCACACAGAGAGAGAGAGAGAGAGAGAGAGAGAGAGGCAGAGACACAGGCAGAGGGAGAAGCAGGCTCCATGCACTGGGAGCCCGACGTGGGATTCGATCCTGGGTCTCCAGGATCGCGCCCTGGGCCAAAGGCAGGCGCCAAACCGCTGTGCCACCCAGGGATCCCAGTTTTTATTTATTTATTTAAGTAATCTCTGTACCAAATGTGGGGCTCAAATTCATGACCCCAAGATCAAAAGTTGCATGCTCTGCCAACTAAGCCAGCCAGGCACCCCTATAATGACATATGTTTTAAAAATACAGGTTTCACTCTCCCTCTGCGTGCATTACCTTTCCTCACCTTATCCATCCTTTAAGCTACAGTTCAAATATCTCTTCTTCAGTAATCATCCCAGTTACCCAAAGAATTGGGTTACTTCTTCTGTATGGCCTGTAACACACTGAATACATCTCTATTATGGCATTTATCATACTGTACTGAAATTATTAGTACATATGTCTGCTTCACTAATGTGAAATTTCTGGAGAACAGGGTTTAAATCTAGCTTTCCGGGATCCCTGGGTGGCGCAGTGGTTTGGCGCCTGCCTTTGGCCCAGGGCGCGATCCTGGAGACCCAGGATCGAATCCACGTCGGGCTCCCGGTGCATGGAGCCTGCTTCTCCCTCTGCCTATGTCTCTGCCTCTCTCTCTCTCTCTGTGACTATCATAAAAATAAAAAAAAAAAATCTAGCTTTCCTTTGCTAAGGCTCCATAAACAATCGCTTTCTTCAGAAATGCCTTTGAGTTGGGGGAAGTTTGGGAGACATATCCAGAATTTCATAAGGCTGGCTCAACCTCAGAACTACCAATTGTCTCTAAGAAATTTTGTTCTAACCTCTCAGAGTCTCAGCAAGGGACTACTTGTCTAAGGGAGGTTAAACTGACCCAGAACTTGAGGTTCATATTTAATTTGCTGATTTCCCTTATCTCACATTCCTGATTCCAATGTAAAGTTCAATACATT
Source organism: Canis lupus familiaris (assembly GCF_011100685.1). NCBI lineage: Eukaryota > Metazoa > Chordata > Mammalia > Carnivora > Canidae > Canis > Canis lupus. Next base: position 22,570,418 of record NC_049230.1, read on the forward strand.
AACTGCATGTATCTGTAAGAAATTTCCTGTTCCAGCAGCTCAAACTGGGATAGAGATGGCTTTGAAATGGGGGCGGTTGGGATAGTCATTATTTGAGCTTGGAGAGATGTAGAAGATTCCACTAACTCTTACTCATTTTTCAGAACTCTTAGCTCACAAGCAATACCCATCTCTGATAGTTTCTTTATCTCTCCAGTCTAGTTAGAGATTTCTAAACACATTGTGTTTATCCTTTTTGGGAAGGAAACCCTTTTGGAGAAATGCTAGTTAAGCCGCCTGGGGGTAGATATGATCCTATGGAGTTGGGTGTCTTGGATAAGGGGGAAAACTACTTTGTAGGAAACAAATCAAGGAATTTATTGATTTTGCTCCTAAGATAGAGGAGAGGGACAGTGGAAGGAGAGAGAATGAAGGGAGAGAAGCACAAGCAAGAGAGAGAGAGGCTGAAACTAGGTGAGGTAGTAAAAACTTCTAGATATGAGATAGGTGAAGAACATTCAAGAATGGTGATACCAAACATGTTTCTGGAGAGCAAGGTTTAAATCTAATAAGCTGGATTATTTGCTCTAGGTCTCTCTTGGAAGACAATTTAAAATTCTGGATAAGATAATGTATTTTTTAAAGTTTTATTTATTTAAGTAATCTGTATATCCACTATAGGGTTTGACCTCATGACCCCAAGATCAAGAGTTGCATGATCTTCTACTTGAGCCACCCAGGTGCCTCTAGATAAGAAATTTAAAACCATTCATAAAAAGCATCAAATTGCTGACAAGAAGCTCAAGCCAAAATATAAGTAAAAAGGAGACCCAGGGAGATAAATAAAGTATCAGAACACTAATGAAATTTTGCCGCACATGAAGGGGACTGAGATTTGCAAATCCAGGCAAGCTGGGGCTTCAGTTTGGCCAAACTTGTGGATTAATAAATCTAGAAGTTAAGGCCAAGGACCCACCCAGGTGGGAAATCTAATTAAAGATCTTCCCGGGCAGCCCCGGTGGCGCAGCGGTTTAGCGCCACCTGCAGCCTAGGGCGTGATCCTGGAGACCCTGGATAGAGTCCCACGTCTGGCTCCCAGCATGGAGCCTGCCTCTCCCTCTGCCTATGTCTCTGTATCTCTGTCTCTATGAATAAATAACTTTTTTTAAAAAAGGAGATCTTCCTCATATTAAACTGGAATTTCAAAGGGTTACATCACTGAGGTAAAAGTGAATCATCAGGAAACCCATACTCTTGCCTCACCTGCAGGGGATATAGGGAAGACTTTGGTATTGAGTGGAGAAAAGGCTTGAAAAAAGAAAAAAGAAAAAAGTTCTGAAATATTCTGGCCATAGGCTTATGTTTTCAGAGAACTTAGCTTGGATTTGCATCATCTGGGTATTTCAGAGAATCTCAAATTGCAAACTTAGTTTGTGAGGGTCCAGGATTAGTTGTGTCCCTGGATGCCAGTCAGAAGTAAACACAAGTCTTTTCTGGAAGAAGTCATCTTAATTTCCACAAATAATTTTTTTAAGGACAATGAATAGTTCCCAGCAAAAAAATATCAAAGCATAGAAGGAGATGGCAAGAAGAAGCAGAAACAACAAACAGCAGACAGAGGCTTATAAAGATATTATTATTGGAATTTACTAGAGTAAATATATGCTCATTAATTTGAAGAAATTGTAAAATGAGCTTGATAATACCAATGGCAAGAAGAAACTATAAAAAAGTTACCTATCCTATTTGTAAAAGAACCAAATATAACTTTAGAAATGAGATATTTGATCCTACATTAAAAACAAGATAGGTAAAAACAACAACAACAACAACAACAACAAAACAAAAAACAAGATAGGTAAAAGAATATGTGGATGTGGGGAATCCCTGGGTGGCGCAGCGGTTTGGTGCCTGCCTTTGGCCCAGGGCGTGATCCTGGAGACCGGGGATCGAATCCCCATCGGGCTCCCAGTGCATGGAGTCTGCTTCTCCCTCTGCCTATGTCTCTGCCTCTCTCTCTTTCTCTCTCTGTGACTATCATAAATAAATAAAAATTTTAAAAAAAGAATATGTGGATGTAACTGAGGAGAAAGTGAAATTGAAATCAGAAAAATATACTCAAAATATAGAGACAAAAGATGGAAAATACAGAATGAGGTTGAGAGACATGGAGGATAGCATGACAGGGAATAAATATGTTTAATCAGTGTTCTAAAAGAAGAGGAAAATGAGATTAAGGCAAAGACAATATATGAAGAGATAATGGTTAAGAATTTTTGCAGAGCTAATGAAAGATATCAAGCCACAGATTCAAGAAGCTCAGTGAATAACAGCAGGATCCATAAAAAGAAATACACATCTAGACAAATCAGAATAAAATTGAAGAACAACAGCAAAGATAAAATGTTAAAAACAGCCAGAAAAAAAGATCTCTTACCTTCAAAGGAGTTATAGTTTAACTGAAACTGACTTTAATGGGATTCATTTGATGATGAAATTATATCTGTGTTGAAATAACTGCCAACCTAAAAATTTATACTTCATAAAACTATCTTTTAAGAATTACGGTAAATAAAGTTTTTAGACAAACAAAAATTGGGAGAGTTTTCCACTAGTATTTTCTCACTAAAGTAAATTCTTGCAAAAGATATTCCAAGTGAAAGGTCTGAGAAGTCATGAAGAAGTACATGAAGTAATGAAAAAGTAATGAAGAATAATTACAAAAACCTGGTAAATACATAGTTAAATCCAAATGAACAGTAATTGTGGGGTGTGGACCATGTTGACTCTTAATCTTGGGGTCATGAGTTCGAGCCCCATGTAGGGTGTAGAGATTACTTAAAAATAAATGAACACTAATTATATATATATAAAACAGGGCACTTGAGTAGCTCAATGGTTGAGTGTCTGCCTTTGGCTCAGGTCATGATCCCAGGGTCCTGGGATTGAGTCCTGCATCAGGACCCCCACAGGGAGCCTGCTTCTCCCTCTGCCTATGTCTCTGCCTCTCTCTCTGTGTCTCTCATTAATAAATACATAAATCTTTTAAAATGATAATAAAATGATAGTATCTTGTGGAGTTAAATAACATAATATCATAATGAATTTATTAAAAGGTTCTATTAAAATGTTACATTTTATCTGGGAAGAAAGAAAAGATATTGCTTAATTTTGGACTTTGATCATTTAGTATGCATGCTATAATTTTTAAGATAACTACTAGTAAAATAGAATCAAACCAGTGAAGGGAAGAAAAATATAATGATAAAAAAGCTATCAACAAAAATACAAGAAATGAATGAAAGAGAAACCCAGAACAGGTGAAACAAAAAACCCAAAAGAAAATGTGGAATGAAATCCAAATGTATTAGAAACTACATTACATGTACATGGGCTAAATGACCAGTAAAAATGCATATATTGTCAGAATGGATATATTTTATCTATTTGCTGTTTATGAAACATCTAAAACATAAGGATATAAAACATTAAAAATAAAAGGATAGAAATATATTGGATATGTAAATACTAATCAAAGGGAAGCAGGTGTGACTATATTAATATTAGGCAAAATAAACAAGGATTAAAGCACTATTAGTGGCAAAGAAAGTCACTCAATAATGATAAAAGTTCAATTTACCAGGAATATATAACAGTTTTGAATTGCTATACACATAATATAGCCTCAAAATATAGAAAGCAAACATTGACAGATCAGAAGACAAAATGATCAAATACACAACCACTTGCATTAGTAATTGATAGAATAAGCAGCTAAAAATATCAGTAAAAATATAGATGTGTTGAAACACATGATTAGCAAACTTAACAGACATATTAGAAAGGTGTACTCAATAATAACTGTAGAATGTATGCCTGACACATTTATAAACATTGTCCATAGGTTGAGCCATAAGTTTCAACATATTTTTAAAAATTGAAATCATACATATCATCTTCTCTGACCACAATAAAACAACCTGGAAATCAATAAGAAAACATTACTAAATATCATCATATCTTAGGAAAGTAATGCACACATTTATAAATAACTCATGAGTCAAGGGAGAAATCCTAATGAAAATTAGATATTTTGGGGGTTTAACAATAACAAAAATATGCATATCAAACTTGCATGATTAAGCTATATTTTAGAGGTAAAAATGTGTGTCACCTTAATTATTCATGTTAGAAAAGAAGAAAGACCAAAGGGGGGAAAATATCAAAGAGTTAAGTATCTATGTCAAGAAGCTAGAAAAAAAAGCTGGCAAAATAAAACCAAACAAATGAAAGGAAGGAAAATAAAGACAGAGCACAAGTTTATAAAATAGGAAACAAATAATAAAGAGGTTCAATGAAGACAGATATTGGATCTTTGAAATGGTTAATAAAATGGACATACCTCTGACAAGAGTGATAAAAGAAAAAAATAAGCACATACATAAAGTGGACAGTCATATAGATGCTGCAGGCATTGAAAAGATAAGGAAATATTAGGAACAACATTATACCAATAAATTTGAGACTTTATAATTTGCTAAAACTAAACTAAGAAGAAAGAGAAAATATGAAAAATCCTATAACCACAAAAGACATTATATCAATAGTAAAATATCTTCCTACAAAGAAAATCCTAAGCCCAATGGTTTCTCCAGTTAATTCAATTAAGCGTTCAAAAATAAATAGTTCCAATATAAATAAAGTCATCCAAGGAACAGAAAAAGAGGAAACACTTTCCAACCCATTTATAATGCTAGTAAAACCTAACTAGAACAAAAGAAACTAAAATGTAGGCCAGTTTTACCCATGAACTTACATGCAAAAATAAGAAAATAAAATAGCAAATCAAATCAAATAATTAAAAAAAGACAATACATTAGGATAAGTTTAGATTTATCTAGGATTTCAAGGTTGGTTTAACAATGAAAAATCAATTTATATCATTCACCACATTAACAGTTTAAGAAAGAAGAATAACATGATAATCTCAATAGATACAGAAAATACACTTGAGAAAAAGAAAATACACTTGATAAAATTCAATTTCCATTCATGATAAAAATTCCTAGACAACTGGGAATAGAAGGGAATTTTCTTAACCTGATAAACATATTATAAAATATCTGTAGTAAACATCATATTTAATGGTGAGATGTTATAAGCTTTCTTTCTGAGATGAGAAACAAGTAAAGGATGCCTGCTCTCACTGCCTCTCTATTTGACCCTATATAGCAGGTCTAGCAAGTACAGTAAGTAAAAAATATATACATATAAGGATTAAAAAAAAGAAAATAGCATTACTTTCAGGTGATCCAATGTATATATAGAAAGTCCAAAAGAGTCTACAGATAAATTATTAAAAAGTGAATAAGTCAATTTGCTAAAATCAATATACAGAAAGCAATCATATTCTTATACATTTATCAGCAACGAAAAATGAAATTTGGAAAAATACTCACTGTAATAGCATATATTCAAATTTAATTTCAAAATATGAAATACATAGGAATCTATCTAAAGGTCTGAAAGAGTTCTAACACATTAAATTTTAAAATCTTATTGAGAGACCTGAGGATACTTAAATAAGAGATACTATGTTGAAGGATTATAAGACACAATATTGTGAAAAGAAAATGTCAATTCTTCCCAAATTATAGATACAATACAATCCCAACAAAATTTCAATAGTTCTGTGTAAGTATATAACTTAAGTGGATTCTACAATTTATATAGAAGTGCAAAGGGACAAAAATAGCTATGATACTCTTAAAGAATGAGGTGAAAAAACTTGCTCTACCAGATATCAGGATGGATTATAAGAGCCATAATTTTAGTGTAGCATTAGAGCAGTGATAGACAAACAGAAGAAACTGCTGAGACATAGATTCTCATGCATAAATGGACACTTCATATATGAGAGAAGTATTACAGATTAGTGGGGAAAGGCTAGACTTTTCAATAAATGGTCCAGGGCAATTGGGTAAGCACATGGATAAAAAATGAAATTTGATCCCTACCACACAGCATATATAAAAATTAATTCCACATGGATTTTAGATCTAAATGTGAAAGGTAAAACTACACTTATTAACATTAAAAACTTATATTCACCAAAAGGTATCTTTTTTAAAAAATATTTTATTTATTCATGAGAGACACAGAGAGAGAGGGAGAAATAGTCTCCATGCAGGGAACTCGATGTGGGACTCGATCCCAGGTCTCTAGGATCACACCCTGGGCTGAAGGCAGGTGCTAAACCACTGAGCCACCCAGGCTGCCCACCAAAAGGTATCTTAAAGAGGTGAAAAGACAAACCATAGAGTGGGAGCATATATCTAAAACACATGTGACTCATAAATCAATAGTATCCAGTATAGGGAGCTTGTAAAAATCAATTTTAAAAGAATTATGAAAAATAAAAATTTAAAAAAATAAATAAAAAGAATTATGAATCATACTTTTTGGAGGAGGGATATAATCAGGGAGAGGTACATAGGAAAGGAATGGGTTTCTAGGATGCTAGATGTATTTTATTTCTTCACTTGGATGATAGGTAGCTCAGATGTTTATTTGATAATTATTTCTTAAGCTATACTTTTATGGGTAATGCATTTTTCTATATTCACATTATAATTCACAATAAAAGTGATGGAAAAAAGAAAGAATGGTGATGTTTACTGTTCTACTTGAAGCTTTTTGTGTGTGTGGAGGCAGTGTAAACCCTTCCTCTATCTGCTTTCCCTAAAGGCTACCACTGAAATATTCAAAGGACAGAGGGTCCTAGGCTGCCATCTAGGTTGCAATAGCACTTAATCAAACAATACTCTACCAATCTGTCTCAGTCACTAGTCTGTGCCCTCTCTGGCGACAGAGACTGAGACTATTGAGCATAGTACCTGTGGTAAATGAAAACTTACTGACTAATGTATACACATTGTGGTGAAAGTCGTGGATTCCTAGCTGTATAGAATCACTTCTTTATCATAGGTCTCACAATCTAATACAGAGCCTTGAAATTGTTGTTTAATGGGTTACAAAGTTTTTTCTTATAAATTGTATGACTACATAAAGTTACACTGTAAGAGAGGTTGAAACCAGGATTAATTTCCCCACAGTTGAGATGATGCCAAAGATGTACTAGAAATTGAGGGAGTCAGGACTAGAATCAGAAAGCCAGGATCTTTCCACTGTACACTGCAGATTCTTCCTCACTTGTGACCCTGGGATCATGATCTGAGCTGAAGGCAGATGCTTATTTGACTAAGCCACCCAGGTGCCCCTTGGGAGATACTTTAAAAGACAAATGAATTTTAGACTCAAATAGAGCTTGGTCAGAAGGAAAGAAGAGAAGAGCACATGCACATATCTCTACCCTCAATTTAGTTAACCTCTGCATTTTAAAATTTGATTGGCTTTCTTCTATGTGACCCATGTTCCAGAAAACTTCCACAGAAATGAGGGAGGGTCTAGGAGCTTTTTCAGTCAAAAGCTGTGTGAGCTATGCAAGAAACTGACTTCAAGCTCCTTTGGACTGAGGTGTACTTCCTCTACTCTCCGAGTTGTTATGTAACATTTTCTAATCAGTGGTTGGTGGTTAAAACCACTTTTTTCTCTTTTTTGCTTCCTGTTTCCTTATCTCTTTTGTTTTCCAAACACCTTCATTGTTCTCTATTTGTTTCTGGATTTGGATACCAGATATCAATGTATTGTTACCCTTGGAGGGATCTAAAGTGATAGCATAGTATCTGCTTATCCAGATTCCACCACACATTTCTAGCAGTCTTCATAATAAGCACTGATACTCTGGAACTATACTTTGGCACTAATCATGTTTCTACAACCTTAGGGACTTTCAGACTTTTCATTATTGTGTCATAGCTGTCTGAAGTTATATTACTTCCTAACAGCTACAATTTGTTCTTTCTTGGCTACTGAATTTTCAATTTTGAGGAATGAGTTACTGGTGAAATAAGCCTGCTATGGTAAGAAAATAATTTCTACTCTAGGCCACTGACACCTGCACAAAACTGGTAATCTTGTGTTCTTACTCATTACTGTAACTCAAAAATTCCTTTCCTTAAAATTTCCTTCTTGAGATCAGGTTTTGTTTTGGACTGTAAAACTATTTCTACTCATAGAGCTAAAGGTAATCATACTAATCTGTCAGTTTATTTATATTCTTCCTTCTGAGGTACTGAAGAAGTTTATGAAACAAAGGAGGAAGGCAAGAAGGGCTCTGAGAAACATTTATCACATGCATGGGCTGTGGGGTAGGGAAAGCTTGCCACGGGTGAACACAGTTAAGATGCAAATATGGCAACAACCTAAAGTGTAAAAGGACACTGGAGGATGAAAAACAAAATGTAAAAGGAGAAAATAGTTTCCTGGTTTAGGAAAAAAGAAATTCACAAACTCAAGAGCAGTGCCTACATTTTGTGGGATTATCTAAAGAGCCAGGGAAAAGTCAAGTCACAGTCATATCATCAGAAAGCAGCATATGGCAATCTTATGTACTCAATACCATCACTAGTTCTCCCTTTAACCTGTACTGTTCATTTTCCCTCACTGGGGTTAGTTAAAGTTTGTATTTTGCTCATATCATATTTGCCTATGGGCATTATCTCATTAAACTGCTTTATTTGAAGAGCTCATACAAAATGTTAGGAATAGTTATTACTTGTTAAGATAAAACTTGCCAAGAAAGAGCTAGTATAAGAGCTTAGATTCCGGAGACTTCCAGTGCCAACTCTACCACTTACTAGCTGTGTGACTTTGGGCAAATTACTTAACAGTTATGTCCTTCTGTTTGCTCTGTATAAAATGTGAATGAGTATGTACCTACCATTATGGACATGAGGACTATTGAGAAAATACATAAAAAACATTTAGAATAGTACCTGGCACATAGTGTTATATAGGTGTCAGCTATTCTTTAGGAGCACATGCAGCTTTCCGCCTTCAATTCCCTAGGCATCTATCTCTCTAGAATGGTTCTGGTGGTAGTTCTACCTTCAAGAAGGAGACATTTAATTCTTTTTTTTTTTTTCTTTCAAAGATTTATTTATTTATTTAGGAGGGAAAGAGAGAGTGTGTATTAGCAACCGGGGTGGGGGGCAGAGGGAGAGAGAATCTCAAGCAGACTCCCCACTGAAGGTGGAGCACAACATGGGTTTTGATATCAAGACCCTGAGATCATGACCTGAACAGAAATCAAGAGTTGGACATTTAACCAACTGAGCCACCCAGGCACCTCAAGACATTTAATTCTTAAGGAGACAGAAGTTTCCCTTTAGAATTCAATCATTAAAATCTTCACATTATATTTATCACTTTTATAAAATTCTGTTTCAAAATGAAATAAGCTATTATAAATAAAAAAGAATAATGTGTAAGTCTATCGAGGGCAACATTATATTCATTAACCTGTATGACTAATTCTTTTTACACTGATAGAGTAAAACTATCCAAACAACAGAGATTCATCCTTATTGGAATAGACACAAATTCTGGGTGTGGATTTGCCTTTTGTGTTCATAATGCTTCTGGCAGCACCAGTGGACTCATAGAGTGCCTTTGCCTTATCTACCATCATGATATTCTACACGACATTGTGTCTGATCAAGGAATTCACTTCAAAGCAAAGGAAGTAAAGCAATGGGCTCATAACCATGGAATTAAATGGTCTTACCACATACCCCATCACTCAGAAGCAGCTGGCATAACTGAAAGGTGAAATGGCTTGCTAAAATCTCAGTTACAGTGTCAGTTGGGAGAAAATACACTGAAATGAAGGGGTTTTGCAAATGCTTTGAATTGGGGACCTATATACAGTGCTGTCTCTCCTTCATAGTCAATATAGTCCAGAATCAGAGGTGGAAGTAGGAGTGGATACTTTCAAAATTACACCTAGTAACCCACTTGCAGAATTTTACTTCCTATCCTGGCGACTTTGAGCTCTACTGGTTTGGAGATCACCATCCTCAAGTGGGGAATATTTCTACCACGAAACACAACAATGGTTCTTTCCTGAGTTGGAAGATGAGACTGCTACCTGGACATTTAAGCTCCATATGCTATGGAAACAACAGGCCAGAAAAAAAGGAGGTAGAGTGTTAACTTACTGACTAGAGTGATGATTCTGATTACCAAGGGAGAATAGAGTTGCTATTCTCTCATGATGGCAGCAAGGAGGACCATTTCTGGAACCCAGGAGATTTTCTGGGGTGCCTCTTAGTTCTTTGCCCAATAATAAAGGTTAATGGAAAACTACATAGCAACACTAATAAAAAAGGGCAGAATATGAGGACCCATACCTTTGGGAATGAAGGTTTTGGTCATTCCACCAGATAAAGAACCTGCATATCTACCATGTTAATAGTAATACGAAATAACCCTATTATTAAAACCAGATAATGATATTACAAGAAAGGAAAACTACAGACCAATATATCTTATGAACCTAAAAGCAAAAATCCTCAACAGACTATTTGCAAATCAAATTCAACAATGTATAAAAATAATTATACACCATGAGCAAAAGGGATTTATTCTAAATATACTAGGATTGTTCAACATTTGAAAATCAATTAATGCAATCCATCTCATCATATGATCACATCAATAAATGCAGAAAAAGCGTTTGGTAAAATCCAATACACATTCATGATAAAAACTCTCAGAAAATTGAGAATAGAGTAGAACTTCCTCAACTTCACAAAGAATATCTATAAAAAAAAAAAAACTATAGCTAACATCATATTTAGTGGTAAAAAAAAACTGGATGCTTTCTAAGATCCAGAACAAGGCAAGGATGTCCTCTTTTACCACTCCTCTGCAGTATCATACTGGAAGTTCTAGTTAATGCAGTAAGACAAAACAAGAAAGTGAAAAAGATTGGGAAGGAAGAAACAAAACTGTCTTTGTTCATGGATAACATTATTGTTGAGGTAGAAAAGCCCAAAGAATCAGGGCATTTGGGTGGTGCAGTTGGTTGAGGATCTGACTCTTGGTTATAATCTCAAAGTCATGAGATAGAACCCAAAATCAGGCTCCATGCTCAGCATGGAGTCTGCTTAGGATTCTCTCTCCCTCTGCCCTTTCCCCATGCACGTGCTCAGATAAACAAATCTTAAAAAGAAAAAAGAAAGTCCAAAGAATCAACAAAAAATATCCTGAATTAATAAGAATTTACAGTAAGATCACAGAATATAAGCTTAATATACAAAAGTCAATTGCCTTCCTAAATACCAGCAATGAACATGTGGAATTTGAAATTTTAAAAATACAATATATTTTATATTTGCACCAAAAACTTTAAATATTTAGACATAAATCTAAGAAAATATGTACAGCATCTATGTGAGGAGAAGTACAAAACTCTGATTAAATAAATCAAAGAAGATCTAAATAAATAGAGACATATTCTATGTTCCTGGATAGGAAGACTTGATATTTTTAATATGTCAGTTTTTCCCAATTCAATCTAGACTTAATGGAATTCCAACCAAATTCCCAGCAAGCTATTTGGTGGTTATCAACAAACTGATTCAAGTTTATATGGAAGGTCAAAGATCCAGAACAACACAATACTAAAGAAGAAGAAAGTCAGAGGACTGATGATACTAACCAATTTTAAGATTTACTATACAGTAATCAAGACAGCATGGTATTGATGAAAGGATAGAAAAATTGATAAATGGAACAGAATAGAGAACCCAGACACAGACCCACACAAATGTAGTCAATGGATCATTGACAGAGGAACAAAGGATAGTCTTTTCAACAATGATGCTGGAACTAGACATCCATATGCAAGTAAATGAATCCAGACACACAAGTTATACTCTTCACAAAAATTAATTAATGCTAGACCTAAATGTAAAACATGAAACTATGTAACTTCTAGAATAGGAGAAAAATCTAGATGACTATGGGTTTGATGAAGAGTTCCCAGGTATGATGCCAAAAGCATGATCCATGAAAGAAAAAAATGGTAAGTTGGACTTTACTAAAATTAAAAGCTTCTGCTTAATGAAAGACTGTTAAAAGAATGGGAGAAAATATTTGCAAAACATGTATCGGAGGATCTTGTAGATAAAATATACAAAGAACTACTAGAACTCAGCAATGAGAATAAACAATCCAATAAAAAAATGAACAAAGATCTGAATAGACATCTTACCAAAGAAGATATACAAAATAAGCATATGAATAGATGCTCAGCATCAGATGCAATTATTTCAGATTAAAACAACAATGAAATACTACTATATACCTATTAGAATGGCAAAATCCGAACAACTGAAAATACCAAAAGTTGGTGAGGATGAGAAGCAACAAGAACATACTCATTGCTGGTGAGAATGAAAAATGGTAAATTAATTTGGGAGATGGTTTGGCAGTTTCTTATAAAACTAAACATAATCTTACCATACAATCCAGCTATCATGTTCCTAGGGTATTTGTGCAATTGAGTTGAAAACTTAAGTCCACACAAAAACCTGCACACAAATGTTTACAGCAGCTCTATTCATAATCTCCAAAAACTGGAAGCAACCAAGACGTCCTTCATACATCCATACAATGAGATATTGTTCAGCAATAAAAAATGATCAAGTCACAAAAAAGACATGTAGGAACCTTAAATGCATATTGCTAAGTGAAAGAAGCCAGCCTGAAAAGCCTACATACTGTATAATTCCAAGTACATGACATTTTAGCAAAGGAAGAACTATAGAGACAATAAAAAAGTCAGTCGTGTCAAGAGTTCTGGAGCAAGAGCAAGATGAATAGGTAAAGCACAAGGGATTTTTAGGGTGGTGCAACCATTCTGTATGAAACTGTAATGGTAAACACAAGGTACTATGCATTTGTCAAAACCCATAGAACTGTATAATACAAAGAATGAACCTTAATGTAAACTATGAACTATAGTTAATAATAGTATCAATGTTGGTTCATTATTGTAACAAATGTATCACACTGATGCAAGAGGTTAACAGTAGGGGAAATTGGGGAAGGGTGAGGGACATGAGCTGGAGTAGGTATACAGAACTCTATTTAATATCTGCTCAGTTATCTATAAATCTGAAACTGTATTTTCAAAACAAATTATTTTAAAAACAAACTAAAAGCAAAGGGACCAAA